>NC_139681.1:53731155-54038829 GCF_964106915.1 Podarcis gaigeae | reverse complement strand
CAGCACTTTGAGAAACTGTACCATCAGCCATCTCTGTTTTACTATAAAGTGTTTATGATAAAAATGTTTAAGGTATGCATTTACCTTGCAATACCTTCATTAATTGTGAAAACAGCTTTTTCTGCTGCTGACTAAAGGCAAATACATTGTGGTTACTGTGGAAACTAAAAAGTAAAGGATATTTGTGAATAACAGGTGTGTTCTGGATCTAATTGTACATAATAAGCTGCCTGTGACCCTTCTTGTTGGGGAGTAACTGACAATGCCACCATCCCCTTTTTTGGCATGAACTGTTTGGATTTGATATCCCGCTTTATCACTACCCGAAGGAGTCTCAAAGCGGCTAACATTCTCCTTTCCCTCCCTCCCTCACAACAAACACTCTGTGAGGTGAGTGGGGCTGAGAGACTTCAAAGAAGTGTGACTGGCCCAAGGTCACCCAGCAGCTGCATGTGGAGGAGCAGGGATGCAAACCCAGTTCACCAGATTACGAGACCACCGCTCTTAACCACTACACCACACTGGTTAGGTGTTTGCGAAGATTGGGGAGGCTTAATAGAGCATTGACAAGGGTGTGGCAGGATTACCTTCTGGGCTAATCCTTTGGTTAACTTATTTGGTAAAGATAATCACTCTCTTTGAAGTTTTTTTAAAAAATCATTTTAGAAAAACAAAAGGCAATAAATAGGCAAATTTTACAGTGCAAAATCTACCCCTCCTTACAATTCATATGGAACAGAAATTCTGTCTTTTTAGTTCTTAAAAAAAAAAATTAAGATAGTCACATGCATTATGGGGGGCAGTGCTATGACAAGTTATGCCAGGTTGACCAGTTTAGGGTGCAGCAGATTGCTGGCTCAGCCAGCTGATTCCCAGCTCAGCTGGGCTCAGCCAACGTTAAGTCCCCAACCTTGGCTCAGCAAATGGTACACCATTGTAACTTGCCCATCCTGACTCAACAAAGATTTAGCCAGCTCACCTAAAGTTGGCTAAGCTGTGGCAAGTTTAAGTCCCCCAAAAGGGTTGTTCCAGGGTGTGGCAGCGATAGAATCAGATTGGGGGATGTAGACTGAAAGCTAAGCCCATCCAGGTTGATCATGAGACCTAGTAACCCAGCATAGAACACTATTTTAAAGGCTTGTTTTCCCACACCCAGAATAGGCATTGTAGCAGCAGCTCCACTGCTAAACAGGGTTTGAATCTAGGGTAACTTACGCAGACATAAACTTATACTGGCTTGTTTTATGCCATCTTCTTGTGCATAGAATTGCTCCCTGAATGGATTGCATTTTATTTTTCTTCTCTTTTCCCCATTAGTGGTAGTTTTCAGAGCTTTTGCAACTAAAATTTCATCACAGGGACCTTCCAAAGTTTCACCGCATATGTCAGTAAATACAAAAAAAAAATTATGATCTTTCTTCTGGTTTTTTTGTTCTCTCTTGAATATATTTCAACAAAATCATTTGTGGCTCTTCTGGTGGGCCTGATCTTGGTCCTATCAGTTGTCACACTCATTTACCAAACAGTTTGATTTTAGGACAATCTCACCCAACATGCATATATGTTGTTTTCAGAATTATTAGGAAAGGGCAAGCTTCTAATATTCAATATGAACCTCCCTTGAACCTAGAATCCATTGTCAAGTGACGGCAAGAGTTTGCTAAGGATGAATATTTCAGAATCTGGCATCCAGCTTCACTTCAACAGCCTGATTATTCTGCTCTGAGATGTAAAATCAATGCAAAGCAGCAAGGCACCCAAGGCTTCTCAAAGTCTAACGTAACCACACACATCACAAGCATTTTTCTGAGGGGTGAAAAAGTCGGTAGATAGCAGTGTCCTATGTCATATTGCCGGTTGACACACAGCATCATATTCCTTGCTATAATGTACAGTGGCACAAGTGCTCAGAAGTAATGGAGAATGTCTCACTTCATGTCAGAGAAAGCAGTGAGCAATTTATCTGCTGAGCATCATACATTTAGCTTAATGGCTCTGTCATGGCCCTCATTGCATCTGACATCCCAGCCAAAGTACGGCTTTATTGTGAACCAGGTCTTCCTACTGTCTACATGCCGAATAACTAGCACATCAGCATCCTGTTAAAAGAACAATAGAGAACATATGAATTCTGTTCTTCGTCTCCTCCCTCCAATTCTGCAAGCCGTTCCACTCCAAAATTTCACCGAACAGTTTTCAAACCAGGGAGCTGTGAGAATCTTTTAATTAAGCAAGAAAGATAATATTTCTCTGCAAATATTGCAATTTTGCCAGAAGTACTGTAATTTTATTTAGAGGCTTCTAAAGCCTGCAGTGCCATGAAATAAACTACTGACAATTTAAGCCTTCCTTCCTCTTTTTTTTTTGTGTCGATTCTATTATAATGTAATAACTTCAGAAACAAGACTACACTACGTCTCACATCAGAATACACATATTTCATAACTGAGGGGAAAACTTTACAATTCGGGGTGTTTCTTTCTGGATTGTGGAAAAAATGGGTAGGAATTCTAGAAATTGGTTGCTAGACTGGTAGAAGCAGACAGTGATTAGGCAGGAGCTACTTTGGTACTCAAAGCTGGAAACTTTGAACATTGCCTCTTTTTGCAGCACTATTTGAAGTCCTTTATTTTGTCTGTCCTGAATCTGGGGGGCGGAGGAAGGGGGTGCGGTGGAGGCGGGCCGCCTGGGTGTCACTCTCCTGGGAGTGACGCGGTGGCTTGGGTGCCCACAGGCTCCGCACTGCCCCAAACGGTCCACCCGCCACCTCCCCCTCAGCTGTAGGGTGGCTGAGTGGGAGGAGGCAGGCAGACTCCTCAGAGGCCCCATGGAGCTCACCCCGCCCCACGGGCAGCTGACCCCTCTCGGCACAGGGCACGTGTGCTACCCCAGGTGCCCGATCGGCTTGCTCTGCCACTGCCTGAATCTTCCAACAGTTGTGGTGTGTAAGATTACACACTGGACTGGCCTTCTGACTGCAGTGGGGCTTCTATTTACCAAGAGACAGATGAGACAGGGTGGCAGCAGGAATAGATGGAGCACTGGGCTGAGGGATGCAGCAGGGCAGTGTGGCAGCAGTACTGCACCTCACACATTGTAACTGCAGTGATGATGTTGATGATGTATTAGATTAGGGAAGTGATAGTCTGGTCCAGGGGTCGGCAAGGTTTACCTTGCCTGGGCCAGTTCACTCCCACGGATATTGCTCCGTGGGCCAGATTGCGTCTGAGCATGCATAGATGCAATTTCCGGCACGGCAGAAGCGAGTCCCCACTCCGCACTGTGCTGGTTTAGCACAGCACACGGGGACTGGCCGAGTGGGTGGCTGAGGTCGGGGGTGGCTCATGGGCTGTTTAAATAACCCCCGTGGGCCACTTGTGGCCCATGGGCTACAGCTTGCCAACCCCTGGTCTGGTCAGCCTGGAATAATGTACAATGGTCAGGAATGATACAGAAGTTTGGATGGCCCACCCTTGCCCTACAGTCTAAAATCCCAAATAGGAGATACTAGTACTTAGGAATGAAGCTTCAGAGGTGTTCATGTACATGTTCATAGATGCTCCTATTTATACATGATCATACAGCTGCTGAAATCTGCCGTTTTCTATGGTTAAAAACTCTGAAACTTAAAATAGGACTGAAACCTGGACTTTGGTGAAACTTTGCTCACTTTGAGCCCCATTCTTGAAAGTGTGCCATTTATTTAATCTCTTTTTTTTTTCTCTCCTCTTTTTTGTTTTGCAGAAATCCATTACAGAGGGAGAGTTATTTACAAGGAGTCCTGGCAAAGAGTCTGGAGAAAGCTGTTAGCCAAAAATAGTGCTTAATAGCAGGATGCATAGAGCTGCCACAAATGCCTTTGTGGAAAGTGCTACACACAGAAGCAGGGCTGTTTCCACCTCCTGTAAGATTTATAAGCTGAGCTGTCAATATGAGACTTTTATTAGGGTGGGTTCTCATCCTTTATGTCAAGCACATTAATGGCTTCTTATCCCTGAAGTTTCTAATCACCCCTATTGGAAAGAAAATTTATTGCTAACCTATTAGCGCTATTTTAATGCCCCAAAAGCATATTATTTGTGCATTTGAAGATCAACCATCAATAAACTCTTCCCCCACCCGTTGGGACAGTTACGGTACTTAATGGGATTAAAAAGAATTAATCCATTTGAATTAAAATTGAGTGGTTATATTTAATTTCAACAAACATTCACAGAAGGTTAATGTAAACTGTTTATATGTAATATGATCTAGATTCCCTTCACATACATTCGTGCCATTCTTAAAAGATGAATTACTAGGTCTAATTTGTGTTCATGGCTGCAATAACACTTAGGTTTATAACAGTGACAGTACAATCCTACACATGGCAATTCAAAAGTAAGGCCCATTAAGTTTGATGGGGCTTACTGACAGGTACTGTCACCTAAGGCTGTAAATCAGTACCCACTTACTTGGGAGTAAGCTCCCTTGAACTTACTAGGACTATAGGGTTGTGTTGTAAGGGTGCAGTCCTTAAACACACATGGAAACAGATACTATTGAATTCAAGTAGATAGGGTTGTGCTATAAATAATGCAATACCTGATGGGTGTTGGAATTTTGAGGTCTCCCATAAACGACACTGAAAAAAAGCAGAAAACCCTCCCCTTTAGCACACTGTAACCCTACAGTGGGTACCCATGAGCACACCACAACTCCCTCTGACTCTCCCCAATCCCCTGTGTCTACTAAGGCCCACTGGCCCTTCCACTTGTAATTAAAATGTTTTTGAGGTGCTTCTTCTTAATTGTGGCAGGTGCTGGGCTGGTCATGAAGTGGAATGCAAGCATCCAAGCAGCCTAACCTTTTCCAGGTTATTTGGGAGAAAAGATTGCTCACTTTTTCTTTTGTATGGTTAGGGAGTGTTTTGCATTACCTGATTTTTTAGTTGTCTCTTTTGTTTTGGATCTTTTGCCTGTTGCTTGGAGGGGTAGTATGAGCAATGCCAGTTTTTCTCCTGGAGAATGGGTATTTCATGGTGCCCACGACAGTTATTTAGATTTCCCAGACCCAAAAGCTTTGGAAACCCATGTTTTAACCATATACAAAAGGTATATGTTCCACAAAAAGTATATGGTTAAACCAGTATTAAGGTATTAACTTTGTGCATTGTATAATACTGTGAAATATCTATGTGAGCATTCTAATCCATATTAGTGATTGTCAAAGAACTAGCAAGTGATATATGTTTTCAATTCTTAATTGGAAAAAATGGATTTGTTCATTTGAATGTGCTCCTGCTTCATTCTCCCCAAAACTTCTCAAACTTCCCATTCTCATACTTCTCAAAAATGAGGCGATTGGCACAAAGAAGAAGTTGTTGAAAGTCAAAAGGGTCAAAAATCTTCAGAATGTCTGAGGGTTATTCAAAATCACTATAATAGAACGTCAGCTAGAATATATCCCACAGATAAGGAAAGGTGCTACCAAGTCCCATAACAGGTCAGCCTGGTTAACAAGCAGAGGCAAAGAAGCTACCAGAGGCAAGATGATTACTCTCAAAAAGTGGAAGTCTTACCCAAAGGACGATGACAAAAAGGAACACAAAATTTGGGGAAATAAACCCTAGCAGGTAATAAGGGATGCATAACAAGGTATCTGGCAATCCAATCCTATACACGTTTGCTGAATAGTAAGCCTCCTTGTGTTCAGTTGGACTTACTCCTAGGTAGCTGCGTACAATAGGGATGCAGAACCTGTGTCCCTCCAGATGGTGTTGGACAACTCCCATAATTCCTGACCATTGGCTATGCTGGCTGGGGTTTATGAGAGTTGTAGTCCAACAACATCTGAAGGGACACCCACCTGGTTATAGGATTGCAACGTGAAGTGCTACATCAAACATCATGAGAACGACTTTCCAAGTAAATATGCTTAGAACTGTACTGCACAGCACATATTTAAAGGGGTCATCCTCCTCAACCAGATGTTTTGGACTATAATTTCCATCAGCCCCAGCCAGCACTGCCTGGCACCGATGGGAGTCGCAGTACAAAATATCTAGAGGAAACAAGCTTGGGGAAAGCTCTTAAAATAACCACTGGCATGTTCCACCAAAAATGAGGCCAGCAGTCCTTTATAGCACTTGCCTCATAAGCATTGAGGGGTAAAAAAAAAATCTCAAGATCTCCCATAGCTATTGTCCCATTGCTTCCATTAAATAAACACAACTGTTTGGCAAAGGTGTAATGAAGCAGTTTATGTCCGAGACGAGAGATTTCCAGGTCATCCGCTCTTGTCCCTCGGTGCTGCAGGGATCTAATTATATATCTGGATGTGTTCATCCCATGCAGACAACTCTGTTGTCACTTCATGCTGCTTTAAGATATTCAATGACATCCAGACAATTTATTTGTTTCTAGTTGCTGTTGGAAAATCCATCCTGTCAGAGTAAACAATGATGCTCCTCAGAGTACAGTGCCTTTTCAGGTTCTGAGAGGACGAAAACCATTCTTTGGGGATCATTCCTCAAAGCAGACAGCTGATCTACCTGGCTGAAATGACAGCAAATGATGAGAACAATCAGGGAGCCTCTTCTACCCCCCTAACTCCTACCTCCAGGGATGGGAAACCTGTGGCACTCCAGATGTTGTGGCACTCCAGTGCCAATCATCCCAGATGATTTGCCATACTGGCTAAGGCTGATAGGAGTTGGAGTCAAACAGCAGCTGGCTGGGGGGAGTTCCCCACCCTTCTCTAAAGACAGCAAGAAGTGTATATCCTGGGCTCTCTCTGTCTCCCACTCTCCCCATCATTCATGTGCATTGCATGCAAAAGGGTTGCCCCACCGCCCAACATGTGGAGAAGAACCAGACAACATAAATATTTTTTGGATCAAATAAGGCCATGATTTTATTGATTACAGATCTAAGAGGTTTGGCATAGGCATTGGGTATAACCATTAGACATCCAGCCCACCTGCTGGATGTGTTGCAGGGATGTCCTATAACTTACATCAAGTAGGGACATCCCTGCAGGATCACTATTTATGTGGAGGAAGACCACAGGCTATAAGTGCTTTCTTGAGCACTTGTGAGAAATGACATTTAGTTTAATGTGACCCATCCTCATATATGAACAACAGCCCAGTCCCAGGAGTCCTAAGCCAAAGGTACCTGCAGAGGTCCTTCACAGGGCACAGCTCCTCTTCATCAGTAGCTGCCAACCTTATTATGGAACCCTTCCCTAGTTGGTCCATCAGACTCTCCAAGTGCTCCTATTTTCTAGGAATGTCCCTGGTTTAGAGAAGCTGTCCTGGTTTCTGATTTGATCCCAGAATGTCCTCTTTCCCTTAGGATGTCACTATTTTCATCAGAGAAATGTTGTAAGGTATCTGACCCCTGAGCCGTCTGAAGGCAATCCTGTACAGTATAGAGAAGTATTTTTCTAAAATGTTTAATGTCTTATTATGTTTTTGTATTTGTTGGAAGTTGCCCAGAGTGGCTGGGGCAACCCAGTAAGATGTGTAGGGTATAAATATTTAAATTATCACGATGGAATGGGACGTCCCTGTTTTCATTGGAGAAATGTTGGAGGGTATGAGTCCATTTTAGAAAAATGTATTCTGATGGCCACTGAAGATGGACTTAGAGTAACGTCTTGCAGTAAGAGGCCTTTAGCCAGGCTTCCTCAACCTCGGCCCTTCAGATGTTTTGAGACTACAGTTCCCATCATCCCTGACCGCTGGTCCTGCTAGCTAGGGTTCATGGGAGTTGTAGGCCAAAAACATCTGGAGCGCCAAGGTTGAGGAAGCTTGCCTTTAGCTGAGGTGGAAGGATTGTTCTCGGAAACACATTCACTGATGCACAACCCAAAGGAGTTGGAGACGAAGAGCAGCTGGAGGGCAACAAGTTCCCCACCCTTCTCTAAACACAGCAAGAAGAGTATATCCCGGGCTCTCTCTGTCTCCCACTTTCCCCAGCAAACACATCCATTCCCTCAGGTTTTCCCTTCCACAGTGCGAATGTCTTCAAGTAGGCACTTTCTCCTCCAGCAAGTTCTCCTAAGTCAGCATGCTGCATAGGTTGGGTACACTCACAGGAATTTTCCTTGCTTCTGATTAGTGCTTTCCAATTTCATGTGCCTTCAACCATTACAGATACATATTGTACTGCTCTGCAGCTCAAATCACCAGGGCTTTTTGTAATTGAATGTCTCTCCTATTTCTCTTTTGATTATCTCTCTGAAAAGAAAACTCTGTAGCTAAGCATTACCTTTGTTTTATGCCATGGCTGCTCCATCCGGCCAGTGGTATTAAGTTTAGAGGCATGTTCGTAAAGTGTGTGCGTGTGTATGAGTCTGCATGCCCACTTTTCTGCTACCAACAGCTCTGAGCTCTGAACCAAAGAGAGGTGCGCGCACACACACACACACACACACACACAATGCCTGCATCTAGTCTGAATCTGCACATTATTACTATAAGCAATTAAATGAATCTACATTTTCAAGATATGCCAAGAGGATATATCCCTTTACTAAGTTTGCTTTAAAAAGTCAAGGGTGGCTGTTTGTTAATTATGCTGAGATTTGAAAGAAAAAGAAAATAACTTCAATGATTTTTTTTAATGCACAGTTTTTGAAATTTAATCTTGAAAATATACAGTTACCCCAATGAAATATTATTCCTTGCCACTACAAAATGCCTCTGTATTTTGATCGCAGCAATAGTGGAGTTAGATCTTCTAGGCTTGGCCTTGGGAAAAATAAAAAGTACTTTTTTCAGCGTAACATAGGCAGACTTTTCGTTCAGCAGAAATTTCGAGAGAGGCTGGCTTTCCTAGCAAATGGACCTATTGATTCTTGTTCCTTCCCTTTGTGAACAAGTAAATGCCCATTGCTTCTACAGGAATGACTTTTCTATTTTTCTTGCTTCTACTCATGTTCAGTTTTGATGGTGGTGTAATATTTTAAAAGGTGATTTCAATTCAAGGCAGGGAAAAGCTGGGTGAAGAGCTTTTGCAGAATCCATTTCTTTCCCTCTTTTTAAAAAACCCAAACAGGCTTTCCCTAATTCTGTGAAGAGCGGGCATACAACATAGGCGACATAGAAAAGTCCTGTGTAAGAACAGCTTAATTAGAGCCCAAGGGACATGGGGAAATTTCTCAGGTTGAGATCTGAACACATCAACCATCTCCCTTTAGGAATGAAAACTGGGATTGTCTCAAATTGGGGATCACTCCAGAGTTGCCCATTTCTGCTGAAGTAAAAAATAAATGTGCCTCAACATTTGGGGTAAACACTTCCCTTACCCTGAGTTTGGTAGTTCTCTCTTATTAACCAATGTCCTTCTCAAGACATTGCTACACTTTACTGCAAGCACAGTTTTTAAATGCATGCTTACCCTTTCAGCTGTGGGGAGATCCAGATCAGTACCATGGCGCAAACAATACATTTGCAAGCAAACAGCAATGTTGAGAGACAAAAACACAAGAACGAGGAAAGGTTAACCTCCCTTTCTCTATGCCGTGGTCTCGATTCAGGTCAGGGGACCCACAGCTGCTTTTTTGAACAACAAAGCACTTTAAAGTGTGTCCTTAACTTCATGTGTACTTTGCCCTTAATGAAACCTTAGGCTGGCATGGGGAGTTAGGTATTTTTGTAAGCACAGCTCTACAAGGAAAGTGGGATAGATTGCACTTAATCTATGTATAAAATAAACTCAAAGGAGGTGAAGCTGGGCCCAGTGGCTTGCTCCTCTTGAGATGCATATTACTGATATTAAAAAGTTAGATGGCACTCCAGTTTTGCAGTTCAAGATGAAGCATCGTTGGTTCCCTAGATCATTTCACAGGTTGCTGGGTCATGAGCTCTCAGCCTGCAATTGACTGTGTCTGAAATACCTGCATCATCCAGTCACCTTTATTAGATATATCTGCAGCACCATATTCAGGCTAACTGCCTTACAGGTAAGGAGTCACTGTCCCTAGTTTGAGACCTACAGCACTCTGTCCAAATGGTCATCATGAGTTGGTGGGTCCTCTTCCTTTTAGTGAAGCCAAATAATAAGCATCATGCCATTCCACTCTCTGGAGAATGGGAATCCTTTCCAAAACTCTATCTGCCAAGGAACCCCCTGCACATTTGCAACTGAAATTCAGTGTGCAATGGAGCATTCCAATGGTTTTCTAAGTTCATAATGGGCACCAGCCATTTCTATTGTGCCATATTGTTGCCTTGCTTGAACGGAGAGTGTGACTTGGGAAATAACCTCCTGCAACTCCACCTTGGTGGACACATGATTGGAATTAGGGTTCAAAAGAACCTACAGGAGTAAATTAGCTGTCCAAGGTCTGGTATGTCCTCTGCTTGACTCAGACTTGCATGATTGGACACTGCCTGATTCCTCCACGATCCTCACCGTGAGTGACACCATGGAAGAAGCGGGGTGACCTTTAGAGAGGGCACAGCCTGGGCAGAGTCCCGAGGGCTGTATAAAGAGGTCTGGAGAGTCCCAATCGACCTCCAGGCTTGAAGATACCCACTCCTGCTGTATACAATGACTGGTATTCTCACTGAACCTGATATACCTCCAAGAGACTCCAAGAGACCCTGGAGCATAGTTTTAAAGGCCCTGGATTATATGTTCCCACGTTCCATCAGACTACTAGGAGCCTATCTTGGATCTTGATGGATTGAGAATGGGGAACCCTAGGACAAGACTCAGTTTGGGCAGTCAGGATTCCTGCCCTGAAACAAAAACACCACACCCAATTCTGTGAACCAACAATATTCTCCCAGGAATCAAAACAAGTGATTTAGCACTGTGTCAAATTGTAGTTATTCCTACATTTAGCAGTTCAGCTTTACTAAGTATCTTGTGCTTCGTAAGGCACTTTTGGTGCTGTATGAGTAGGGGCTTGATAGTTCCAGCTAGAAGTAACATCTCAATGACAGCTCCAGTTGACTGTAATGGTGGAGAACAGGCATGGCCAAACTTGGCACTCCAGCTGTTTGGGGACTACAATTCCCATTATCCCTGACCTCTGGTCCTGTTAGCTAGGGATGATGGGAGTTGTGGTCCCAAAATAGCTGGAGGGCCAAGTTTGGCGGTGCCAGGTATAGAACAAACGTCACAGTTTATGTTTTTAAAGAATGCTGTGCTGGTCTACAAGTATAGCTTCTACCCACGAAGTAACTCTCCACTATTAAAATTATAGCATCTCTGTTTTAATTTTATAACTCAGTGGTGAAATCCATATCCATTAAAGTCTTCCCTCCGTTAAAAAAACCCACCCTAAAGTCATATCTGGGAATAATTTTTCATGATTCCACCTTTAGTAAAAAGTTCACAGTGTGCATAATTTGCAAAATCCATTAACTTCTCTCCCGTAAACACAGGCATTTGGGCATCTTGATGTCAGCATTGTCAAGAGCATCTTTAATCATTTATTCAGATAACTTTGTGGGACACAGAGGGTTTGCCAGCAATGTACCATTTCTGGCTGTTCTGCTCACAGAACTGCACAGAGTCACACAACTGGAAAATTAGCCAAGTGTCAGCAGGTGTTAGTGGGCGAAGTTACAAGAATATATAGCCTCCACATTACAGTGTTTCTAAACCTAACACAGTCCATTGTAAAAGATCTACCAGCCTCAGAGGGAAAGGAAAAAATAGCTCTGAAAGGAGCTGCTGAACAACAGCTATAATGCAGATAACCCTGGGGTGATACTGGTAACTGTCAGGACTTGAAATCAGCAGATGGATGCCCTGTCCAAAACAGGACAATATGCTTTTACTTAGTTGGGCTCCAAAAGACAACTCTCCAATAAAAGCATTGAGTGGGGGATGACTTTGCCCCAAACCATTATGCTGATCAATAATCTATTAACTCTAACCTTGCTAGCACTGAAAGTTAGTACGATTTATGGCCCATCAGTCAAATAATTATTTATCCCCCCCCCCTAAATTAGAGTATGGTAAAAAAAATTAAATAGGGAAATTATCAGTCAACAAAAAAAAGGAAACAGTTAAATTTCTTGACAACTTTCCAATTGAACTTCATCCACGGCATTTGTCCTTTTCTTCCAACTCTGCAGATGGAGTGCATTATATTTCTTGCAGTTCTGAGGACCATCAAGTTGTGCTTTTTATTTTGTTTACTATTGATTATTAAAGCAAGGTTATTGGTAGAAAATAATTTGGAAAGTGTGGGTAGAGCTGAATCATCCTGTTTTAAAACTTAGATAAGTTTGTGGCCATTCCTCAATGCAGTTTTGGCTTTGTTGGACAAACTAGAGGAAACCAAAATTAGTGTAGATATTTTCACTAGTGGACATTTGAAATCATAGGGTTGATGCCATACAGATATGGTCTCAACTCAAAAAGGATGTTGTAGGACATTATACATAGTTAAAGCTATGGTTTTCCCAGTAGTGATGTATGGAAGTGAGAGCTGGACCATAAAGAAGGCTGATCACCGAAGAATTGATGCTTTTGAATTCTGGTGCTGGAGGAGACTCTTGAGAGTCCCATGGACTGCAAGAAGATCAAACCTATCCATTCCATTCTTAAGGAAATCAGCCCTGAGTTCTCACTGGAAGGACAGATCCTGAAGCTGAGACTCCAATACTTTGTCCACCTCATGAGAAGAGAAGACTCCCTGGAAAAGACCCTGATGTTGGGAAAGATGGAGGGCAGAAGGAGAAGGGGACGACAGAGGACGAGATGGTTGGACAGTGTTCTCGAAGCTACCAGCATGAGTTTGACCAAACTGCGGGAGGCGGTGGAAGACAGAGGTGCCTGGTGTGCTCTGGTCCATGGTGTCATGAAGAGTCGGAAACGACTAAACAACTAAACAACAACAACAGGACATTATACAACTGGAAACACTTCAGAAAAGGGCAACCAAAATTATCACGAGGCTGGAACAACACCCCTATGTGGAAAAGTTACAACATTTGGCACTTCATTGCTTAGAAAAAAAGGTAAGGGGGACACAATAGAGATATATAATATTATGCATGGTGTGAAGAAGGTGGATGAGGAGATGTTCTTCCACCTCTCTTGTATTAATGGAACCCTGGGGCATCCAATTAATTTAAATACTGGACAATTCAGGATAGACAATAGAAGGTACTTCTTCACACAACACATACTTAAAAAGTAGAATTCAGTGCAGCAGGATGTAGTGATGGTCAATCAATTGGACAACTTTAAGAGGTTAGACAAATTCATGGCTATCAATGGCTATGCTTTTGAACACCAGTTGCTGGAAAGCGCAGGTGTGGAGAATCCAGCTGCAAACTGGTCCTACTTGCAGGCTTTCCATGGGCATCTGACAGGCCACTGTGAATTTGACATGCTGGATTAGATGAGCTTTTGATCTAATGCAGGATGACTCCTCTTTCATTCACATTCAAATCCTGTACAAGATTTTAATTGGTGAGTGGGTTCATATGGGAAAAGATAGTCCCTTGAGTATCCCAGTACCAAATATTGCAGTCACAAGATATGGTTTCTAGCACTCGATTCTGTATTGGAATTTTGAGGACCCGGAATCCAACCTTGTAATTCTCACTGCTCTCCAGACAACAATACCAAAACAGCTTAAGAGCTTCAGCAGAAAGCATCTGCTAGAAGATGTCAACTGTGACAGGTCAACAACCTACCTCAGCTTAGAGGATCAGGCAGGTTGCCCAATTTGCATAGTTAGCGTTGATGTCTGGCAATAGAACTCACATACTAGACATCAATGCACAACACGCGTGGTACAAATTAAGTTCATCTGTTCACATTCTTGTGTATGTACTAGTCACATAATTTGGAATAGCTGTTCCCAATAATAATGGGAAATGTTTCTGTTAAGACTTAACAGAGCCTTGCCTGTGAGCATTATGTTATTTCCCCCTCTCTCTTAATTTCAAAAGGCATCTTTGTGCACCCAAAACCGGGGAGAAAAGAACAAGAAATCCTCTATACAAGCACCAGGGTCATTTTTTACTGAGCCCGGATTCTAATTATACTCAAGGGTTTTTTAATTGCATCACATCAGAGGGACTGGAAGTGCAGCACTGCAAGCAAACCTTGGAAGGTAACTGATCTACTTTCCTCAGCTCTAGTTTGGTGCTTTAGTATAAACTAAAGCATTTCACTTAAGACAATTCAGTTGCAAATAAAGAGAAAGGGCTAGTATAAATAAAGATGATTAAGGGGTTTAGGAAATGGAACTAGACTTTGTTAGCTTAGAGGAAATATGTGGAAAGGAGAGCTGAGAAAAGGGTTTCAAATATAAAAGCCATCATAAATCACCTTATGCTCCCTAACCCATATAAAGGCTTCTGGGTCACATTTTGATTGCTCCTAGGGGTAGAGGAGATATTCAATTCAGGCACATTTAAAAGCAAATCAACCTAATTTGCATTTTCTGAAACAATGTAATTATTTCAGTTCAACACAGCCATTCTTCAAAATTCTCTGGATTTTGCAGTGCAACCCTCCAGCATACAAAAATGCATGTACTAGGTTAAAGTGTACAAAAGTTGCATGCATTAGTGAATATACCATATAAAAATGTATTCTATTAGGGAAAACTGTTCTGCAAAAAGGTGTGTATTAGAAAAAATTGCATACAAACCAGCATATGAGGAGAAATCTTCACAAAAATGTTGATGAGTTTTCAAGAGGATTAAAAAAAAAATTAAGTGTAAACTGATATGGAAATGGGGACAACCAAACTTATGATTGAAAAACTGATAAACCAAGAGAATCCAAAACTGAAAGATTTGCCAGTCCCTATTTTGTGGTCTGAGCAATAAAGAGACATATTCTCATTCTGGGTAGACTTTCAATCCCATAGGACTCTGACACAGGATCCAGTAGTTCACCACTGCTGATCTTATTGTAAAACTCAGTAATTCAACCCCAGGACTAGAATACAATTTGAAAACATAGGCATAGAAATGCTACCAGCCTCACTTCCTCCAACTCCCTTCCTACAAGAGTTATTTCAGGCACTGGGGTCCGCCCTGTATCTTCTGCCGTGAAGACTGAAAATCTGACAATAGTGGCTGTCCTGGTTTGATCGCCAGAACAAATAACACGTTCCTCTTCTACAAGGGAAAAGGAAAAGCTACAAATGCAGCAAAACAAAATGACCAGGGCGCTCCTGAACAGTCAAGAGAAAACAAGCAAAAGCACACTGCAGCCAGATGTCTCCTCTGATTGTAAAGGGAGAAAAATATGTCCTCCAAGAACATGAAATTGCTTATTTGTACCTCAAGAGCCAAATGCAGACTGTCAGTGGGCAGATCATCACAAGGAAGACGATCACTGGGACAGGTGAGATGGAACAAGCTAGGCCAGTATCTTGCTCTGCCAAGCTGCTGCTTTGTCCTAACTCCTTTTGGCATGTCCCACTCAAAAATGAACAAGGTTTCTCCAACACTATGTGGTGACAGTTACCAACCTGGAAAGCAATAGCCCATTATGTTATTTTCAGGTCCGCTGGCATACATTCATAGAGCACTTTGCAGCGGCCTCTTTGGTCCCTTGTATGCCTTTCGCTGCCAGGGCTTGCAGTCCATTTGGAACAACTCGTTGAACTTTATTTCACTTTATGTCTTTTCGCCCAAATGCTTTTAGCTAAATACCCATATTAACAGCCGTCACAGCAAACAGAAAATGCTCATTTGTGTTTGCTGCAGTTAAAACTCTGCACTGCTTTGCTCTGACATGGGAAAATTCTGCTGCAGTGAACTAGCCTTGTGGATCAGTTTCTACCCTTCATTTCTTGGCCAGAATCATCCCTTATTTATGAAGAATGAATGGAAAAGGCAGCCTGGTGTTCTAGTAGTAGCTGAATTACAGAGTTGATGCTATTAGCTTTAGCTATTCCATGCTAAAGCAAATAAAGGATGTAAATGCACCAGATTCTGAGGTGGTAAGTACAATTTGAAGTCAGTGGAACAAAGATATAGGATCAAATTGCCTGTGACTCATTCCTTCTTGCAGGCAGGCCTCCAGACAGGGAGAATTGGTTGTGTGATTGAGTTTTATATTCATGAATACATCTTGTGAAGGCAAAAACATTGTGTTGCATCTAATGGTAGTCGTACTCAAAGCAGACCCATGGAAAATAATGGGCATGACTAACTTAGATCTATTTACAGTGGTACCTCGGGTTACAGATGCTTCAGGTTACAGATGCTTCAGGTTACAGACTTCACTAACCAAGAAAGAGTACCTTGGGTTAAGAACTTTGCTTCAGGATGAGAACAGAAATCGTGCGGCGGCAGCAGGAGGCCCCATTAGCTAAAGTGGTACCTCAGGTTAAGAACAGTTTCAGGTTAAGAACAGACCTCCAGAACGAATTAAGTTCTTAACCCAAGGTACCACTGTATTTCAATAATGGACACTCACCGCTTCCAGGGGGAGGGGCAACAGTTGCAGCCTCATATTCTCCTCCTTCAACCCCACCAATCCCTGTGGGATATTGTTGGGGAATTCCCCTCAGCCGGCGGTCTTAAGGGGCAGCCTTTCTGCCAAAGAGTGCAACTTTGATTGGACCAATCAGAGGCCCTGCTTGGAGGGCAGGGCCTCCATAAATCATCATCATCATTGGGGTGTTATTAGATGCTGAAGCCAATGCAACCTGTTCTTAACTTAATACATGTTTGATTAGCATGAACACTTATGAGGCACTCCTGTTCTTCTACCACACTGGCAACTGCTACCCTAGTACTTGCATGCCTTTGTTGCAATCCCACGATCCTAGAAAAGTTGCAATCCTTAAACAACTGCATTGGCTGCCTATTTGCTTCTAATCCCAAGTCAAGGTGTTGGTGAGCTTTTAAAGTCCGAAATGGCTTGGGACCCAGATAGCTGGTGAAGAGCACTCAGCCTACCCATGCTTTAAGGTCAGGGCACTTCTTTGGGTTTGTTCACACATTACACAGGTACAAACTGTCTGCACATGTGTAGAAGTGTTTATGAGAAATAATGAAATACTTGTTGACTTGTGCAGCTCAACTACTGTGTACACAGGTGCACAGATTGTATACTCAGTAAATATTACATGTGAATACATGTTTTGTGTTCCATGGTTAAGGGAGTCTCATTAGCAGTTGACCGAGGAGAAAGCATTCTTCATTTGTGGAACGTGCTCTCCTTACAGGCATGTCAGGTGCAATCATTGTTGTCATTTCAATGCCAAGTGAAGATATATCTGTTTAATCAAACTTGGGGGGGGGGTTAGCCTTTGCTTCTGTTCATTTGCGTTTCAGTTGACTTTGCAACTTAGTGGCCAGTTCTAGCTGTTCTTCCAGATTCTCCCATTGTTGCACTAATTCCAGGGCTGCAGAAGTCAGATAATTCAATTCTGTGGAGAATACTAATGATAGATCTAGCAGCCATAAAAATTGAGTTCAGCCTCTTTGGTGCAGTCTGGTAGTCTTACCCCTCTAGCTGGAAGCAGGCGAAGACCACTCACATTTTGACCACTGACTGAACATCTGTCAGCAATGACACATGATGACCACATTTGATTCAGACACATGATTTCTTCACTATGTGCTTTTAAGCCCATCTGTGCAGATCGCAGTCTACCTTATTTATTTATTTGATTGATTGATTGATTGAATTTATATACTGCCCTATACTCAGAGGTCTCAGGGCAGTTCAAAGAACAAAATCAAAATATAAAACCACAAAATATATAATCCAAATAAAAAGAACAACCCAATAATCCCCCCCCCAAAAAACCACATTTTAAAAGGGCATAGGATGTCATAGGATGTAGCCAGAAAACAAAGGGCCTTGATGAATAAGTTCATATCGTGCTGCATGTTTACATTGCTGAGTGCTTCCTTGTCAAGAGTACAACCTTGCTTGGACTATACTGCTCCTCTCTTCTTCACAGCTGTTGATATTTAGGTGTAGACATGATCCTGAAGAGTGAGGGAAATAGCTGAGCATCTGCAAATGCCATGGTAAAATACCAGCTACCTACTTATTGCCATCAGCCAGAACTGAAATAAACAAGGATTTGCATTGTTCCAAATCATGTTTCACTACTTTTGGAGAAGTAGTCCAATAAATCAGAGTAAGGTACTTACTCTTAAAGGCCCTAGAGCTGGGCTGGCTAACCTGTGGCCCTCCAGGTTGGACAGCAGTTGCCATCATCCTTGACTATTGACCATGCTAGATGCAGTGGAGTTCAACATCTGGAGGTCCACAATTTAGCCATACCTATGCCTTAAAGATTTTGCAGTTATAATAAAAGGGCCATAGCGTGGTAACAGCTCTTTTCACCAGGAAGGATAATTTTACCTTCCCTACTCCTGTGAATCAGTAGGAGGTGACCCTTGGAGCTCTTAAGTTACAGAGGTTAATAGGTTGACCTTTCAGTGTTGCTTCAGTCTAAATGGGAAAGCTTTCCTTGGTTTTCAGTGGAGTGTGGTACTTGCACATTCAAATGCTATTATTCCCTTACTATAAGTGGAATAGGAAAGGGAGGGAGAGACAGACAGGCAGGCAGGCAGGCAGGCAGGCAGACAGGCAGACAGAGACCATCCAATGCAGAATAGGAGCCTTAAGGCTACATTGGTGATTTTTTTCTCCTTCTCATAACTGTGAATAGTGTATGGCAGGCTAGGAGTAGCAATCTAAAACATATAGAAGAACAAGCAAATATATTACAGTATCTGTTATGTTTATTCTCTGCAGTTTGGTTGTCTTATAAGGGCTAGTTCCAACATTATTCATAAACTCCACAGAAAATCATTCCATGTGGACGTGAACCATGCAGCAGGGCATATGGTTTGCATTGGTTTGAATAGATAGATAGAAGATGGGTAGGATATACAGTGGTACCTTGGTTTTCAAACGTAATCTGTTCCAGAAGACCGTTCGAGTTCTGAAATGTTTGAAACCGAAAACTCAATAGCCAACAGCTAGGCCTCAGGACCTTGCACTCAGTAGAATCCATGTGGTTCTTCGACTTCCAATGCATGTTCAAAAACCAAAACATTTACTTCCAGGTTCATGGAGTTTGAAAATTCATTAACGGAGACATTCAAAAACCAAGGTACCACTGTAATTATCTCGAATAAATTACTAAATACAACAACCATGATACTTCATTTTTTTCCTCAGCAGCATCCACATGGGAGAGGTGGCACCTGACCCCTTTGTTATGGGGTCTAGTTGGTTATAGTACAGGAAAACATTATTCTGCAATAACACATCTATATCTTAAAAAATAAAACAAAAAAAATTCCTTCCAGTAGCACCTTAAAGACCAACTAAGTCAGTTCTTGGTATGAGCTTTCGTGTGCATGCACACTTCTTCAGATACACAGTATCTGACTTAGTTGGTCTTTAAGGTGCTACTGGAAGGAATTTTTTTTGTTTTGACTATGGCAGACCAACACGGCTACCTATCTGTAACTTAAAAAATAAAGAAGTCTCCATTCTAAGCCAGTGTGGTGTAATGGTTAAGAGCGGTAGACTCTTAATCTGGTGAACCGGGTTCACGCCTCCGCTCCTCCACATGCAGCTGCTGGGTGACCTTGGGCTAGTCACACTTCTTTGAAGTCTCTCAGCCTCACTCACCTCACAGTGTGTTTGTTGTGGGAGAGGAAGGGAAAGGAGATTGTTAGCCGCTTTGAGACTCCTTCGGGTAGTGATAAAGCGGGATACCAAATCCAAACTCTTCTTCTTCTTCTTCTTCTAAGCACACCTCCTTATCCTTTCAGATGACTGTATGACATCTAGGGAAGGGCCATAGCTCAGTGGTGAAGCATTTGCTGCTCATGCAGAAGGTACCTGGTTCCTGGCATCTCCATGTAGGGCTAGGAGAGATTCCTGGAGATGCACTGCCTGTCAGCACAGATGAAATGAGCTAAATGGACCAATGGTTTGACTCAGTATAAGGGAGCTTCCTTTGCTCCTATTGCTCTGAAAAATGTCAAAGAATGATTTCTGCTCCGAGGCAGGCAGGTATACAGCAGGCTGTGTCTTAGTACCAATGCACAATTCAGCCATAATTAATCCATTTAAGTGAGGCTTTACCCAAAGGTACAGGAGACGCTGGCTCAACTTAGCTAAATCATTCACTGAGGTTGAGGGGAAGTGCATATCCCAGCTGGTCTTCCATACTCAATGTATTTTGAGTTTTGATATCACCGTTGAAGGTTACCCTCTTAGGGACAGAGCAGAGTGGGTGAACTTTAAAACAGCAAGTTTGCAAACCTGTTGGGAATGCTGATTAATAGCAGACTGAATGAAGGTCAAAGTGAAATACACACAGCCGATAACTCCGGTGGAACTGGTGAAGGTACATTAAGGATAAACTTGGCAAATCAGGCTAATTCATAATTCAGTCTGAAGGCTATTTGGTTTATTTTGATTTATGGTCTGGAGGCTATTTGAGAGAAAGCATATTAGAATGGCAGATGGCTCTGCACCTACTTTCAGAAGATAAGAGGGGGAGGGCAGAGGATAAATGGAAGAAGCATAGTTATAGCACACACAAAATGAACTTACCAGGTTTGTAATAAAGAATTGTAATAAAGAATACAAGCGCCCTTTGAAAACTCACTGCTTCATCAAGATTTTCTTCAACTATCCCAACATTGTAATTCCTGTCCTCCATTGGTGTATGAGTCTCCTTCCTCTCCTCCCATCTGTCTTATTCATGTAACGTATGTAGTCAGTAGGGATGGGAGAAAAAATTTATTCTGTCCATATTTAGAGGTGAATATATCAAATTTGCACTCTACAAAGCCATATGAGAACCACAACACAGCACTTATCCGAACCAAAACACAACACTTTGAAATTTGCACTTATACAAATTTTGTGATGCAGCTCACCAACCCAAGTTTATAAAAATGCACATATGAGGAGAAAGTGCCTGGAAAAATAATCATAAGTTGGTGAACCCAAAAGTGTCATCAGTGGAAACCACTTGCAAATATGTGTACATTAGTCAAAACTGCATAGGGAAATGGGTTCATTGGGAAAAACACACTAAAATGCTGGTGAATTTTGAGGAAGATTTGTTAAAAATGCACATTGGTGCAGAAATCTGGAGAAGTCGATTTAAGATTGGAAAAATGAGAATCTGAGAGAACCAAAATCAACATATCCTTCCATCCCTCATTGAAAAGGCCAATCTAGGGGTGAGCATGGCCCTTCCCATAGCCCACCACTGAGTGGCAGCTAGGAAAAGAGAAGATCTCTGCCCCATGCAGCTGCAGTGTTCAAGGAGCTGCAACCTGCACTTCTGTCTGAGCCATGACTGCATTGTGTACTGTTGACAAAATAAATGTAATCATAGAACAGGTAGCAGTAATAGCATCATTGGTATGGAAACTGCAATCCTAATGACACTTTAGCAATCACTTGTGGTACAATAATGGGCATTTCTTTTCCCATTCCCCTGTCCAAATTAAGCCTTAATTTCTTGGTCTAAAGAAATCAACAGCAGAAGTAAGACCTGAACTGCCAGTCCAGTCGGCATCCAAATCTACAATGAGAAGAGGGTGCAAGCTTGTCTATCCCTTGGGCAGCGAAAACCTTCTGACCAGCTTCATCCCAACCCCCTCTTGCCTGTTCTGCCCTGTTCTTTGAGTACTAGTGTCAAGGTGACCCATTGGATATGATTTATTTGGGTATTCAAACAGCTCTTGATAATATCCCTCATAAAACAATATTAATCATTTTACATTTATGAGCTCACATTAATGATAGTGTCTTTTATCTAGATGACTCGGCAAAGTGTTTCACCAAGTCCCTACTAACTATGCATTGTCTATGTCACAGGGAAGGGATACAAATCTGGAATATAATGTTACAAACTTATAGTTTTTACACAATCCAAACTGTGCAAAGCATACAAGATGGTGGGAAAAGGTGCATTTAAGGGGAAAGCAGGAGAACAGGAGAAATACCAATTAGTAGATGTAATAGGGTTGTCATATTTCAAAAAGTAAAATTACTGACACTCGCAATGTTGTGGAGCTTATAGAAACCCACCAAAAATAGTGATTTTAAGCTGATGTATGGCAAGCCTAAGATATAAAGACTTGGTATATATTTCAAAAGTAGATATTTCAAAAGTAGATAGCAGTATTATGCATTGTCTTATACCCGAAACTCTCACGGCATCTTGTAAAATGCCACAAGTAAATATTTAAAATCCACATAAGAGTCAGTAAAAATAAAAATTAAAAACCCTCAGGCATCAAACACAATAACATAATCACCACAAGTCAGCAGCATGCCATGTTTCCCGGGGAGAGCATTACCAAGGTTAGGAGCCACAACCAAAAAGACCCTTTCTTTAGTAGCCACCATCTCCATTTCAGTCAGATGCAGTATTCAGAGATGGAACACAGATGATGACATGAGTACCAGGCAAATCTATATGGGAACAGATGTTCCATAAGGTAATAGGATCGCAAATCAAATAAGGTTTTATAAGTCAATAACAACCCTTTGAATTTGGTAAGGAAACATACTGGAAGCATTTTAGCCAGTCAAAGTAGATAATACTAGGCTAGATGGAAACATATCATTTATGGGATTAATATCCAGCTACTTCCTAAGCATAAATCAGCATAAATCAGCATAAATGATCCAAGCATACATGTTACAACAGTTCCATAAAAAAAATCTAATTTAGCAAAATCAGATTGAAATTAATACACATGTATCTTCTAAAAATATTATTCATCAACTTTAAAAGGCTTTCCAAAAGGGAAGGTGCCTGATGCTGAAAATTCATCTATGTTGGCACCAGCCTACTGGGGCTACTGAGGCCACACGTCCCCAGTGACAAGAGATATCAAGGAGTACTGCCTCCAACTATAGAGTGGTGCAACTGCATCCCAAAGACACTGAATTCCTGGACAAAGGCACATCCCATTCACAGCACATCCATCTTCTTGGGATTCAGCTTCAGTTTACTGGCCACCCTGAAGCTCATTACCAAACCCAGAGACTGATTCAGCACCTGTAGAGCTTCACCTGAGAGTCTGATGTGGCGCGTGGCAGCTTCCTATGTTCCTATTAATATCTGACACTGCCTGATTGCTGGGTCTCATTCCAGTATAACCTGGCAAAAATTAAACTATATCCAACCTTTCAGGAGCACTCTTTCCATTTCTCATCTTGCTGAAATTTTGTTGCTCTCAAATGAAGACGGCTATGTTCTGAGCCAATCATCTTTATCCTATAATTGTTTAATCACAGAAAAGTCTTTTAATAACAAGGTGTGTTTTTAAATATGCCATACAGCTAGTCCCTCTTATCTGGATTAAAGTGCTGTGTTTGGCGGCATTAGTTGGAAGTATCACTTCTCCAAGCTCTTACAAAGTCACAGGAGCGATTTGCAGTGCCCTAGCTTTCAAATTAAGATTTTATTTCATTTACGAGGGTATAAGGACATGCAATTTAAAGGGGGGAAATGTCAGGTTAATTGCTTGAAAGCAAAGGTTTCATATTTTAATTAAGCTTTAAGTGGAGTTGCTTAATTGCTCTTTGATTTTTGCTTTCAGATATGACGATATGAAGCTGGTTAAAGAATATCTCTACTGATTAAGTAATAACAATAGCAACTTCGCTGTGATTCTAGAGCCACGGGAGTTTAATGATGTGCATTTCTTTTTCCCCCAGCCCTGTTTTAAAATAGCAAACTTTGAGTAACTGAAGATCAAGTTCAGTTTCACTGCTGTGCACAGCAACAAAATGCTTTTGGTGCCATTTCTATGGAGGCAGAAGTACCCCCAAGCTGCATATCCACTCCTTCAGAGGGTGTAACCCCATCAAGAGTACACAACCTCCCATTCTCTGAGCCCACTAACAGTGCCTAGGTGTTATCTGGGTTGAGCTTCAGTCTGCTGGCTCTCATCAGGTCCATTACCAGGGCAATACAACAGTCCAACAAATCTAAAGGTAAAGAACCGCTGGATGGTGAAATCCAGTCAAAGGCAACTGTAGGGTGTGGCACTCATCTCACTTCAGGCCAAAGGAGCCGGTGTTTGTCCACAGACTGGTTTCTGGGTCATGTGGCCAGCATGACTAAACCGCTTCTGGCGCAACGGAACACCGCGATGAGTGCAAGAGTACATGGAAACACTGTTTACTTTTCCACCGTAGCAGAACCTATTTATCGACTTGCACTGGCGTGCTTTTGAACTGCTAGGTAGGCATGAGCTGGGACCGAGCAACGGGAGCTCACCCTGTCGTGGGGATTCGAACCGCCAACCTTCCGATCAGCTAGCCCAAGAGGCTCAGCGGTTTAGACCACAACGCCACCCACTGCATCTACTACCACTGGATGACTACTGGCAGGATACATGTGTTAACTAGGGGTGCCAAGTTATTAGCAAGCTAGAAACCACTGGTCCGTGTATGTTTCTTCATACATACCTTGCGTTGGTGTGACAATTGCCACCATTTCCCTCCCATGATGCATACACATTAACAAAGACGTCCTCTCCTGGAATGTGGCCACAAGGAGATAAACCCAAGGCTTGGCTATGTCTCTCTCCAGTGGGCTCCTCTGTACCCCCGACTGCTTTTGTCATATACAAAAATATTTTCTTATGGCTCCTGTAATGGTTGTGAGGGGTTACTTGTGCGTAAATTGCCTTCGGTTTAGTTAGATTGCTTGCCCAACCATGCTTAGGGTCAGAGCTCGCCCTCCGTGACCTGTTAGTCACTTGCAGAATCCGTCAGTGGGCGTTTCTTGAACCTCTTCCAGCATAAAAGCTGTTTGACCCCGAGTCTCCTCCCATGTTCCCTGCGCGGAACGCGTCTGCGCAAGTAAGGGGAAGGCAGGGGCATGCCAGCGCTCTCTCCACTAGTTTCGGGTGAAGGGTCTTGGAGCCCTGTCACCAATTCCTCCATCTCCCTCTCTTCTCTATTGGTGTTACACTGAATTCTTTCCCCCCTGCTAGTCCCCTCTCCGGCATCGCTCTGGAGGCCTGCCTCCGCCTCTCGCTCTGATGTCAGTTCCCTGACAGCTCCCATCACCAGTATTGCTATGGTATGATTCCACCTGTCCTTGGGCCTTTAGGAAGTACTAGTGGTACAAAGGACGTGGGTGGCACTACGGTCTAAACCACTGAGCCTAGGGCTTGCAGACTGGAAGGTCAGCAGTTTGAATCCCTATGACGGGGTGAGCTCCTGTTGCTCAGTCCCAGCTCCTGCCAACCTAGCAATTCAAAAGCACACCAGTGAAAGTAGATAAATAGGTACCATTCTGGTGGGAAGGTAAACAGCATTTCCATGTGCTGCTCTGGTTTCACCAGAAGCAGCTTAGTCATGCTGGCCACATGACCCAGAAAAACTGTCTGCGGACAAACGTTGGCTTCCTCGGCCAGTAAAGCAAGATGAGCGCCGCAACCCCAGAGTCATTCGCGATTGGACCTAACTGCCAGAGGTCCTTTACCTTTTTTTTTAGTGTTACAAGAGAGAGGAAGAGGGGTGAGACACGGCATACACTGGAGATTTTTGATTATGCAAAGGATTGACCAAATGTGGGAAGAGCTGGCATGACCTGCATGCATATGTTTTTATCATTGGTTGCCCACTTTGGTGCCTAGAAGCAGCATGGCAGATTGAAATGGGAAAATGAAACAATAAATTAAGCATGCACAGCAGCTTCCTTCCCAGGCCACTGTCCAGCACAGTCATTTTGGCCCACACTCTTATCTATTTAGATTATCGGCAAGCTAAGTGAGCTAATAAGCATCTGCCGGTGAGGTTTTGCCCTCATCAGCATCACAAGAGGTAATTCTGACCCCTGCAAACCTGGCAAAGCGTTTGATCAGGAGAAAACAGGGAATCAATAAAAACACATCTCATCTACAGAATTAAAGTAGATTTACTCCCAATTCTCTGCGTCTGTGGTGCTCCGTCCTGCTTTCCCTTCATTAATTTGGATTAATTTAATTTCTTTCTGAGCACTGCTGCCTTTTATCTGCTGCTCAGCTTTAAGATACTAGGAGGACCTCATGTGGTTTTAACAAAACAAGCCAGATGGGGCTTCCATTCCAATGTAATGGATGATCTGGACCCGCAGTTTTTAAACGATCTAACCTCCTTTTCCCCTTACAGAAATCTAATACATACATGATATAGCTGAGTTAATTTTTAAGCTTTCTTGTACACAATACTTCACTGGGGAACTGCATTTTGGTTCTTGTTTTGTTTCAAAAGGCGCATATACAGTGTCCTACTGAAGTCACTGGGTAAGTGCGCATAGAACTGTATATTCTATATGCTTATCTCTCCCATTGAAACTAGTAAAATCTGTGCAACACATTCCTATGCATTTATCACTGGGAGTAAGCCCCATTGAACTTACTTCCAAGTATACACCTAAAGGGTTGCACAGTAAAGTACTCAGCTTTGGCTGGATTTTTTGGCATCGAGGTCATTTCCCCCACAGTGGGACTTGCTCCCAATGTTTATTGTAGCCCTAGAAGGATAATGAGCTATCCATCACTGGATGTCTTCAAGCAGAGGATTGACAGTTATGGGCTGAGGATGCAGTAGTTCTAGATTTTTTGCATCAAGCAGAGTATAAGGCTAGATAACCATAAAGGACATCCTGTCATATTTAAATTCAATTTCCATCTATTTCTCATGTTTCGATAAAATGGATGGAGGGGCATATATTGGGATAAAGAGTCCATAAAAATGCATAATTGGTGAAAATAACATTCACAAGTGCAATATTTTAGGGGAAATTGCTTTGCAAAAAATATGTATGTTAGGCAAATTTGCAAATAAGCACGTGTATATTAGGAGAAGACCATAAGGACTTCTTTGGGTTTAAAAAAAACACACACACAAAGTGGTGTAGAAATCTGAAGAACTGAACACAAGACTGGGGAAAAATGAGAAACAGAGAGAAATTCAAATGATTCTGGGTCTCCAATGAGTTTTCTCCAGGTTTAGGGCTTATCCAGACTTCCTTTAGCATGTTTTCCAGGCACAGGACCGTATTTTAATGCTCTGTATCTGAGGGTTTTTCATATTATTATTTTTTCAGAATCAGAGCAAATGACAATCCAAGGAAAACCCAATGACCATTTCCTCTGATTCAGCGGTAAAGCGCAGGTTTTCTGGAAACGAAAAGAACATTCAGACATATAGCGTTCAAGCCAAGACCTGCTCCTAGAAATGCAGCACAAAAAAGAAGTCTAGATGAACCCTTAATCTCACTAGTGACCTTGGCAGGTTTCTGCTTTCAGACACAGAAAAAGAAGAGGAGGAGGAGCAGCAGCAGTTTGGATTTGATATCCCGCTTTATCACTACCCTAAGGAGTCTGAAAGCAGCCAACAATCTCCTTTCCCTTCCTCCCCCACAACCAACACTCTGTGAGGTGAGTGAGGCTGAGAGACTTCAAAGAAGTGTGACTGGCCCAAGGTCACCCAGCAGCTGCGTGTGGAGGAGTGGGGATGTGAACCCGGTTCCCCAGATTATAAGTCCACCACTCTTAACCATTACACCACACTGGCTCTAGTGTCCTGAATCTGCTAAAAGTATGCCCCTGAATGCTAGTTGCTGGAAACCACAGGAGAGGAGAGGGTTCTAGGGCTCCGGTCCTGCTTGCAGTTTTCCCAGCAGGCATCTGGTTGACCACTGTGAGAACAGGATCCTGGACTAGATGGGCATTTGTTCTGATCTGGCAGGGCTTGTCTTATGTTCTTATGTTCCTTATGCATTAAAGGCCATGGCTTACTCACTTCAACCGTCCGTGTATGTTTTGCTTAATTTATTTATTTGGTCAGATGAGGGCTTTTCTTATTTTACAACTCGGCTCCTTGTGCTTCTCTGCCTATTACATATCAAATTATCTGCTTTGTTCCCGTTTGATTTTCCCCAAGCTGTCAAAAGACCCAAATGTCAGCGCTGCTTGCTAGCTGAAGTTCTCCAAGGGAGAGGATTCCAATTCAAGCATTAAAAAGGAAACAAACCCTTAAAACTCTTCCACAAATTAGAAGCTGGGATTTGCTCTGCTTCAGATCTCCACAAAAAAAGTACCATGGAAACAGAATAAAGATGAATTTGACCCTCACCACTCTTTTTTGTGTCTCTGATTTGCGTGGATCCTTGGAGTCATTTACAGTACGTATTATAATACAGAAACTATTCCAGAGAGTGAGCAGCCCCACATTTGCCATTGCTCTGTAATTGGAGCAGGGATTTAATTTTGCTTACAGTCATAAAACATAAAGGCATAGCTGTCAAGTGTCCCTTATTTGAAGGGACAGTCCCTTATTCCAGCAACATGTCCCGCTGCTGTCCCTTACTGATGGATGTCCCTTAAATGATGTCCCTTAAATTTCAAAGGAAGCAGCTCCTCTCCCTCCCTCCCTGCCGGCCAGGGCGGAGGGAGGCTCCAACTGTGTTGCTTGGCTGTGTTGCTCACCCAATAAGAAGTCTAAGAATGACTGGGGGGTGGAGCTTGCATGCCTTGTGTGTGGCTAGTTAATGCAAGCTGAGGGGGGTTTTGAATGCTGGACGGCATTTTGTTGCACGTGCTGCTGCAAACTTTGCAGTGCAAAGCGAGGCCAGGGAGCCATCTTAAGTTGAGGCTGCATAGGCCTTGTGGTGCATGTGATTCAGATTCTATTCAGTTGAACCTCTGGTTACAAAGTTGGTTGGATAGTGTTCTCAAAACTACCAGCATGAGTTTGACCAGACTGCAGGAGGACAGGAAGACTGGAGTGCCTGGAACAGGTGAGGCTGCAGGTCCCTTATTTTGGCTGCTGGTCCCTTATTTTCAAGGCTGCTGGGCCCTTATTTTCAAATCTGTAAGTTGACAGCTATGCATAAAGGGTCTCTCAAAAGAAACAGAATAGTTCACAGTAAGCTCCACCTCTGATCTAACAAACAGACACGTCCAAGAACACTTCCTCTTATTCTTCAGGTTTGGGTTGTTGTTCTTAATGTATACAGAAAAGAGAACTTCCTCCAGTCTTCTTGTTTCAAATGTTGCTGTTCCCTTCCAGCGTAATTGGAAGATAATCTCATACATGGGACAACATGAAACAATAAAAATGTCACTGCCACAATGAATAGTTTATTAAGGTCTGACGGATTGATTCAGTGACTTTTTGACGTAATTTTAGTCTGTCAAACCATGGTTGTATTTCCGCAGAACACTAAGCAAATAAATAAATAAATTCCAGTTTAATATACCAGGAAATGCATGAGCAGCAAGCGTGTTTACTGATGGTCAGGAATAGAAATCAATCAAGTGAATACATTTGGTATTCATCTTTTTTTTAAGTACACAAACCATACATAATTAATGACTTTTTTACAGTGTTTTGATGTTTACTTTATGCTGAAATGAATGTAAGTTGTTTCAATATGTATGTGATTTATGTTAAATAGCAGTGAGACAATGACATATTTGACTGAAACCAAATTGCAGTGAAATGGAAACAGTGCTGCCCTCATACATCCCTAGTTAGAGAGCCATAAACTCCCCAACTCTTATCTTGAGGGGTGGGTGGGTGGGTGTGGGTGGGTGTAGGCTAAACAAAAAGAACCAGCACTGACCCTATCTTTTCTAGCAGATGGCTCTTGAGATGGACAGACTTCTGATTTTTCTGATCTACTTTGTTTTTTACTAGAATCCCGAGATTTACCAACCACCGCCAGTTATACAAGATCTGCATTTTGATTTTTATAAAAGAAAAGGGGCGTCTTTGAGCATATCCTGAACCAAGGAATTTGTTTTTGATACCAGCACTGAATGGAACTCCCAGTCTTTTCACTCAAAGTCCACTCCTGGTTGGCTTTTCTTCATTGCAGCCTAATTTGGATGGGGAAAGTAGCTTCATTGCTGCTATTGTTAAAAAAAATGCAAGTCAGAAACCCTACTGATCTACAGCAAACTACCCAGATATTTACTAATAGATCCAATCCACCTTCTGCCCTGTTCTACCCTAGATCAAAAAGCAAAACTGGAAAAGACCAGGCTGCTTGTTTTGTTTTGTTTTGCTTTTCCTATTCACTTGGGATTCTAATAACAACATACTTTAGCTACGATGGGAACTATATTGCATGTTGTTTGGGCCCAAGTCACTATCTTTACAACCCTGTTATTATATGAGCTTCATAGACAGTGCAATTTGAAACTGAGGTCATATAATTTAAGCAGATTTTGATGCTGTTTCAACTTCCCAATGAACAATTGGCTCATGCAAGACAAGTTGTTGGTCCCTAACATTTTGAACTCTTCTGAAACTTCAAGGAAAGTTAAGGAATTATTTTATGCACTTTTCCCCTCAGTGTTCAATCACTGGTTGGGTTGTCTTTAATGCATGTTTTACTTTTACGCTTATAAAGTTTTCAAATTAAACTTTCTCTTTCTGTCACTCAAAGGTGGGTGGTAGGTGATGATCCCTGTTATTTTCCATCCCCATAAATTCTTTTAATTGGTTGCCAATGTTGCAGCTATACCACAGGCTCTCCTGTCAAATACTGTTAAAATGATCCCTTGTCTGGAGACAGTATTGGGCAAAAGGTCTTCCCTGCTATGCAGGGGAAATGCTAAGTAATCAATTTTCAATGAGATCAGATGTCAGATACAGAAGTGTGAATAAGACTGTCTGTTCAAGTGGACAAAAAGGATGTCAAACTAGAATAATATTGGTTCAACAAATCAGATGAGCTATTCAACACCCTAAGCAACATGGGCACAACTTGAGAAATGGCCTCAGAGAAAACAGGCGTGCAAAGATTATGGGTATGTTTGAGCTAAAGTTAAGCATAATTAGTTACATGGCACTGATTTTAATGAGAAAGTTAAGCATGTGCTTAATTCTCCATAGCTGAAATCAATGGGACCTCAAAGTACTTAACTTTGGCTCAATCATGCCTAAAATTGTTTTGCAGAAATCTTACAAATATGATTCTGGGAAACTCCTCACTCCATCAAAAATGTTACCCTGGTAACATTCCTAATTTTGAGTGGAGGAAGAGTTGGATCTCGCTACCCTGTTTTTAGTACCGACACAGGACTTTGATTTCCAATCTCCATGAGGCGGTATGCTTAGGCACCCACAACAAGAGAGCGAGAGAGAACGATAACTATACACTAGCTATTCTACTTCTGTACTATGAGCTTCTTCACTTTGAGTTTCTTGTTCCAGCTGTGCAAAGAGGCATTAGAACTCCAGAATAGTCAGATACCTTTGCCCCTGCCTAGTGATCCAAAATGTGTCTGCTACAGATGGGTACACAATCTAGATTACCTTAGCACATCCTGTACCAAGGAAAACCTGGAAATCTGTACTTTAGATTATGCACATTTTTGCATGACTAACTCCACTTCTAATTATGGGATGGAAGAACCACTGAAGTGCCAACTAGTCAGCGCTAGAGATCCTACATAGCACTGCCCACTTAGTTCTTACATTCCCAAGGCATCCTCCAACCACTACTCTATTTTTGCAGGTATCTGAGCTAGAAATTTCTGTTCCCACACACCAAATTCCATAATTACCCAAATGGGAACAACACATGGTATGGCATGGCATAAGTGCAACTCCATCCTCTCCCCCAGAATGAAGGTGGACAGGTCTTCTTCATCATTTCCCCCCTTGATGTCCACTCAAATGTCACCAGAACAAGGAGTCCTGAAAAGAATCAAATTAGGAATGTTCTTTGTCCCCAGCTGATGACAGATTGCTCTAGATATATTTTTTGGGTACCAGCTTTGACCCACAAAACTTGAGGTGGCTAAGATATTAAATAAGTTCTTCTTAAGTCTGTTCTTCCACAGTTTCTGATTGATAGGGATCTCTCTTGGCAATTCCATCCACACACCAAAAATGAACAAAAAAAGTTTATGGAGAGAGCATTCTCAGTACTTCCTCCTTGTACCACTGAATTCAGCTCAGTTGCTGAACTCTCATCATCCCTGACCATTGGCCTTCCTGGCTGGGGCTTATGGGAGTTGGAGTCCAACAGCATCAGGAGGGTATCATGTTGACCAGAATACCCTAAAGGTTTGTCAACCTCAAGCTTACTTTGAGAACAGCATCAGGCACTGTGTGCAGGATTTAATAAATTATTCAAAATATATAGTTTTTAAACAATCATTGTTACCCATCCCAAACATTTCAGTTAGATGCAAAATATTAAAAATATGTGCTGATTTTTACTTGAGAATAAGCTATTTTTGTCAGGAAGAAAGTGGTGATCAATTTGGAAAAAATACTGGAGAATGTCAATGTGTGTGCAAATCTTTAGTATCTTCCCTAGATTTCCCTAACACTTCAGAATTATAAATATACTGCACTCCTTTGGAAATCAACAGTCAAGTATCTTGCTTCTTTTCTTATCCTGTTTTGTGCCAGTCCCGATCATTAGAAGCAAATAGACAAGAAAATATAAAAGAGAGGGGGGAAATATGAACTGCAATATAAACAATTTAAACAAGTCTGCTACAATAGGTAGGTCAATCTATAAAGTATGAGAATAAAGGCATTGCAACAGATGCCAACCTTCAAAGTATGCTGTGAAAAGAATACTAAGTGCCAACTCATGGCTTAGATCAGCATTTGTAATTTCGGCAAAAAGCAGAAGAAATGAAGGGGATGTCTGGAAAAGTGAGTGGGGCTTCTTCTCTCCCCATCCTTTTTGTATTTAACACCTCAGTCCTAACCCTTTAGCAGTAAGCCCCACTACAGTGAATAGGACTTACTTTTTATTGCATTGTAAAGCTGGACTGAACAGCCGCAAATGCTTTTGCACGACCATTCATCTCATATGAAAGTGGGAGGGAGTCTATTCAGCAAACGGGGTTGGGGGAACATGAGGATTAAGGGTAGAGGGTCTTACCTTTAAATACCAAGTAGCTTGGCTTGGCTTGCCTTCTTCCATTCCTTGCCACCACTTCAAGTTTGGGCGTGGTTGCTCTCTACAGCCTACTCACTTTCCTGGGACAGGATGTGTCATTTCAGAAACAGAATGCCATGACTCAGGAAGCTGCCTTAGACCAAGTCGGACTAACAAGTGTCTAGTTCAGTTCTGGCAGCAACTCTCTTGGCTTTGGCCTAATGTTATAGAACAAATTGAAAAGGTGATGCCTACAAAGCACTGCTGCTAGAGTGATTCAAAGTCTAGCCCTGGTTGCATTTGATGTTTGGATGTTCTGGCCACCCTATGTCTCCAAGAATGACTATGGAACAAGATTGGGGTTGAGATGGAAAGGTATGGTTAAACTGATTCCAGACTTCCATAGCACATGAATAAATCAACTGACCACAGCCCAGTTACTACCTTGCTGTATGTGTCCTAAATACTAAAGTGTTGACAGAGGCTATAGATGCTTTGTTTGGGTCAATGAAAGTTCTGGATGGGTAAAGGGACACGGGTGGCACTGTGGTGTAAACCATTGAGCCTTGGGCTTGCCGATCGGAAGGTCAGCGGTTCAAATCCCTGTGACGGGGTGAGCTCCTGTTGCTCGGTCCCAGCTCCTGCAAACCTAGCAGTTCGAAAGCATGTCAAAGTGCAAGTAGATAAATAGGTACCGCTCCGGCGGGAAGGTAAACGGCATTTCCGTGTGCTGCTCTGGTTTTGCCAGAAGTGGCTTAGTCATGCTGGCCACATGACCCAGAAAAACTGTCTGCGGACAAATGTCTGCTCCCTCAGCCTGTAAAGCGAGAAGAGTGCCGCAACTCCAGAGTCGTTCATGACTGGTCTTAACTGTCAGGGGTCCTTTACCTTTACCTTTAAAGGTACTTAATTATGGAATAGCAAATGGCGTAAAAGGAGAGCAGCAGCATCTGTGCTTAAACAAGGGAGCTGAGTGTCACATCCAATGCTATCCTTACAGAGATAGCAAGGGGCTCATATGAAAATGGATTCATTTTTTAAGCAATTCTGCAATTCTAAATTCAGGGATGACTCTGGCTAGTTTCTTAAACTTTCATTTAAAAAAACAAAACACCTGTCTCTGCTCGTGTGTGTGTGTGTGTGTGTGTGCTTGCTTATATGTCTGCATTTGTACATATTGAATTCATGCATCAATAGCCACTTTACATTCTCTCCCCCCCCCCAAAGGTGTGATGCAAAGGGGTGTTGATAATTTGATGTCAAAACTACAGCAGTTTCACTGATCAAGTAATTGGTGTGAATGATTGACAGATAGTCAATAGAGTGCCTGCTGAAGAGTGTTAAAACAATCCATCACCACAGTACTATTGCTGCCAAAGATATTCACCTAGTACAGCATCCACAGTTGTATTGTGCCTAATAACAAATATGTAATATTTCAGTTCTGTTCTGCCGGGTGACCTCAGTCCCCAGGTTGATAACAATGGAAAATTAATGGTTAGTTAATGAAAAGTTAATTTCTGTACAATGCCTTTGAAGAAAATGGTTATCAGGCAGAATGACATGCACATATTACCCAGAGCATAGCCAACTGATTCAACACTTTTTATCCTAAACACACATCTATGGATACACTGTATGTATGAGTTTGACACACCTAGCATACTCTGAAGTTAAAGAGCTCAACAGAGCAATGGATGTGAATAAACTCAGGAATTTTCCATCTGTAGATCTGCCAAACTCTGAACCACACAAAGACAATCTTCCCTGCACCTGGCTTTGTCTTACCCATTTCTTAATGATTGGCCACGGGACACGGGTGGCGCTGTGGGTAAAACCTCAGCGCCTAGGACTTGCCGATCATATGGTCGGTGGTTCGAATCCCCGCGGCGGGGTGCGCTCCCGTAGTTCGGTCCCAGCGCCTGCCAACCAAGCAGTTCGAAAGCACCTCCGGGTGCAAGTAGATAAATAGGGACCGCTTACCAGCAGGAAGGTAAACGGCGTTCCGTGTGCTGCACTGGCTCGCCAGATGCAGCTTGTCACGCTGGCCACGTGACCCGGAAGTGTCTGCGGACAACGCTGGCTCCTGGCCTATAGAGTGAGATGAGCGCACAACCCTAGAGTCTGGCAAGACTGGCCCATACGGGCAGGGGTACCTTTACCTTTTTAAGGTTAGGTCCTGTTCCACTTTACTTCCATTTGTGCAAGGACTTGCCACTGAGGACATTCCACAGCAGAGGCAATTCACCACTTCTAATAGTGATTCAGTATATGAGTGCTTTACAGCAGGAATAGCCAATGTGGAGCTCTCCATCTGCTATTGAACCACAACCTGCATTATGTCTGACTTTTGGCTATTCCAGCTGAGGCTGATGGAAGATCTACTCCAACAGCAACCAGAGGGTGCCATGTTGGGTAACCCCTGCTTTGCAGCAACTTATCACATATTTTTGTCCGAATGATTCAAACGTGCAGCCGATATTTTTTTGCCCTTTGATAGGAGCAATCAGCTCCGCAACACTTGCCGAGTAGATACAGTCATCATTGGACATTTTTGCCAACAGTACTAGAAAACTTTTAACTGTATTTACTTGCAGGAACAAAATTATAGCAGTTTAAAACAGGCTTTTTGGAAAGGTTAACTTCATTTATAATTGAGTGCATTTGATATTAATAAGTATAATAGAGCTGTATTTTCAACGTGGCACAGAGCTGCAGATTTTTTAATTATATATTAGCATGGTATTAAGCTGGTTTTATTTTCTGAGCACTGCGTCAATTGCTGTTGTTCCTTAAGAAGCATGATTATTCCCAAGATGATTATGCATTCAGATAAACAATCAATGACATTAATCAAAGAATGTTTTTAGTAGTGCCAAGTCAAAACAGGGGCATCAGGAACACTTTTGTACCATCCGAAAAAGATACTCCCTTTTGATGTTTGTTTGAGGGGATCAAAAGGTTGTAAAATGTCAGCAAAAGAGTGAACAAGTTGAGCTTAGTGTCTGTAAGGGTGGGGGGATTTTCAGGGGATATCACTGCATATTGCACATTCACTTTTGTGACAAGGAGCGCCACACAAAGCAAAAGTATGCAGTGATTTTCCATATTTCATCAAATGTTTAAGCTACAGGCTAATGGGAAAAAACACCACAACATATTCTGGGAATAGATATTTATGCTTCATTACAGATCTCAGATATAGCTTAGACCTGCCAAATATATACCTTCTCCTGGAAGAAAGGTACAGAAGTCCCACAGCACCACCTTCTGGGCCAAACCTTCTGGGAAGGACTGGAGGAACTGTAACATCTTGCCTTCTAGTCCCACCCATGCCAGATGACCAAGAAGGCTCAATGCTATCAAAAGTGGCAGAGAAGGACATGCTTTCCATATTCTCAAGGCACCTAGCTAAATCAAGGAGCAAGTTACAAAGCCTTCGTTCCAAACAGGATTGGCCAGTAGCTGTTATTGGGGGATGGGAAGTTGCTGAAGTAGCCAGTGTGATGCAATGGTTGGAATGTTGGCCTAGGACTTCTCAGTCTGAGTCATGAAATTCACATGGTGATCTTGCCTCACCCAGTTGTTGTGAGGATAAAATGAGGAGGAAGAGAACCATGTATTCCACCTTGTGCTCCTTGGAGGTAAAATGCAATAAATAAATAAATGGGAGGTCGTGACCCCTCTCCTTGATAGGTGCTTTGCTCCATGTAAGGTCTCAGGCATAATACTTTGCTTTGTGTGGTCTCACCTTCTACCTGATCCTTTTTACCTGGAGATGCCTGGGTATCTTCTTGGTACCTTCTGAAGATAGCATTTGATGCCTATCTCAACAGACTCACATATTCTCATTTAAATTAGCTACTACTTTATATTAACTTCTGCTGTTTAATCCATTAGTTGCATTAGTTTTACAGCGTTACTGTATCCAGTGATTAACTGCAGCTCTGTTTCACTCCTGCTTAATCACAGCATCCTGATCACAGCTCCTGATGGTGGTTGCTGGATTCTAAAACCCTGCTTTGGATTCCCATGCCACAGATGTGTGTGTGTTTGTGTGCGTGTGTGTGTTTTAACAGTCCAGATTGCATTTAATTGACATGAAAGACCTATTTGTTTTCATGCTGTGAATAATCAACTGAAAAACTCACTTTCATTAGCTTTATCAAACCATTGTTGGCAAACATCCTAAAGTTTCCATATAACATCTGCAAAAGTATTAAAACTAATTATGAAGCCATCTGGAATAAGAAGAGAATATTTTTTTTCTTGATTTTTAAAGGGTCCTCCATGAATAACTGGCTTCATAATAAATGGAAAGTCAAGCAAATGATTATAATAACAACAGCAGAATCATTGAGGAAGGATGCAAGGAGATTTACATCAAGAAAGTCACAATTGCTCATTAAGAGAGAAACATCACAGAGACACTGCCATCCACTGCTACTTAAGGTCTACTTCATATGTCACCTGCAGTGGCAAAGGTGCTGCCATCTGTGGCTCCACACTGCCCCCTTGTTCCCATGGAGGCCAGCGTTAGGTAGAGTGGGCCACCGTGAAGCAAACAGAAACAGCAGGCAGTCGTAAGTGAATATGTGAGACCTGTACTGGATCTGTCCAATATTATGACCCCCTCTGCACCATACATTTTAAACAGTATCATACCACCTTCAAAATTCATGAGTTTCCCCCAAAGAATCTTGGGATCTGTAAATAAGTGTGCCGAGCATTGTTGGGAGACCTCTGTTCACTTCACAGAGCTGCAACTCCCAGAATTCCCTGGGAAGAGGGGTTGATAGTTAAACCACAGTGAGAACTGCAGCTGAGACCACACTATCACAAAGCAATGCATTAACCACTCCCTGGATCCACCCTGTTAAGCCCTCATTACAAGTGGGGCCGGCCCAATACATTTTAGCACCTGAAGCGACTCACAAAATGGCGCCTCTCCTCACTACCACCAGGGAAGAAGGCACAAGTGAAGATCTACATCAGAAACAAGTGGGGAATAAAAATCTACATCAGGAATAGGTTGTGGGTGAGGAATCAAAACAACCTTACCTGATGGTTGAAGTGGGAATCAAAGGCCATCACTTGGTGTGGGGCACACTCTGAATCATGCTGGGTGGGTTCAGACCCCAGGAGACCCCAGAGGGCAGCCCCTGCCATTTCCTCCCTACGGGTGGGATGAAACCAGCAGTACCTCATATTCACAAAGAGGCCTTGAGGAGGCAGCATTGGGGCATGCCGCAGCCATCACTACCATTGCAGCAGTGGCAGTGTTCAGGTCTGGGTGCCATTTTGTTTTCAAAGTGTCTTGCAAAATTGTTGCAGTGCTAGAGAGGACACTTAGGAGCAATTGTGTCTTGAATTTCCTTGCATGGGTCAATAAAGAACTAGACTTAACTGCCAGCTCTAGCTACTTGAAACCCTCTGATTCTATTGTAACAGGTCCTCCACCTCTGCAAGTGTGGGGAGAGACTGGTGCTGTAAGATCAAACTTCACCATGTGACGGCTTGTCCAGATTTATGGTGATGGAAGAATAACATGCACTGTGCAATTCCTTGGCTCTTAGCTCTAGGCCAGCTCTTAAACTTTCTGCAAGTTGTCTATGATTTCCAAGTCCCTATTGCTACTAATTGAACAAGGGAAGAAACATGCCAGCCGTTGTTTGCCATAAGACCAATTTCAGATGCATAAATGATAGATGCAGCCAGAAAGGCATTATCATAATCATTCCTCCATATAAATGTTTCAGATGTTGGAGTTCAGGCCTGTTAGCTCATGGCGAGACACTCGCTGCTAAGCTACTGACTAAATGCATTAATATGGATTTCCCCCCGTTGTAATGAACTGGTGCTCTCAAGGTGAAAAAGAGCATGAACACATGGAAGGAGCCATGCAGTTCACTCCACAAAAGGAGAGCACTGAATTAGCAATGATACTTGGCCTGTGCACCTAGCGTGCCATTCTATGATAAATGCCTAGGAGAGCCCAAACTGTCAGCTGTGTTCAGAGCTTGCTTCTGTTCCTGATATAGGAGACTACCCCTGCTATCAATAAGCAGCAGCTCCTTGCTTTTCACATAAGTACAGGGGTTTTTTAAAAAAGTGTTGGAGCAAAATGAAGCAGTGGTGTAGAAAACAGCAGGAACAAATCAGCATCCTTTGTCATATCACCATGCACCAGGTCTGATGGATGTAACAGTACAGCATATTGATCTGAAACTCCTTTCCCCCTGCCCCAAAGCAAGTGTTTGGTTAAAAATGTTTATTAGCAGCTGAGACTGTCCATCCACCCTCCCTGCTTTTTTATTTCTGTTCTTTAGTAGTTCTTAATTAATTTTCATGGATGGAATCCAAGGAGCTGCTCAGAGTTAGACAAAGGTGCTTGGACTCACCCAGTGGAATTTTCCTTTGAACAAGACTGCATCAACAGAAGTATAGTGTCCCAATCCAGGGAAATAATAAAGGTAAAAGTAAAGGTACCCCTGCCCGTACGGGCCAGTCTTGACAGACTCTGGGGTTGTGCGCCCATCTCACTCAAGAGGCCAGGGGCCAGCGCTGTCCGGAGACACTTCCGGGTCACATGGCCAGCGTGACAAAGCTGCATCTGGCGAGCCAGAGCTGCACACGGAAACGCCGTTTACCTTCCCGCCAGTAAGCGGTCCCTATTTATCTACTTGCACCCGGAGGTGCTTTCGAACTGCTAGGTTGGCAGGCGCTGGGACCGAGCAGCGGCAGCGCACCCCGCCGCAGGGATTCGAACCGCCGACCTTTCAATCGGCAAGTCCTAGGCGCTGAGGCTTTAACCCACAGCGCCACCTGTGTCCCAAGGGAAATAATAGTACCACTCTATTCTGCCTTAGTCAGGGGCAGTGGCGGAGCAACATGCTGCAGCCCCTGGAGTGGAGAACAGGCAGAGGCATGGCTGGCACACATCCCGGGAGTGTGGCGTGCCACCCGCGATGGCACCCTTTCCCCAAATGGTACCCAGTGCAGCACGCTCCCCCCACCCCATCCTGTACACCAGTGGTCAGGGGTACCAACTTGAATAAAAATATTGGGAGGGGAGCAGGAAAGTCCAGACAGGAGCCAATGGACCATAGCATCTCCCACAAAATGGCAAAGTTGGATGGGGCATTCCAATTTAATGTATGTCATAGGGCGATCCTTAACCCAGGATTGACACTGCCAAATTATCACCCTACAGATGGGATATATGATTCAGGATGCACACCCAATGCCTACACCAAAACTTGCTGATATCTGTAATCAACAAAGTTGTGGCCTGCTAAATCCCAATATGTTTGTCCTATGATTATTTGCATATTCCATGCCTTGGCCCCCACCAGCCGTGGACTCACTGGACTCACCCGCAATTGCAGGACCATTGGCAAATATTGCATTATTCTTAGTTGCTACACTATAGTGCCAATCCATGAGAGAAGGTTGTTGCCATCTTGTGCCCTGGGATGGGATGCTGACGGTTCCAGCAAGGGCAATTACTTGGCTAATAGAAGCCTATTGCTTTCTTTTCCCTCTATTTTTATGCCTGTTCAGGGAGGACACTGCTGTCAGCTGCTTTGAGCAAAAGGGATAAAAAGTTATGCGCAAAAGAGAGGCATAATAAACATTTTCATTGCCAGCATAAGTTTTAGCTCTGCTGCTCATAATATAACAAAATGAAAATATCTGTCTTACAAAAGAGGGAAGCTGTACAATCCATCAAAATGTCATGGATCTCAGATCAGGGGCCCTAGCAGCCTGTCTGCATTTCTTTGCTTTCTGCAAACTAGGTCTGAAGAAGAGGCCATGATCCAACTAGCAATCACTGTTCAGCAAGACCAGCTGTAAGCTGGAAATGTGGACAGAGTAAGTGAAGGTTTGCTCTGCTGTCCCAGGGGTCCCATGATGTAGAAGTCTGTGCTGGAGTATTATTCTATGGAGCACAGGAAGTGGGCTTAGAACTGAGGGAAGGCACTAGAAACCTTTGTCACCTGCTCTATCTATAACCGAGCAATATCTCTCTCGTTCAAGAGGACAAGTTACCTACCTTCTCTCTTGTTTTCATCCTGCCTGGCCTACAGTCTACTTATCTGGCCTGGCCTATAGACTACTTACCTAAATTTAGCACATAGCCACAGCTTTTTTCAGCTGGAACTCAACTCCAGCACCTCTCAGGTAGGCGCCATTGCCATTCTAAGAGAACAATAGAGAAGTTCACGATGAGTTCCAGCACCTCTTTTTCTATAAAAATAGAACTGTGCATAGCTAGCATTGGGCAGTGCAGAAGCATTAACAAAACAATACTAAGAGCCCTCCTCTAGCATCCTGTTTCACGGAGTAGCCAGCCAGGGGGCTATGGAAGCCCACAGGCAGGACATGAGTGCAATAGCCGTTTCTTGCCAATACTCCCCAGAGGCTGGTATTCTGAGGCATGCTGCCTCTGCTGCCATAGGTGGCCAATAGCTACATATGGCACCAGCATAGCCATTGAAAGCGTTCTTGTTCATGGATTTGTCTAATCCCATTTTAAGCCATCTATGCTGGTGGCAATCATGGCACTGGTGATTTAATCCTGCCTGCTCTGCAGTGCAAATGTACACCATTTGACTGGATATCTGAAATGTAGACCACCCACTGCATCATGCAGATGAAGTGGGTTGCTTGAGCTTCTAAGGAGCATTTGGCTCATGGATTTGCATTGATGGAAATGCAGCCTAGAATGTGACAGACAGGAAATATCTCTCCCTTCACTGGGGATCATGGTATATTGTAACTACTGCCAAAGGGAAGCTACTTCTGAGATTGGTACCAGAGATTAACATAGCCTTTTAAGAAAAAAGACCATGGGAAGAAACTAAAGGTACTCTAAGCATTTCAGTCAAGACCTGGGGCTCTCAACATGGCACCCATAGAATGAGTTTGGGATGGATTTTTGGAAGACACCTGTGTGTGAATTCGTTTTATATGTGTGGATATCAGTGCATGCTGAAGACAGGCAAAGACAGGCGAACTAATACCAGTGTACTGGAAGAAGGAAGTTCACCAATGTTGAAGCAATGATTCTTCAACATCAACTTCATTGAACTGGTCATGTTGTTCAGATGCCTGATTATCGTCTTCCAAAGCAACTACTCTATTCCAAACTTTAAAATGGGAAGCGTAATGCTGGTGGTCAACAAAAGAGGTTTAAAGACTTTTTTTAAAAAAAAGTACAAACACCGACAACTGGTGGCCTACGAGAACTCCAATTTGAGAACAGCCTTTACCAAAGGTGGCATGGACTTTGAAGACACTCAAACTCAGGACAAAAGGGGAAAATGAGCTATGTAAGAAGAAGGCACGCTTGGCAAACCCTCACCATGATCAACTCCCTCCCGGAAACCTATGTCCTCACTGTGGAAGGATGTGTGGATCCAGAATTGGCCTCCACAGTCACCTACGGACACACTGTTAAGACCATGTTCACCAAAGAAAAAGACCCATGGAACCCAATGGCACTCCCAGAAAGCCCCCCTGGAGCCTTCTATTATATCCTCCCACTCCATTTTTAAAATTAAAAATCTAGTATGTTTTTTGTTTGTATTGGAGTTGCCTTTTTATGGGAGGTGTTGCCTGATTTTTGTCTGTGTTTCGGAGGGGAGGTGTTTTATGTGTTTTAGTGGGGGAGATTCTGAGCATCACCAGTTTTCCTCCTGCAAAATGGGGGTTTTAGTGGTGCCCACAGCAGCTCCATAGATTTCCAAATGTTCCTCCAGACCTAAAACATTTGGGGATCCCTGGTCTAGACTGTCATTTCAGAGCACTAAACTAGAGTAGGTTCTACTAACCTCCAGTGTTGCTCACTGCCTGACTTTGAATAAATCTTCCATCCTTTACTTTTTTGACATATTAACAGCAAAGGAGAAACTAGACAAAGAAATATAAAACATCTCATAAACTTGGAACTGTCTGGCTGACTATATTTTAAAGTAAAAGTTTGGGCTACCTTTTATCTTGTTAGACATCCAGATTCTTTCATTTGATATCAGTGTATGTCTTTACACGGTGTGCCATTTTCTGTAGGTAAAAACCAGGTGCAAAGCAAAACAGAAATTAAGACCAAGAAAATCACTGCTGGGAAGCTAATTGTTTTAGCTTTAAAAGGTATTGCCAGATTGTATAACACACTTCTTCAATTTAGTTACTTAATGCTCATTTCTTGATATATCTCTAGCCCAAGGATGCTCTGCATGACAAACTAATTAACATCAAGGTGGGAATTAAATGCTACTCACTTAGTAATTTTGTGTTCTAGGCTATACTTCCAATCAAATTAGCACCTCGGCAACGTGAGATTTTTTTTATCAAGGAAGCATAAGTTCTGAAAAGAACCTCAATAAGATTTTGTTAAAGAAGAAGCTCAGCTCCTGTGCACATCTACTTTGAAGCAAGTTCCATTAGGGTCCATAGGACTTACACCCAAGTAGGGATGGGCAAATCTATTTCAGTTCTTTCGGTTTCATATTTTTCCAATCTTACGTACACTTCTCTACATCAGTTTGCTTTTTTTTGTAAGTTCTCAAAATTCATCAGCATTTTATGGTGAATTTCTCCCAATATACACGTTAGTATCTGGTTTTGCCAAATATACACATTTTTGCAAAGAACTATATTGTATGTTATTTTCACTAACAGATTCATTATTATTTACCACATCAAACACATTTTTGCACATGTTAGATGACCAGAAAACTGCATTGCAAAATTTGGAGAACTGCATATTTTGACGTGTGGTTGTGTTTCCATTCAGGTATTGTTTCAGAAAGTGCAAATTATGTCAAGTGCCCCTTTAAATGAGAACCAACAACTATCCCTGCCTTACATCCCAACTCCCAAGTAAGCATTTGTAAGATTTCAGTGGGTGAAAGATAGTGGGTGAAAGCTCTGGGCCACAATCATCCCATACATTTAAAGCACTATGATGCCACCTTAGACAGTCATGGCTTCCCCCAAAGAATTCTGGGAGCTTTAGCTTGTTAAGGGTGCTGAGAGTTCTTAAGAAATCCTCATTCCCCTCTCAGAACTACCATTCCCAGACCAGCTTAACAACCCTTCTTTGCAGAAAACTCTGAGAATTGTCACTTTGTGAAGACAATAGGAGTCTCCTAACAACCTGCATGTATGGTGTGAATGTGGCCCTGGTCTCTAGCCACAGCGAGTCACAGAGTCAAAGGCCATCATATACACTCTATCTTCTGGTCCATTGGCCTTTTCCATTTCTCTTTTTGTAGGTAAGTGCTGCACATGTTTCCACATACTCTCAGGGCTGGATAATCACCTAGTTTGCTGAGGTGCTCAAACATGCCTTATCAAAATTATTATCCAAAATTATTACTTCCTCTATCTGCACTGCTTTCCTGACAACTCACAGTGATCTTTTTTGTTATTAGGTCTGTAAAATCTTAAAATGACATTCTTACTAATCTTTGGTCTGGAGCTATATTATTCGGTGGGGGGGGGTGTTTCTCCAAAGGCAAATTTTGATCCCTCCACTGAACTGCAAAAAGCAACTTTTGAACTCATTCTGTCTTTCCCCAACAAATGGCCCAGTCAACTTGCTAGCTAAGCAAAGCATCTAATGAACTTTAATATTGTTGTCTATTTGGTTTATTACTAATAATATCTCTTCTTCACTGGATAATAAATACCACCAAGATAGTAGCTGTCATGGTTTAGGTTTTATGTTACTTAAAGCAACTTGAATACAGTTTTGGCTAAACTCCCTCTTAAGCATTTTCCCCCTCTGTCTTAATGAGCACAGATTCAGCATTTTATCAAAGTAGTTTCTTGAAGAAGAATTTAGCATTCCAGTCTCTCTCACTGGATGCCTGATCTCATCTGACTAATTGATTTTGGCTAATGGTCCAGTGGCTTGTTTTGTAGCTTCTGCTCTGTTAAATGAAAGAGTGAGAAAGTCCTAGAGCATCAGGTCATCTTCCACAATGGAAAAGAGTAAAACCAGCCGTGCAACTCATATTCAACCATCTGGAAAGAACAGTTAATTCTTCTTGGGGAAGAGGCTTTGTAAAGCAACTTTAAGGCCTGATTTTAACATCAAGCAAACACATCTCTTTTCATGCAATGGGATAGGTTTTTGAGGAAGTGGGGTATATTAACTCCATATTAAAATAATCACCTGATGGATATACAGAAGCCTTTGCTCACCATTGCTGGAGTCAGACCAAATTCAGATATTTTACAGATGCCTGGTGAATAAGAATCTGTCATGGTTTATTCTAACGTGAAGCTACCACATTTTGTACAATTTCAAAAACAGATTGTGCATTGTGAAACAAGTTTATATGCATCTGCAGCTGCGCATATGGGATCTGATAAGGAGCAGGGTTGCTAATTTAAAAGAAATAGATAAGGAAATGATAAAAAATAAATACAAAATGAAGATGAAGATTGTTTTCTTTCAGCCTTCATAGCCTCCAAATACTATCTCCAACAGCTACAGTTTTTGGCCCTTGAAGAGATTTCTTCCTCTCAACCCTTCAGTAGAAATTAGCCTAATCGCATTTTCTTATTCAGCCAGCAGCTTGGAAAATCCCAGGGCAGGCCCTCAATTGTGTTTGTTCTGGCTCCTTGTTCTTCCTTCTCCAACCATTTTCTCAATTATAGCTATCCGAGTGGGGGCTGAACAAAGACCTTCCCAACTGCTGCACAGTGAAATTATTAGAATTGAGAAGTAGTCCATGTGGTGGCCTCCAGATGTTGGACTCCAACTCCAACAGTCAGTCCCTGCCAGCATGGCCAGCCAGCTATCAGGAATGATGGGAGTTGGAGTCTAGCAAGATGTGGTAACTAACAGTAATCTGAACTGAAATACATTGGCAAGCCCTAGATTAGGTGCAATGTATATAGATCTTACTGGAGTGGTGTGGGGTCTTTCTGTGGGGAAGTAATTCCTGTACCATGAAGGGCAAGCATGGCTTAAGCTTTTATATCTTTCAGGTCCCCTTCATCTCCACCACTCTGCGGTTTTCACATGGTCACTCCTTCTGTGGTTCTGCCACAGCTTTTTTTTTTTTACAGCCTATTAAAAAGGTATCAAACAACATAGGGATTTTAGGGAGCAAACTATTTAAACAGCTACGCTCTGCAGCTTCACCACCTGACTCCTAGCCCCTTCACCCTCTTTATTGTGGCATAAAACTCATTCGTAGGTAAAGATTTAAAAATGAAATCTTTTGCAATTGCTATCTTGTCTGTCCCACTCCACTGCTCCTTTCCTAAAGGGGTATGCGGGGAATGAGGAAAGGAAAGAGAGAGAAATTAAATTGTTTGAGTGGGGAAAATAGCAAAAACATGGAACTTTTCTCAAGTGAGGCATCTGAAGGCTGTAAAATAAGATGGGATGTTTGAGGAGCAAATGGAGCCTGACAAGTTCATCTAAGGAAATACTGAATGTGGCCTTTTAAAAGGTTTTTGCTATTGCTAAGTATAAAGGGAAGGAGCAGGTTCTTAAAGGAGTTGCCACTGAAAGTGTTATCAAGTAGTCAGAGCTGAGATGAATTTACATGATACAAATATATTTTTCACATGCGTCTCTATGACCCAAATCACCTGCTTAGGGAGCTAAGGGTCAGGCAAGTGTATTTAACCTGGCTGCTTTGAGTTTGGGCAAAAAAATCAGTGGAATATATAAGCAGGTGGAAGCATGGAGTTGAAATAAGATAAACGACCCACACTTGCCTCCACATGCATTGATATTTGCAGTTCCTGTGCATAAAGAAGTGAGTTCTTACTGTATAAAATATACATCTTACTTTGTAAGAAGTCCAATGTTCAAATGACTACACAGCCAAGGTTTGCAAAGTGGCTACATAATCCATCAAAAGTTGGATCCATTCAAATGAACAAAGCCCACTTGGTTTTCAGTTCAGGGCAGCAACCAATTAGCATTATTGTTACATCTTTAATCTTGTTGTTGTTGTTGTTGGCATCAGTCTGTTTTGAGAGACAATGGAGTGTGCCTCCAGGGGTGAGGTCAAATCACTGCATTAGCAGCACCTAAGTAACCTCCCCAGGACACAAGCCTGGGTAGTGTGTATAGAGGCCCTGGGCTGCCTAGATAACAAGATCCCCTTCTTGGTCTCGCTGATATGGGCCAAAGGAAAAGAGAGCAATTCGTATGGCATCAGCTTGGCTGCAGTTATTGTTGGAAGGAGGCCAACAAGGCACCATCCAACTGTTTTAGGGACTCCACTCTGGATTTGTGTAGGGTTTACTTCTTAGCCTTTTCTTCTCCCACATGGCAGCTGCAGTTTAGGATCAAAGTTTTCCTTCTCCTTCCCAGGTTGACAAGCCCCATCTGCCCCTCACTTCCCTCTTTAGCATGTGCAGAAACCACCTTCCTGACTATTGGTCTTGTCCACACAATCCACCAAAGCCTGTCTTCGCATGCAGGGGAAGTCCCTAACTCACTGAGGATTTGAGACCCAGCGGCTACCCTCACCTAGTTTAGCCAGCCAATCAAAGCCATTCCCAGGGTGTGGCCACTGTCACACGCTGACAGCTTTTAGGAACCACAGGTGAGAGCTGAGTGCGGTTGGGGACCAAAGGTGGACAAACTACCTTTGGTAGCATAATGTGTCCCCTACCAGAGGGACTCCTCCTCCTCTAGCACCCCTTTCATCCTGTATGGTTACTAAAAACATGCACTGGAGTGAGGGGAAATCAACCCCAGATTGACATCATGTTCAACAATGTGAAAGTATTCCTTTAATCTGCTTTGAACTCTTTTTCTCCCTTCCAAGTTCCCAACGAAATTTGTATGCAAGAGCTCTTTAAACATAAAAGGTAATTAAATGACAAGACCCATCATAAATACAGAGCTCCTCAAACAGAAGGAAAGCACGCTTGGCCAAAAAGATATTAATTAAATATAATCTGATTTTAAAAAGTTAATTATATAACTTATGTTGTCCTTATTCAATAGTACTGTATTGGGAGGATAGAAATCGGAGCATTATTTAAGGGCTTCTCTGTCTTTAACCTCTGCCTATATTTCTTCCTATGCACATAAAAAGCTGGCCCATCTACCTCAGTGTTGACCACACATGGGTTGGGAACCTTTGGCCCTCCAGATGTCTCTAAACTTCACCTCCCAACAGCCCCAGCAAGCTTGACTGCCAGTGTTTCTTTAGGGTTTCTCCCTTTCCAGAAACGATGGGAACTGAACCTGGGATGTGCTGCCTACAAGGCAAATGTTCTACCACTCAATTATGGCCCTCCTCTAAAGTCAGGATTTTTGACTCCAGTAGAACGCTCGAAAATAGATCGGCTGAGAAAGAACAAGCAGAAGAGAAACTGACTATGCGTTCTCGGTGAAATTATTGTACTGAGGCGAATTGGAGTGCTCATAAAATGTATGAAAGACTTTAATGCCTCAGGGTCTTTTATTAGAGCAGCGGTGCAATCTTGTACATGTCTGCTCAGAAATCAGTCCTACTGAGATCAGTGGGGCTAACTTCAGGCAACGTGTGCACAGGATTGCTACCTAATTGTTCAGAGGCACCAGGAGGTTTCCAGCTACATTCAGAAGGTCGGGAATATAAAGGTAGCTTCTCCTCTACTCTTTTTCCATTTAAAGTCAAACAATGCTGAATATCAGCTCTTACTCTTAGCATATATAATATAAAGGATGAATTGGCCAGAGATGTTAGGGATCCCCTGTACCTCCCTTTGTTGACATGGTTTGCAGTGTAGATGTGACTTGCTGCATTTATCTTTTCTGTCCTGGATCTACGATATTGCAAAGATAGTTGTTGCATGTAATTGTTGTTATCCATGCCGTTGGACATTTGTCAGCATAGTTGAAGGTGCTGTGACTTTCCACGGATCCTCAGAATACTGGTTACATGGCCACACAACAGATATATGCTGCATGTTGGCCAGGAAGTACTTTCCCCTGACATTTTAAATAAGTCCCTCACAGCTTGAGTCTAAAAGTCTTTGTCACGGTCTGGTCTACGGGCAATCGAAGTCCTGGCTGAGGATGGCGAGACCAGGGGCAAAATGGTGGGGTGGGAGCAGGAGCGAGAGTCCAGAAGCCCAGAAGCCAGGGGTCAGAGGGTCAGGAAAGCAGGGAGTCACAACGTCAAGGGTCCGAGGGTCGAGAAGTAAGGAGTCACAAAGTCAGGGGTCTGAGGGTCGAGAAACAAGGAGTCAAAAAGCCAAGGTCCAAGGATCAGGAAGCAAGAAGCCAAACACAGCAAGGCAGGAAACGTGTTGTTGTGGCAAAGAGCCAAAGGGAAATGCTGACCTTAAATCCCTTCCCAGCTCTTGCCACTAGGTGCAGTGAGTTACCAAGCGGCCTCACCTTTGTGGCTGTGCCTTGCCTCTCCAGAACAAACTTAGGAAGGCGCCAGGCCTGCGAAGCCCTACTGGTCACAGGGCCCGGATCCTGCACGCACTCCTGACAGTCGTCTTCTTATGTAAGAAGGTACCGGGTATACCCTGGGTAGCCAGTGAACATCATTCTTTTCCCTCACAAACAATTAAAAACCATAGCTCACTCTTTCATTTCTTCAGAGAGTGTATTTCCAAGAAGGGTGGGGTGGGGTAAGAAAAAAATGGTTGGATTTTCTAGCTTTTTGTAATGGAAGTAAAATCACTAGGCATCATAGCACCTATTCATAGAACTGTAGAGTTGGAAGGAATCACAAGGGTCATCCAGTCGAATCTCCTGCAACGTAGGAATAATCATCTGAACGCTGACAGATTTCTTACCCAGGGACACTTCCCTCATGTGCCCATGTTGATTGCTCCCCCCAAAATAAAGGAGGGGATATCATTTATATTCTCTGCCCCCAAAATGAATACCATTGTACCTTGGTTTTCTAACAGCTTAGTTCACGAACAACTTGGAACTCGAACGCCACAAATCTGGAAGTAGGTGTTCCAATTTGTGAACTTTGCCTCAGAAGTCGAATGTCTGGCACGACTTCCACAGCTTCCGATTGGCTGCAGGACGCTCTTGCCGCCAATCGGAAGCCACGCCTTGGTTTCCGAATGTTTCAGAAGCCGAACGGACTACCGGAACGCATTCTGTTTGAAAACCAAGGTACGACTGTATATGAAAAATATTTGCTTGACAACTATCGTACAATCAATCAATCAATCAATCAAAGCAGGATGTGTGCTTGTGAGGTTTTATTGCCTTCAGTTAAAAGCATGGTTTGCAACAACAGCAATGAAAGAGGCCACATTATATAGTGATCATTATATGCTGAAGACATCATATCTTGCAGGTAATAAGACCCCAAAAAAAACTAAGCGAGAAAGAACAAGAATAATTAATATTTGTTCAAAGATGGCTCCAAGGCTCTACTTAATAAGTAAAATATGTCATCTGTGACGAGAAAATTTTCATTTCACACCTGCCCTCAAGGCCTGGTGATCTCTTTAATGTCATCCAGGAAAGACTCAAACATACTTTAGACCTCATACAATTCCTGTTGTGTCCAAGTGCTGGGAACTTTCTTCACCTTTCCTGCGAGTTAATTATTGCTTTTCTCATACAGCAGTGCTGGTGCAGTCCTGATGTGACTTCCAATGCTACTTTTTCATTTCTGGCTCCTCATATACACTGCAAATCGTTCGTTGTTTTTTACTCAAACTTCCTTAAGGTGAGCCAGTTGCCTGGATACTGTAGCAACTGGATACTGGATACTGTAGCAACTGGATACTTTAAAAAAAAAGTTATATTAAAGGGCAGGAATGCTTTGGTCACCCATATTTGGGGAAGAAGCGGCTGTTTTTATCCAGGGCAGAAGTTGGCAGAAGGTAGGTCAGGATCTATTGGCAAATCTCTAATCCCACCTGTTCTCTAAACCATGTGCCCCATGGTAGTACCCTTGGGTTACAGACGCTTCAGGTTACAGACTCCGCTAACCCAGAAATAGTACCTCAGGTTAAGAACTTTGCTTCAGGTTAAGAACAGTTTCAGGTTAAGAACGGACCTCCAGAACGAATTAAGTTCTTAACCCAAGGTACCACTGTAATGGTTACTTTACAAAGAGAGAGCTCATCAAGAATACTAACTTAACTGCATTACCCACCCAACTCCTGTAACAAAAAATATTCTCTGCATGTTTAGAGATGCCCTCATCTTTAGCATTCCTCTTGCATATCCCAGGGTCAAGTTCTGGTTCTATGCTTGCTGTGATTCTCTCTTGCATGCATTTTTTAAAATGTGGCATAGCCTGCTGCTCTTTAATTTGCCAGCCTTTAACCCTCACTGCCCTGTAGCACAATGGGTAATAGCATTCCCCACCCTTGCTTCAAAATTCAATAGGATGGTCTTGGGCATGTTTGAGCTTACGTCACACTTCAGGGGTAGAAGAGTTGGGAGGGTGTCAGAAAGCGTAAAAAACCTGGCATTTTGTATATTTAGAGTTTAATCTATATGTAAATTTCCACCACTCCTTAAATGAAAAATAATTCATGACAATTTATGCCTACAATTTATCGTGCAATTCTTTTTGTGTCATTAACTAATGCTTTCAGAGCAGTACTGCCATATTTTACAAAGCAACATTGATGCATTGTCTGATCGGCTGCAAAATTGAGGGTTTACTCCTGTACAAATGAATAAATAAAGGCACAATCTGGTCTTCGCGTGGTGGTTGGGGGGGTGGTATTGTGGGTGTGCACACTTTTTCATCATTCACTTCTCTCACCTACCCACCCATTTCAAGCAGCACATTGGCTCTTACACTGAATGCAGTATTGCTGGCCTAAGAGCCATTGATTAAAATTGATGAAAAGCCTATGGTGATATAACTAGCTTACAGCTCATGAAACTTTTGAGTTCTCTGCATGGTTTAGGGATGGCCCTGGGGGAAAGCAACAGAATTGGCCCTTTCTAATACTGAAACACAATATGGAGAAAGCTTTGTCTGCTGATATTCTGTCTATCAGACACCCTGTTGCTTATGTGGCCCTTGACTTATATTTGGGACCCACCCACAAAAGCTGGTGCAAATTAGCATATGCTCTTCATCCTATGCCAAAGTGTGCCCTCTTTAGGGGGCAGAGGTGGCAGACCCAACCCACATACACACAGAGCCCAGACAATTCTGTTGGTACCCCTGTGAAGCAGCAGGGGGAAGACATAGGTGTATATTGGTGTTAGCTTTCACAATTTCTCGTTCGGATAACAAGCTAAATATTTGTTCCCAATCAAATTTAGAAGCAGTCTTCTTGGAAGAGAAAGGCAGATATATATGAATAGCTAATAAATCATGAAAGCTCACGTTTAATGCCCTTTTATATCTCTTACACTAATCCATTGGATTGAAACAATGGCTCAGCCATTTTCAGACCATTATCGGGATGCAGAAATGTCCTTTTTAATCTTGAAAAATCACACGCTTACAGTGTATCCAAGTCGGAAGCGCATTGCTTTGCATACTTAAGAGCTTCTCCTCCTCATGCAGTTTAATTGTCAGGTTTAGCATGAAGCATAGATGTCAGCTGGACTGATGCCATCATTCTAAAACTAGCGTATCTATACGAGAGCTGAAAACAATGAATTATACACCCATGTTTATATATTCATGGAAAGTTTTTAAATACATTTCAGACCCGGGAGCTGTCACCAGCATTGTAGTAATCTGGAAAAATAATCCCCAGAGTGAAAAGAATATTATGATGGATATGACAGATAAGAAACTTGAGCATTTTCTAAACAAACAAACAAAAATACCAAACCTCTGGCCTGATCTTATGCATGTTTATTCAGAAATAAATTCTACTTCGTTCGTTGGAAATTAATCCCAATGGGGATGCATAGGATTGTAACCTAAGGGGCAGTTCAGATGACAGCAGCCCAACTAGTGATGACAACACATGTTTTTTGCATTCAATTGACATTAAATTGTGTCTGGAACTTTGAGTTCAGCATCCCATATAGCCAGTTGCTGCATGATGAGGCTAAAAGGCACAGTAGCAGCATCACCTTAACCCTGACCGTGTAGCAAAGTCAGGTCATTTTCGAATGCATTTTGCTTTTAAATTTCACACAGGACTAATAAGGCAAAGGTAGCCTTATGAATATGCTATCCAGAGGCGCAGGCAAATTGGATGATTAAAAAGAAGGTCCAAATGAAATGAATCGAATTAGAGGCAAATGTTTAATAGACATGGTTACCTAAGGAAATGCCTTACTGGTCAAATGCCTTACAGGATATGTGCAGAGTGCAAACCCCAGCTGGGGAACATTGTGGTATAACAGACCCACCTAGGTCTCAGTGATACAGACCAGATCAGCCTCTTCATCCAGAAACAGATCGTGAATGAGGGAGGTCTTACTCCAAGCCAACCTGGCATTCAGCAACATGCTGGAGAGCCAGTGTGGTATAGTGGTTAAGAGCGGTAGACTCGTAATCTGGTGAAGCGGGTTCGTGTCTCTGCTCCTCCACATGCAGCTGCTGGGTGACCTTGGGCTAGTCACACTTCTTTGAAGTCTCTCAGCCTCACTCACTTCACAGAGTGTTTGTTGTGGGGGAGGGAGGGAAAGGAGATTGCTGGCTGCTTTGAGACACCTTAGGGTAGTGATAAAGCGGGATATCAAATCCAAACTCTCCTTCTCTTTCTCCTCCTCCTCCTCCTCCTCCTCCTCCTCCTCCTCCTTCTTCTTCCTCCTCTGTGTCTGAAAGCAGAAACCTGCCAAGGTCACTAGTGAGATTAAGGGTTCATCTGGACTTCTTTTTTGCTGCATTTCTAGCAGCAGGTCCTGGCTTTAACGAGATTGTTAGCCGCTTTGAGACTCCTTAGGGTAGTGATAAAGCGAGATATCAAATCCAAACGCTTCTTCTTCAACAGCAGTCACAGGCTGATAGGACACCAACTGCCCATGCCTGCCCCACCTCTCACACCATACCTTCCCCTCCCCTGAACCACTATGGGACCTTCCCTGCTCCTCGCTTCCCAGGCACATCCTAGACCCCAACAAAAAAACCCCACAATTTAAAGACCCACAGTTTAAAACATTTTGAACAGTCAAGGTAGCAAAAACCATAACAGCCCCCAACAGAAAGCCCTGGACAATACCTCAACTCTAGAGTTTGTTTTAGCTGGAGTGAGTCAGGGTCTGCCTTCCCAGGTCCTCCAGCACTCTCAGCAAGGTGGTCTCCAGCATCAGGGCTATGAACTGGGACCACTTGAAGCCTCAGAAATACAAGGGGGGGGGGCATGAGGAAAACTACCAGTGCTCCTGCATTTTGTTTATGCGCTGCACTGAGGTTTGTGTTACCTTGCTTTCATCAAACTGGCAAGCAATGAACGTGAATCATTTCTATGTGCTGGAAATGTTAAAACTGTGTTGTTGTTTTAAAAAAATGTAAAGAAACATATCCAGACCAGAAAGGTGCTCTAGCCAAGTGTGGAACTATCCGCTAGGCTTCGTGTGGGAGTAAAATATTTGTGACTTTATAGACAAGAAAACTCTCAAAGCTTCTGGCATCTGTAGGTTTGGTTAGAGCCAGTTGTAAGCGGTTTTCGCCAGCCTTAATGCCCAAAGCAGCTTGTAATCTGTCACCCACAGGCTGGTTTAGTTTGAGATTTTCTCTGTTTAGACCTCTTCAGTTCCTCTTAAAACAGGTTGGATTTAAGAACTGTCAAACATAAATGGAAGGGAGAGAGGGAACCATCAGGAAGAAGTTACAAGTTTTAAGAGGTAAAATGGAGGAAAGGAATGGATTTATACTGGTATTTTCAGCACATTCATGAGGGTTGAAACCCCTACAGGGAATGACTTAATGGAAAATAGACAGGAACTCAGCAGTTAGATGAAACCTGGCTGAAGATAGAGGCATATTAAAATGCATATTTTTGTGGCATTCAAAAGGCAAGCATATACAGTGGTACCTTGGGTTAAGAACTTAATTTGTTCTGGAGGTCTGTTCTTAACCTGAAACTGTTCTTAACCTAAAGCACCACTTTAGCTAAAGGGGCCTCTTGCTGCCACTGCGCCGCCGCTGCACGATTTCTGTTCTCATCCTGAAGCAAAGTTCTTAACCCAAGGTAATATTTCTGGTCTGTAACCTAAAGCATATGTAACCTGAAGTGTATGTAACCAGAGGTACCACTGCATATATAAACACACACACAGAGCAGGGTTCAGAAAGGAAGGGACATGAGAGAAATGCTCTAGTGCACCAAGAGCGACTATTTGGAATAGTGTGGTTCATTAAGTGAAGACTTTCTTGTTCTCCTCATCTGGTCTGTTACAGAATAATCTTCATGTGATATGCCACAGCTGGATACAGCTGCTGGAAACCACAGGAGGGGAGAGTGCTCTTGTGTTTGGATCCCGCTTGCAAGTTTCCCACAGGCGTTTGGTTGGCCACTTTGAGAACAGGACTAGATGGGCCATTGGCCTGATTCAGGAGAATCTTCTTACATTCTCATGTGACAAGGAGGGTCCCCAGAAAGGAGGCTATGTTGTTAAAAATGAACCCTGTTTCCCAAATCCACAGACTACTGACACAAGGTTGTGCATTTCCCACCTGAGCTGAATATCATTGGCTGCTGATAGCAAGGGCAGGGGGACAAAAAAGTAGCAGTACAGAGACTGTACTATATGGTACTGCAGGGGAGAGGTGATGTTAACAATGGGATGCCATTGTTCTGCCTGCTTTGGCTCCCAGAAAGACCCCTTCTGGTGGATGGGGAATATTTCAGGAAATATGCTGCTATATTTCTCGTTTGCTGCCCTGAGTTCCTTTTTGAGGAAGGACAGGGCGGAAAGTCAATAAGTAACTAAATAAACAACTAGTGAAGCAGATTGGTACATGTAGATAAGTGATGGAACGAAGGAGTCCAACCAGAGGGAGAGATGTGGCTCAGAGGTTGAGCATGTGCATTGCGTACAAAAGGTCTCAGATTCAATTCTTGGTCTCTCCCAGAAGGGCTTTGGAAAGAATTTTGCATACGACCCTGCAGAGCCACTACCAGCCAGTGTTGGCAAAACTCAGCTGGATGGGCAAGAGGTGTCTCTTGCTATGAGGCAACTTCCTATGTTCGCACTGACCAGTCTCATGAGTTCGCCTTCCTTCAGGTCCTGAATTTCCCCTATTCACTGTACAGGTCCATTCCTGCTTAGCTGATTAAATCTGATGGGCTGGCAGCCCAAAGTCTTGCCACCACAGGGCAAATAGCATCCCTCTTTCAATAGATGAAACAAAGCGTACCAAGGCATTGATTCCTGAAGAGACAACACCACTTATATCATGCCGTAGTATAGAACTGTCTAAATAAATGACTTCATGGGATCAATACTTTTAAACAGATACAGGACTTGAAGTGAGGCGAGGAGGGGGGAGTGGAGAGGGCACCCTTTGTCAAAGCTCTTATTGTTGTTTTAGCAATTTAGAAAAAGCATCTCAGATATTCTTAACTTGCTCAGGGAAATGAAAGGGGTCCAAACAGCTGTAAAAAGGCAATTCTGAGCTCCTGCTTCATTATCCTGTTGAGCTCCTTTCATCTTCAGTAACTATAATCATCCTCATAGTCACTTATCAGTTAAAGCTTGAACTCCAGCCACTCTGCAGAGCCCAGAGCAAAGGCTGTTAATGCTGGAACAAAAGAAATAATGGTCAGCCAAAACTAATAAAAGGCCATTATCCTGCACCTAGAAGTTAGAGGGGTTCGCAGTCATTTTGCTACAGCACTTTTACAGCTACATCTAAGCTTCTTGCCCCAAAGCTCGTACAAGACAATGGAAAAGGAGAGTCTCTATCAGCAACTCCAGGACTTGAACATCGAATTTCGCTGCTTAAGGCTAAGAACCTGGACTGACACACTTGAGAGGGGAGAGTGTTTAGGCCTTGCTCATATCCCTCTTCTTTAGGGAATCGGAATGCACATTGTCAGCCCCTGGGATTGGTAGGCAGTAATAAGCATTTGGATTGGAAAGACTATATACAAATGCTGGGAGATAGATGGATGAAAAGATACCTCGGTAGAGGGAATCTTTAACTTGTAAGGAAGCGAAGACGTAATTTGCTTCAAAGTTAGCTCTGAGGAACCTGTGACCCTCCAGATGATGAAGAATCCCAGCTCCCATCAACCACAGCCAACATGGTCAATAGTCATGGATGATGGGAAGTGTAGTCCAGCAACATCTGAAGGGCTACAGGCTCCCCACTCCTGAATTAAGAGAAATTTCTTGGGAATGAACCCACTTTGTGGGTTTTATTGAACAGTTTTTGTTGAATGTCAGGTACATGAAGTAATAAATCTTACAAACATACAGAAACAAGAAAGAAAGACATTGTATACAACATAAGCTAGTTTTAAGGCTTGTAAACTGTCTGGCGCACTTGCAAAGGGGAAGTGGGACATACATGGCTTTCTGTTTTTGTACCTGAGTGGATGCTACTTTCCAGTCACAGGACATTACACTTCTTGACTCACTCAGTTTTCCTCTCTTCACACAACACACGCACACACACACACACACACACACACACACCATGCATGGGTGCTGCTCACCTCAGATTAAGACTTCCTGGAAGGATGAGTGGGTGTGCTTTCTGCCAAACTACAAACCCTGCAGCCTTTGCTTCGGCCTTGCAATGCACCATTGTCAGAGGGTGATTTGTAGTGAAGGCGTAGAAGGAATGAGGTGCTTAAGCCACTGCAGTCTGAAGTGGTTCAGCAGCCCAGACACAGATTTACCACCTTATGTACTTTGTGAGAACTTGCCTTGTTGATTATGCCCACATACCTGTAAGAGTCTTTGAAAATTGCCTCCATAAACTCTGCTCATAAAGAAAAGGAGCAGCTGAACTTGTCCTCATGTTACAGGGACTGCCAAGAATTATAAGTGTGTGTGTGTGTGTGTGTGTGTGTGTTTCCCAGTCCCTAGCTGCAAAATATTAATTAATATACTTGTAGGGCAGTTTACTACTTTGTTGTTGTTTATATAGTGCCATCAGGGATATCTGGTATAGTACTAAAGCAGGTTCATTAGTACAGAATGGAAAAAGACAGGTCTATGCCCTGAAGTTATACACCCTAAACTGCAGGGAGAAAAGTACAGCAAGGCAATAAAGGAATGATATTGGCTATGAGGGAATGTGTATGTAATGTATATACACATACTGTAGTACTTAGACATGTGCCACTTAAGTGTTATTGAGCCTCTCACTGCCGTTCATGTGAATGACTGAATGAATGAATGAGTAACAGAAACATAGTTTTTAAAATGTGTTTGGATCAGATTTTTAAAATGATTCATGATCATGCAGGAAGGATAGGTTCACAACAAATCCATTTTAAAAAAGAAGCAGACTATTTGCAGTTAGGAAAGTGACAGGAAAATGCATTGAAAAGCGTGGGGTGAATGACTAACAGGAAGATGTTTCACCACCCCAAAAGAAAATCTGAATGAATGTAGGATGAATGTTCATTGTTGTACAACTGTCCCACAAATAAATCGGAATGAATGCTCAATAAAACCAGGTACAATCTAACCTCAGTGTAAACGTTGCGCAAACTAATCAGGATGAATGCCCAGGCTTCATTTAAATATGAATACTGTAAAACCAAGGGGCTAAGCCCAGTGGTCACCAACCTTTTGAGTCTGGAGGCACATTTGGAATTTTGAGAAAGCGCTAAAGAAAAAGTTATCCTTTCCTAACACTGTTAATTCTTGGCCGTTGTATTTCCTCTTACTGGTGAGCTGTGATAGAAGCCAACAATTTCAATGATGAAGGGCCAAAGCAAATAACTTTAGGATCCTTAGTCAATCTAACCTGGGAGAAAATGCTTCCTGACCCCAAGTAAGGGAAAGAGTCAGGACTTTGTACACTAACAATACCTATCCAACTGGGTTTTCTTCACGGCACAAAATGGAGGCCATCTTGTGAAAGATACCAGGACAATAAATTCAATTGTCTGTCTCTCTTTGTCAGTTCTTTTCAGCAATTTCATCCAACCTAAGGATACATCTTTTCTACCCCAGACTTGCTCTGTCTTAGATTGCTTATAAAATTATAGGTGAATGGCAAAGGAAAGGCACAGGCATTCTTTAATAGGTATATATAATAATGGGGAAATAACAGGGGGGAAATAGGAGATGAAATATTTTGCACTTCACAGGCAAAGTGTCTTCAATTCTGAATATCTGACAATGTGAATAGCAAATCCTTAGATTGTGTGATCAGATGAGAGTGGGCTTTTCCCTGTGCTTCAAAAAAGATAAAGATTTTCATTCTTTAACCAGCTTTTCTTTCTCCCAGTGATTTTTGCAACATGAAACGATGATGATTGGTAGTCATAAAAGCTCTAGAAAAGGTTAAATGTGGCAAGTGGGGGTGATTGACAAGTCCCCCTTATTCAGTTATTAGCTATCTATATGAGTGTTGGAGGCTCAGGTAGAAGAGTTGTGGTCTTAGGTAGCTGGTACTCCAGAAAGGTTAAAAGCCAAAGACTGAGGGCATCTCGCACAATATTAAATTGCCTTTTGCATCCTATTTATGTTAGACAAAAAGTATTTATAATGTTAATGAGCACTGTTGACCTATTGTAGACCACACTAGCCTAGGACTCAGCTACACAGCTGCAAATAAAACGTTTTAAATGTGTTGTAAAGTGCAACATACAAATGTAACACTAGATGGCGACAGTTATGCAAAATTCAATGTATTTTTCAAAACGTTTCTTAAAAAAGCATTTTCACAGCGTTTTTTATGTGTATGTAGATTCCACCTTAGTATCCAGCTATACATTTCTTAACGGACTGACAACCCAAGTATTGAGTTACTTGACTTTATTATTTGAGCTACTTTTTTAATTATTTGAAGTAAAGAGTTGTTTGACCAAGACCATTATCTAACCAAGCAGATAGGCGGGAGGCATGTATTGTACCAATGGTTAACTATAACCTTGTAATACATTGGCAAGGCTGCTCTTACTCTCTAGGTGCTCCTTTCTCACACACCTCACCCCTTCCTCCTACCTTGGGTGGATCTATACAAAGGGGGAAAACATTATAAATAAGTCAGAAATTAAATTACTATAACCAAAGGGGGGGGGGGGAAATCTATGTAAAAACGCAACACTAGAAATGTTTTGTGCTCTCAGGCACCATGTGGTGTTGCCTGTTTACAACACATTCAAATTGTCGGTTTTTGACTAATGCAGACTAATGTTTTCAACCATGTCCCTACCCCTCTCTGATTCACCACTTTCACTGCAGCTATTTCAAATTATCTTTTAGGCTGTACTTTCACATCTATCATAGTTTTTTGTTTTTTTTTGTGCCAGAGGCTTGCTCTTTAGAAAACTCTGGATATCCAGAAGTCTGTGCTTCTCTTTATGACAGGGTTGGTTATCCTGTGGTCCTCCAGACATAGCTGTGCTACCATTCCCATTATCCTTAACCACTGGTCATGCTGGCTGGGGTGATGGAGTCCAACAACATCTGGAGGACCACAGGTTAGTCACACCTGCTCTATAAACATTTTATTTTAGCTTACTGTGGATACAGAAAATATAAACAACATCTGGAGGACCACAGGTTAGTCACACCTGCTCTATAAACATTTTATTTTAGCTTACTGTGGATACAGAAAATATAAAATATTCAAATGTTTCTGAGCTTGGGAGGAGGACTCTTGTCTATCTCTTATGCAGTATTTGAACCTCAATGGCAGCTGTTATGCAAGTATGTGAGAAGTAAAATATTTACTTATATTTTAAAATACATCTGCTTTTTGAAATATGTTCCTTACCTCTGTCTTTCCCTAACTTTTGTTTCCAGAAAGTGGCAATATTATATTATATTATATTATATTATATTATATTATATTATATTATATTATATTATATTATATTATATTATATTATATTATATTATATTATATTATATTATATGAGCTTGCAGAGACTGTGGCATCCCTGAATTGCAGATAAATAAATAAATAAATAAACTACTTAAACCCCCTTACACACCCCAGTGGACTTCAGTGGGGTAACGTCTATAAGTAAATGGGGTGTAGATTGCAAATTTGCAAGCACCACACTTCCAGTGGGCTGATATTGACTTGTACAGGATAATAAATTGAGGAATTAGAAGAGGCTCAATAGATCATTCCCACTCCTTGATGCTTAATCTAAATCTGCTTCCTCACATTTGAACTCTATTGCTTCATAGGAAACTGAGTCAGACCATTCATTTACCTAACTCAATGTTATCTACATAACAGGTAGTAACTCTCCAGAATTTCAGGCAGGGGCCATATCCAGGCAATAAACCTGCTACTTGCATGCCAAAACATGTCTGCCCTGAGCTTCCCTCCTTCTTTCCCCAGCCCTGGAAGAGAAGCTGAATATTGGTTCCCACTCCTCTTTCTACAATACTTTAAAACTGGGTGGTCCACAGGGACGTTCTGAATGAGAAATTCACATCTTTGAACTTCAGTGATGCAATGAAAGGATGCACTCAACCTCTGCAAACAGTTCAAAGGCTGTCATGGGTTCATTTCTAAAGAGGACATCAACTCAAACAAATTGGCAGATCTTCCAATGCCACCAGCAGGCATGTCAACAGGTCAAACCAAGCAGAAGATTCGTTTTTTGATAATGCCCTCATCGCTGCTCACTCAGCTAGGGATCCGTTACCAACTTGTCAAGTTCTTTTGAAGGACACCAGCCCCTCCCCACCAATAAACATGTAACTCTGAAAGATGAATAGGGGCCACTGGTAGAAAGCATTTAGACAGCCGTTGCTTCCAATAGCTTTTTAAGCTATGCGGTAAGGTAAATGGAAAGTGTCCTCTGCAAAACAGTTCAGCCTTGAGAGGAGACAAACATTTATGCTTTTTATATCCCCAATCTTTCTTTCCCCTCATTTGCTTCTCCAATTCCAGGCTTGGCAACAACAGCTTTACAAGGACTCACTCGTCATGCTTGGGTCAATGTTTTCGGAACTGACATTTTCCTTGCAAATTCAAACCAGGCACTTTCTCATGTGTGGCAGTGTGGCTCTATAATGTGATAACAATTTTAACAAACGCCTCCCAAGGTCTTCGTTTGTCAGTGGATATTTGTTCAGTACTCTTGAACAAGTCCACAACTGAAAAATGGTGGCAAATGCTTAAATCCATGTGAAATTTATTATTAAAATCTAGAGGGGGGAATCTGGCAGCAAGGGATCTGGGGGATCCCCGTTCCTCCACTAACCCATAACAGTTTATTAACACGAGCCTTCAATCTGGCCTGTTAGCAAAGTAAATCAAACAAGGTCAGAATAACATGGTATGCTACCATGATATCATGACGGTGCGTGCAAAAGCAAGCCATGCTGCTTTTTGACATCACCACAAATGAGTTGAGAGGGATGGGTCAGGGCCATTTGCATGCATGTGACTTCATGAAAGCAAATACAGTGGTACCTCAGAGGTCCAACGGAATCCGTTCTGGAAGTCCGTTTTACTTCCAAAACTTTTGGAAACCAAGGCGCAGCTTCCAACTGGCTGCAATAAGCTCCTGCAGCCAATCAGAAGCCCCATCGGACGTTCGGGTTCCAAAGAACGTTTGCAAACCAGAACACTCACATCCAGGTTTGTGGCGTTCGGGAGCCAAAACATTCAACTCGCAAGGTGTTCGGGATCCAAGATATGACTGTACCTTGATGGAACAGGTGAGCAGTACTGTGTTAATCAAGAGTGAAATCTGCAATTTGAAAAGATCCAGAGGCCCATTGCAGAAACAAACAAAAAAACATGGATTTGTTGGCAGGATTTAAATAGACATTTACAACTTTATTTACAGAAAACAAGAAATATAACAGGTGACCAACAGAACATTTGTATAAACAGCAGAATGTAACATTTGGTGTAACAAACCAGAAATGGAAATTGGGGGAAGTCAACAGGGAGGGGGGAAACTAGAAAATAAATGTTAAGTGATGATATTGAATATTTGTTATGAGAAAAGAAAAACAATAAAATTATGGGTTTTTTTAAAATAGACCCAGGGGCCCAAACCATCCTTTCCAAGGACTGTGAACTCAAGAGAGGCAATTGACCAAATGTGTAAAAACACACAAGAAGTAGGATGTGAGTGTGTGTGTTTTCCTTGGACTTTTGCTTTACGCACCTCACCCATTCTGCCTCTCAACCATTAAAAGCGCCTGAACGGAACTTTGCTTCCTGACCTTTCCAGTAATTACCCAACACTCTTGCAGAACATATCAGAAAAGCCAGCCTTGCTTTGAAGCCATGATCTTTATCGGAAGAAAGAGAAAGAGAATAAAACACAACAAGCTAAGAAACATCTTGCTTTGGAGAATGAAAAGATGTTCTGGATTAAAAATTCATTAATCAACATTGCCCTGGCAGTTTACAAATGTCTGTGCCAGCTCAGCCAGCCAGCCAGCATATACCTTAAAGGGCAGAGAAGATCAAAGGCACAGCAGGCTCCGGCTCGGCTGCAACCTCCTGAAAAATGAACTCAGCTTAACTTTTATGGCGTTCATAATTATGTAACTCATTTCTAGGTGTAAATAATTCAGCGCGAATGAAAGGCGCAACGCAGGAGTGGGGTAGCTGTCCCCTTGCTCATCCTAACGATAAGATATGAGTCCATTAACCTTTGCAAACAATTTTAGCGGGGAGAAATCCCTCTCCCAGGCGAGCTAAGCTAACCCTTCATTTCCAGCTGACATTTGTTTTATTTTTAATCTAGGCGTTTGTCTAATTAAGGAGATAGATTGGCAGCTTAATTTTCATATAAACTCTTTAACATCAATGGGGTTGCGTTCTGCAAACCAAACTAGGATTTATTAAGGCAATAAAGGAGGCACTTCATAAAAATTTAAATGCCCGCTTCGTGGTATCCTTTACATGGTGCGGGGGGGGGGGGGCGAAGAGCAGCGAAGGAAATCTCTTAAACTGAAAAAAGGTATCCGTAGGACACTTAAAGCCTTTGCAAGCTTTGCATCTTTGTCTGTGAGTGTGCGTTTGTGTGCGTGTTTCCACATTTAACTGAGTTTCCCCTCTTTCCCCTGAGAACTCAGCAAGAGTCTGGATATCTGCCGGCTTTGCACCTTTTCATGCAAAAGGGTGCACTGGTTCAAATTAATTGACTCATTTGCAAGAGCCTCGAAGATGACGATGGGAAGAAAGCAGATTAGATTCTCTCTCTTGTGCTGCATCATCTGTTTACAGCAATATAGTAAATCAAAACAAGAGGAGCCAAGGCACATTTTCTGCCTGAGCCGCAGGAAGCGATGGGGGAAACTTTAATTGACCCCTCAGGAGACAGAAGCAAAAGACTCTCCGGGGAAGGCTGCATCTTTAACACAGGGATATGGCTTTTCGCTTCAAACCGGAGAAAAGGATTAAAGCAGCACTCTGCAGGGTGGTGCTAGGTGTCGTGGAAACGGAATCCTCACCAGAATGGTTCGAGGGAAGCCATTTGTGAGTATTATTCTACATGGCTGATGACTCCAATCCTTGCAGTCTCAGACGTTTCATTGCCACCAACAGCTTCTGTGTCCAAGAGAGCTTTCATGAGACCACACTGATTTATTCCAGGTTCCTGTGTTTAGATTAAATACCATCTGCTGGTTATGACCTTACAACCGCAAAAACGTATTAACCACTGCCCTTTCACACTGTGAGAAGCATTCTTAAAACCCCTTATATAATTTGGCATCCCTTAATGCATTTTGTCCATCGTTTTATGCATATCATATGATTAGGAGCGCTAGAGATTGAGCAAAGAGCAGGTTTCAACACACATTCTCCTGTAGGAATTGGTAGACAGGTTTCATTTTGAATGAACCTGGGATGTTATCCTATAAAACCACCAACAAAAATTCTGCCACCATTCCAGACAGGAGGGATTAACTTATCCCTGTGCTACCTGTGCCATATACCTGGTTTCCAAACCCATTGGAGAGATGGAGGGTTGAGAGGCAGAAGCAGGAGGGCTCAAGAGAGATTTGGTATTCCAGTACATTCAAGAAAGGGAATGCTGGATGTTTACTGCAGACAGGGTACTCTAGAATCCCCACGTTCGCCTGTACAACCATGCAGCTTATTGAGGGAGCCTTCAATGAAGCAAGTACCCCTAGCCCTATGAATATCTTCCTCCAGATGAGGAAGCCCCAGTGCAGCATTGGCCACATGGGTAATGATGATGATTACCATACCAATTTGTTGTGGGGCTGATTCTTTGGGGAACATTTTTTCTGCAAGGGTAAGGTATTGATTACCATATTATATCTAGTTAAACCCCCTACAGAATTCTGAAGGATTTCTCTGCAAAGAGTTGTTCTGAATGTTCTTTTAAAAACGAAGCACTTTCCATTACATCATAATGATTTGCTATAAACGTTAAGAAAGAAAAGGTCACGGAGCTTTACTGTTTTAGGCTGAAATCCTAGAATCTTCTCCAGCTTTATGGGCGATGTGGTCCCCCCCCCTTCTTCTTCTGTGTCATGCAATTTATGCCCTTAAAAACACAGAAAATACCATTAGGTGTTCCAACAGCAGATGAATCAATTCTCCTATCCTTTAAGTTCAATCATCTTTTATCCCACAGACAGCTGTGGTTATCTCTAAAAACCCACATTTCTCCACACTTATCTCCATCAGCGTGTTCCTGCCTTCAGTCAGCAAAAGACTGTAACGAAGCTATTAAAAGCCGATGCAGAATGGTGACAACGCTGCCGCTAAGGTCACAGCAGATAAAAGAATAAGGGGCGCCAAGGCAACGTCAAAGGTTTGCTGAGATATAAAAACCCATAATTGTCACCCAAGAGGCAACCAAAGGAAAGCGCCAGAGCCAAAACCAGACATTGTAGCAGAGCCACACTGTGGGATTGACAGGCCTCCTCAAGATTCTTGGTTGCCTCTCAGCATATTGATTCATAAGGATGATCTAGATGTTTTTGGAACACATGGTTCTCAAATTTAAGAGAGCAATTTACCTACAGTTGCAAAAGCTAAAGAGAGGGTCCCTTCTTCCTGACTCAGAACCCGCAGTCTGCAAGCAGGATATAGCCCCCAACCAGATTTAATCTGGCTCTTTGGATCTCTCCTTCCTATCAGCTGTTCAGCAGACGACAGCAGAGAGGGGCAAGGGCTTTGCTGTTGTGTCAAGTATGCACATGTAGTTCATTTCTCTGCAAGTTCAAAGCAGAGGATGAAATGGCTCAGGTAGACTTGGGTTCTTTTCAAATATGCCCAAAAGTGCTCATGCATTTTGCAATTGCATGCATGCAATTTTTAGGATGCAAGTGAATTTTGAAGTTTGAGCCAGTGTGGTGTAGTGGTTAAGAGCGGTAGTCTCCTAATCTGGGGAACCGGGTTCGCGTCTCCGCTCCTCCACATGCAGCTGCTGGGTGACCGTGGGCCAGTCACACTTCTGTGAAGTCTCTCAGCCCCACTCACCTCACAGAGTGTTTGTTGTGGGGGAGGAAGGGAAAGGAGAATGTTAGCCGCTTTGAGACTCATGAAGGGGAGTGAAAGGCGGGATATCAAATCCAAACTCTTCTTCTTCTTCTTCTTCTTCTTCTTCTTCTTCTTCTTCTTCTTCTTCTTCTTATAAGAGGTAATTCAGGGCTTGCAGTTCATCTGTGCATTGATACTGTTTGCATTCTTTCTTCTGGGATTACAGAGTTCTTTGTGCCTGTATTACAGTCAGGATAGGTCAAGGTGTTGGAGAGCATCTTCGTTTTTTTACAGTCTGTGAAGAAAATGGAAGGAGAATGAGGTTTTTCAGTACTAAATATCTACCTCTGTTTTTGTGGAAGGTGTTGTTGTTGTTGTTGTTTAGTCATTTAGTCGTGTCCGACTCTTCGTGACCCCATGGACCAGAGCACACCAGGCACTTCTGTCTTCCACTGCCTCCCACAGTTTGGTCAAACTCATGCTGGTAGCTTTGAGAACACTGTCCAACCATCTCGTCCTCTGTCGTCCCCTTCTCCTTGTGCCTTCCATTTCTCAACATCAGGGTCTTTTCCAGGGAGACTTCTCTTCTCATCAGGTGGCCAAAGTATTGGAGCCTCAGCTTCACGATCTGTCCTTCCAGTGAGCACTCAGGGCTGATTTCCTTAAGAATGGATACGTTTGATCTTCTTGCAGTCCATGGGACTCTCAAGAGTCTCCTCCAGCACCATAATTCAAAAGCATCAATTCTTCGGCGATCAGCCTTCTTTATGGTCCAGCTCTCAATTCCATACATCACTACTGGGAAAACCATAGCTTTAACTACACGGATCTTTGTTGGCAAGGTGATGTCTCTGCTTTTTAAGATGCTGTCTAGGTTTGTCATTGCTCTTCTCCCAAGAAGCAGGCGTCTTTTAATTTCGTGGCTGCTGTCAGCATCTGCAGTGATCATGGAGCCCAATAAAGTAAAATCTCTCACTGCCTCCATTTGTAGCCTTATGCATATGCCCGTGGGGCAGAATGGTCCAATCCCACTTTACATTGGGCTGAGTGAGGGCAGAGGTTGGATTAGGCAGAAGGGCATCCCTGCCCAGCTCTCCTGGCTGAAGTAGCTTCCCATTGGCTTGTGCTGATAAAAGGACACAAGCATCACTCCAAAGCCAATGCCTTCGCCGTCGTGCCCACCAAATGTACAAGCAGGAAGGAAGCCCACTGGAGCGTCTTCACTGGTGAGAGGAAATTTCCAGAACAATCCCACAGGCATTGCATGATAGCATTGGACTGAAACTGGGCCCAATTGCCCTGTCTCTCCCCTCCTCTCCCAACACACACACACACCCCTTCCACTGCAGCTGCAGTGGTGGCCCCACAAAATCCCATCAGCATGGGGAAGGTTAGGATTGCACCTTAAACTGGCCCCATCCAGTTTCTAACCAATCCCAGGTCAGTTGGAGCTGGACTTTGATGTGACTGCAATATCATGTGATGACTGTATGAACTGGCCATCACAGACCACAAGTGACTGAAATGTAGCATTCATAGAATCATAGAATCATAGAATCGGAAGAGACCACAAGGGCCATCGAGTCCAACCCCCTGCCAAGCAGGAAACACCATCAGAGCACTCCTGACATATGGTTGTCAAGCCTCTGCTTAAAGACCTCCAAAGAAGGAGACTCCACCACACTCCTTGGCAGCAAATTCCACTGTCAAACAGCTCTTACTGTCAGGAAGTTCTTCCTAATGTTTAGCATTAGCATTCATGTCACCTGAAACATAATACTTAAGTAGAACTAGCAGAATTTCCCCTGTTTTCTTCAAAAACTTATTACTTTCAGCTCACGTGCTGTGGTTTGAGTCTTTGGAGTGAAATTTCCCTTTCGGTGAAACTTCATGCCTGTTTTTCAGCTGCATGTGGCGTTTTGCCACAGATCTGACTGAAACTTAGGTTCCTAGAGAAGAAGACATAAATCAGTTCATTCACATGGTCAAGCCATTAATCCACTTCCCAGGCAGAGTCTTCCATAGCTTCCTTTCCTGATTTGCAACAACTTCCATTTCCTGATACTCTTTTCTGGGGGAAGCAAATGGCACATGGTACACTTGGAAAAGATAAGCAGATTATTGTACAGGTCTGCTCAGTGGGGCCAGGATGGTAGGTAAATGCCAGCAAAATATTGCTGCTCTTGAATGATATTTCTATTTATAGAAGTGATTCTCATAGGATGTGAGGTATAAGTACATAGCAGAAAGGATTGATTACTCTACAGAACTTGTTCCCCTAATGTAGTCATTCCCAATCATTTTTATAAGGGCATCAGTCCACAGAAATTGTCTTTATCTGAAATGCACCAATTGATTCCCGTTCCAGCAGCTTCTGACCCAGAAGAAAAATCTTTCCTTTCATTTCCTCATATGACCATAACCCATCTCCGATAGGCTACTAATTCCCCTATGAATCTGTCTTAGCCTTCTGGTGGTTTCTGAATTTGAGATACATTGACTTATAAAGGTTTGAAATTACTTGAGGTGGAGCTATGCATTGCATATAGTCCCATGATTGATTTTTACATGATCCTTGTGTCTTAGAAAAGGAGGCATCTGATGCTGAAATCTAAGGAGGAGACATAACCCTTTCTCCTCATGCGTTTCCCACCAAAAATTGCTACCCCCAAAACTATGCGTACAGGCAGAGCAGTGGACAGAGCAAGCATCTAGGGAGAAGGAAGCTTCGAAAAGGAAGTCCTGCTGGTGCATATTAAGGTATTCTAGCCTTGTGTGGTCTTAGGATTTCAACTGATGGAATGGTTCCTTTCAGCAGTTTTGCAGCAGCTATGTGTTGTGCATTGGGTTGTGAGTTGGATGCAAGGTGAAGTTATTGCACGATTCATCTTGTGCCACATTCTGCACCAGTTCACTCCACTCAGATCCCCAACACGCTCATTAGTTTGTGTTAACTGGGACTCAGCTATATCGGCAAAGCAAAAGCGCTTTATATGCATTGTATGTGCATTATAACACTGACACCAGATGGCGCTGTGGAGTTTCATTTTTGCTAACCCGGTTTCTCATACAAAGTTTACAATGCATTTAGATCCAGCCCTGGACTCCGTGGAAAAAAAAACAATTTCTTCTCAACCAGTCAATAAGTTTATTGTTCTAGGTGAAGGCCATCACAAATTCATAACGATAATATCAATAAAATAATATAGAGCATGCATCCATAATACACCCAACTTCTACTTTCGTTTAACATGCTTAAAACTCAAATATCATTTCTTATGCACACTGTAAGTTAAAAATAAGGCTTCTTTCTCCTCTTCCTTTTTTTAAAAAAAAAAAGTGGCCCACCTTAGTGAAGGTAGCAGGGTCTCCAGGGTCATCCCACAAAAGTCTTCTTAGCCTCCGTCATCATTATACCAAGATTGCTGTTCTAGGTTGCCTGAATCATACATATTTATGGCAAACTCGAAAGAGACCTTGTTGTGAAGCTTTAACATACTGGGGGGGGGGGGGATTTGAGGTTATTCTTGCCTCAATTGCTTGTGTTTTTTAAGCAGATGCACAAAGTGTCATAGCAGCCAATTCTCCGACAGACTGCAATTTTCAGTGATGTAAAATGCTGATGGGAAGTTCAAGCTGTGTCGACAAATCAAACTTTAACGTGTTTTGTAGCTGATGGAAATAGTTCAAAACACAGCTAGAAGGCAATCTGAGTGAGGAGAGCATACCTTCTTTTTTAAAGATTTCAACATGAAGGGTTTGAGGGGGTTATAGTTGTTGTTGTTTTTAAAGAGTTCAGCATTGTGTGAGTCATTTTATAGTTTGTTCACCCATTATATTTAGGACTCGTAATATGGGACCCAGTTCTGGACAAAATGAGCATGTAGAATTTGACAGTCATACGTGATGGTGAACCCACTTTTGTTCAGTGCATTTTGATACCAAAGCTACCTGCCTATCAATTCAAAACTGAGTCAGATAACAACGCTGGACTGGTTACATCCCAGGATGAAGCAACAGCACCCAGAAAGCTACCTTAGATTCATCATTCTCCTGATTACAGGATGTTCCCTTTCAGATCAATAAGGCAATAGGCTTCTGAAAACCAGTTGCATGAAACTGCAGGAGAGAAGAGAGCTCAGGTCCTGCTTGTAGGCCTCCCATAAGCATCTGCTTGGCCACAGTGAGAATAGGACGCAGAACTAGATGGGCAACTGGCCTGTTCCAGCAGGTTCTTCTTATGTTGAATTGTTGTTGTTGTTGTTGTTTAGTCATTAATCGAATGCAACTCTTCGTGACCCCATGGACCATGGAATTTTAAGCATAACTTTGCTAGCATGTGAAATGAGCCCAGTTGTGGCGTAGTTGGAGCATTCTTTGGCACTGCCCTTCTTTGATATTGGGATGCAGGCTGATCTTCTCCAATCCTCTGGCCACTGAAGATGCTCCAGTGGGCTTCCCTCCTGCTTGTACATTTGCCAAGGCAACACCAAAGGTTTTATGAGATATAGAAACCCATAATTGTCACCCAAGAGGCAACCAAAGGAAAGCGCCAGAGCCAAGACCAGACATTGTAGCAGAACCACACCGTGGGATTGACAGGCCTCCTCAAGATTCTTGGTTGCCTCTCAGCATATTGATTCATAAGGATGATCTAGATGTTTTTGGAACACATGGTTCTCAAATTTAAGAGAGCGATTTACCTACAGTTGCAAAAGCTAGAGAGAGGGTCCCTTCTTCCTGACTCAGAACCCGCAGTGTGCAAGCAGGATACAATGCAACTGTAGGATGCAATTTCCAGGATACAACTGAATTTTGAAGTTTGAGGTCTTATAAAATGTAAGTCAGGGATTGAAGTTCATCTGTGCATTGATATTGTTTTCATTCTTTCTACTGGGATTACAGAGTTCTTTTTGCCTTTATTACAGTCAGGATAGGCCAAGGTGGTAGTAATTAAGAAATGTCACATACCTTTTAGAATTAATATACCACATGGCAGGGCTAGCTTCAGAACTAACTTCTCCATTGGCTGGTCCTAAGTCCAGCCCTCAGGCTCTAATTGGCCAAAAGGTCCAAAAGAAAATTAAATTTCCGAAAATTACTTTTGAGAAAGTGATGGTATCCGATCAGCGTCGCCTAACTAGTGGTGCAGGGAAGGTGTCTAATCGAAATATGTCTATGGGTGTGGTTTCTTACCCTTTAAAGCCTTTAGGACCAGCACAGCAAATGACCATTAACGTAGAGCCAAATAAAAACAATTTATATTTCAGATTATTTCCTAAATTCCCCATCTTTATTGGTGTCTTACGTTTTACAAGAAAAATACCTGGAATTGGTGGTTAAAAGCTCTAGACTGATATAGCTCTGCAAATTTAAATATAACCCCATGCACCTGAAGAGAGTGGGTCCTGAGAGATACTGAAAGGCCAAATATGCAGAGAATGGGAGGTGAGCAAAGCAAGGCCTCCTTTCTTGGGGGAGAAATAGTCTAGGTCCAGTATACCTGAAGGACGGTATCCACCCCCATCATTCTGCCCGGACACTGAGGTCCAGCACCGAGGGCCTTCTGGCGGTTCCCTCACTGCGAGAAGCCAAGTTATAGGGAACCAAGCAGAAGGCCTTCTCGGTAGTGGCACCCACCCTGTGGAATGTTCTCCCTCCAGATGTCAAAGAGAAAAACAACTACCAGACTTTTAGAAGACATCTGAAGGCAGCTCTGTTTAGGGAAGCTTTTCGTGTTTAATAGATTATTGTATTTTAATATTCTGTTGGAAGCCGCCCAGAGTGGCTGGGGAAACCTAGCCAGATGGCCAGGGTATGTATTAATTAATTAACTAATTAATTATGTATTAATTAATTAACTAACTATCTATTTATCAGTCTGGTGGTAGCTCTATCTTCTATATTTTAGTTGGGACTAACACTAGAATAAAGGAGGAGTGCTCAATAGTCATGTGAGCAGGTTCGTGATGTTTTACATATTCCCCATGTACAGAGCTGTGGAAATTTGTCTTGACAAACTATCACCATGCTAAGAGATAACAGCTTTTAAGGCATGAACAGTGTAGTTGCTATTACCATATGGGATTCAGCATGTTGTTATTTCCGTACCATATGGATAAGACAATTCTCTAGGCCCTCGGGTGGCTATATTTAAAGAATGGGAGGGTTCCTTTTTCTTTAAGTTGAAGATAGATGAGAATTGTTAATGGCATATTTATACCAGACACTTCCATTGCTTGTTAGTAGTCATTTGCCTGCTTAAATGGCTTCAAAGGCAAATTCACAGAGAACAAGGTTATCAGTGGCTTGACTGGCCATGATCAGTGGATCATGTTGGATAAAGTGGGGCACAGACCTTCCAAGATTCTGAAACTTCCAAACCCATCCCATGACCAGCTGTTCTGTTGAACCAGTTAAAGCATGCAAGCCAGGTTTCCTTTCATGGCATTCATGATTCCCCTCTTCCACATCTTAGCCTCATAACCTGAGACATAGGCTGACAGTGAATAGCCCAAGGTGAGCCAGGGGGCTTCACAGATGAGTGCTGATTTTAACCCTTGTCTCCTACATCCTAATCCATTTAATATCTCTCTTCATTCTGGAACAAAGGCAAAGAAAGGAATAACATGGGGGCTGTAATCTTTTTCTGTAGGGCTGAAAGTTTAAGAAGAATCTTGCTATCAGTTCTGAAGACTAATCAGCTCAGCCTCTGGTCCTACCTGGGGGCATTCTCATGGAATTAAGCAGGGCTTGCTCCTAAGTAATGAGTGGTTATTGTGACATCAATCCACACTAGAAATTGTGACAATAGGGACCCCATCAAAAACCAGGTTAGTCACTTTTCAGTTTAGTTAAGCACAAAGCACTTGTGCAACTGCAACGTTTTGGTGTCCACGCCTTTACAAAGGAGGAGGATGGGAAGAAAACCAGAACAACATGGCCTCAACTATGTGACTTCCCTGGTCCCACCCATGTGACCTTATAGGCTCCACCTACATAACCTTCTTGGCTATAGGCTGCCCCACCAGGTCCAGGCGCTACCAGCCATCACTGGTCATGATAGGTGTCTATAACCTCCAGGATGAGGATATTGCCTCTGAATATTCGCTGCTGATGAATAATAGGAGGAGAGGATTGTTACCCTCATAACCTGCTTGTGGGCATGGCTAGAGATGTGCTTATGCAAAGATGGCTCTAGGGAAATTAACATGGTGAGCCACCATTTTAATTTCCCTAGAGTCATCTATACATCTGTAAGCAAGGTTTTCTAAAAAGAAGAAAAAGAAAAGAAACGTTACTTTTTCTTTTTCCTTTTTTTTAATGAGAGGGAATGGTGCAAGACAGTTTGGCACAAAAAAAGGAGTTGAGCTCCCTGGGCTACCCACTAACAATATCTTTGTTTTCAGGCTTTCTAGGCAACTGGTTGGCCGCTGTAAGAAACAGGATGCTGCAATACATAGACCATTGGACTGATCCTTCAGGATTCAACTTATGTTCACTTTCCCCAGGGAACTCTGGAAATTGTAGCAAGGGATTTCATATACAACTTCACCAAGTTGCAGCAATCCTTGAGGATAGCCATGAACGTTTAAATGGGTACTACAAACTTTTAGCACAGGTATAGTCTAAGAGGGTCAAACATAATGTAACAGTGGTTCTGTTTACTGGAGTCACTGGTGTGTTGAATGTACACACTTCTGGCGAGAATGCCTCATATTATGTTTAATTGTCTGGGGGGGGGCGTGATTGACTGTTTCCATGCTTAATATCATGTGGAGAAGGAGTTTTAGCAGATCAGATTCTGAAGCACAACTGAGAAAAGCTGCACTTGTCAAAATTCCCTTTACAGGCACAGCTACTCGAGATTTAGATTCTCTTTTGTTAACCTTATTGTAGCTTTTCATTGCATCAATGAAACACACAGAAACCCAGTATAAACCGCTGGTATAAGATTCAGATGTCATCATGTTGGGGAGGGGAAGCACATCTGCAGACTACACTTGGCAAGGCAAGTGGCAGTGAAGATAAAGTCAAAATGCTGAAACATTTTGCAGAAATGGCAAGGCTCTGCTCCAAAATTTGCTAACATAAATGAAAAACATTTCCACTGACTTGGAAGTTTGAAGTTGATGGGGAAATAATCTTCAAATTCAGACTCATTCTCACACTTTCATGTTTATAAATCCACTTTTGTAAGAAGTACTTGGGCATGCAGTTTCTTGGACATAATGCCAGCTTGCCTGCTTGAGCTATTGCCTTTCTTTTCCATCTAGTAATTTATTGTTACCTTCACCAGGTAAACATTTCAGGGTTTCTTTACATCAAGCCATTTGGATAAATTTCTAATCATAACCGGCACATACACACTGCAGTGGGAACAAGGGTGCTTTAAAGTTAGCAAGAGCATGTGCATACCCAGGACCCCAACAGAGGGAGGAGGGAAGGGTGTGCGTGGAGCTCTGAAAAATAGAAGCAGCCATGTCTTTTGAGATGAAGCAGCCTGCCCCGCAGCTGGTGGGAATGTTTGAATGCAGCCTCCTGCTGAGCAAGCCAGCAGATTTTGAAATATATTTGGCTGCCATTGTGTGCAATGTTGTAGGGGCAAGCACTGAGTTTAAAATGAAATGAGTGGTGAATTTTATCTTTGCTCCTGCTTTAAAGAGAGACAGAAAAGAATTATTATGGTAGCTGTGTGTGTGTGTGTGTGTGTGTGTGTGTGTGTGTGTGTGTGTGTTCAGTGCTATCTTTGATTAAAGCACTTTCACAGGAACCTCATTTAGCAAGAGATTTGTTACAGAAACATCAGCAAACAATTAACTTGATAAGATCTATCAAATGTAGGGATAGGCTAAATTTATTCAGGTTAAATCTAGCCAGTCTCAAACTTCGTTCTTCCTACTGAAATGACACCAGCTGTTACACATGCACTTACCTTTTCTCAAGAAAGAGGAAAGAATATGCTATCAAAACCTCATTAATATTCATCATCGTAATAATCATCAATGTTGTCCTGTGTTTCAAGACCTTCTGACAGCTTTGGCAGGTAGCGGCTAATAATAATTCCCTGTTTAGGGTAGTTTTTAATGTTTGATGCTGTATTGTTCTTAATATTTGGTTAGAAGCTGCCCATTGTGGCTGGGGAAACCCAGCCAGATGGACGGGCTATAAATAATAAATTATTATTATTATTATTATTATTATTATTATTATTATTATTATTAATTGCAACGAAGGATGCTTACAGGTCATTCAGTTCATTGGATCACCAGTGGCCATTTAGATGGGCACCTTAGTGTGGGCATATGAAGGTGAGATGTAGCCTGAGGTATCTAGAGAAGAAAGCAGTTTATTTTTGGAAACCACCTAAATAGTTTCCAAGAAGATTCCTACCAGCATAAATTGCTTGTGATATTTCAAAGTGTTGATGAAGTGCTTCTGCACCCACAAAATACATGCTCAACATGTAAATCTCTCACACCCAAAAAATAAACTGACCCAGTAAAGTTGTCCTGGAATTCTTGCTGCTCAGGAAAATGAGCCATGTAAGAACATGGCTATGCATGTTTCTATACAGTCATTCTTAAAACCCATTACATGTTACAGCTTTTTTTAATATAAAAACCAAATCATGCAAACAAATCTTAACAGCCCAATAACTGGGAACCTTTGTGAACTGAGTGATTTGCCCATTGCTGTTTCTGTGCAGTTAATGATCAATAAAGACATCTGGGACATATGTGCCTAATTTCAGATTCTTAGTAAGAAATGAAATTGAAGCTGATTTCAACATAATAATAACAATAGCAATGTACACATTACACCAACACCTGGAAAAAAATCTGATGAGATCAATATGTGTCTACATAACATGAGATGATAGATAGATGATAGAGATAGATGATAGATAGATAGATAGATATAGATAGATAGATGATAGATAGATGATAGACAGACAGACAGATATAGAGATAGATAGATGATAGATAGATAGATGATAGATAGATAGATGATAGATAGATAGATAGATAGATAGATAGATAGATAGATAGATAGATGATAGATAGATATAGATAGATAGATATCAGTATACATTTGCATAGCTGGAGAGAAAAGGGTTCATAGCATTTACTCCACAGGGGCAGCTGTTCTGTGACACAGTGTTAAAGGGAGAAGGGAAAAGGCAGGCAAGCAGGTTATCAGGCATTTGTGGACATCTCCTCTTTATACAGATGGCCCATTTTTAAGGTAATGCCTTTGTTTTCCATCTTGGAAGAGCTGGAAGATTCAGTTGTGTAGTGGAAGAGGGAGCATGGAAAAGTGTAGCTCCAGGGCCAGGGCCAGTGCACCCATGAAGCAAGCAGTTGCCTCAGGCAGCTGATCCAGCTTTCTTTGTGCCGCCCACTTGCCATTGGGCCCACTTCCTTCACCAATGGCTGTGTAGGTAGCAGTGGGTGGCAGCACAGGAGGGGACCAGGCACAGGAGGAGGCAGCTACTGCCATGGCCAGGTGCAGAGGAGGTGGCCATGAGTCCATGACTGCAGTGGGCAGTAACTTCTGGGCATGGAAGCAGAGACGGCAGGGGAGCCATATTTTCTGTTGTGCCTGAAGCATCAAAACATCCCAGGCCAGCCCTGCTCAGGGACTTTTACCAGAGCTGGTGTAATGATGTCATCTGCTGGAGTGCCAGGGAAATTTGATAGTCCTTCCTTCCTCTGGCAAGTGAATGAGGTGCTGGGGAGGCTTTCCTTTTCTGACAGACTTGCATAGAGGAAGTTAGAAAATGAGAGAATTATTCAAGCAGAGGTTGGATACTTTCTCTCTCTTTTTGGTGGGGTTCCTACTTCATCCTACCAGTTTAAACGATAACACTTCTTTCTTGAGATTCTTTGCAATTTCAAATGGAAAGCTAAAGGTTGCATTTCAGCTGACTGAAGATCTTTTGTTGAAGCGCAATATGTTTCCTTCAAGCTGAATCTATGCAGTCAGAAGTGAGCACTATTGAGTTCAATGGCACTTGCAGTCATGCTGATCCTAACATGGGATTATTGGGCATTATACTTTGTACAGCTGCTTTGTGGTATATACCAGTGGATCCACACACCTTCTTGCATTGTTGGGTTCATTGCTGCAGGACAAGGTCATTGCTTTGCCTGGGGTCCTTTGTGCCAAATCCTGCCTCTCCTGACCCTTCTTCTTCCCTTTACGGTGTGGCCAGATGCACTCCTGATGAGGCCCACCCACCCACATATTCATTTGCCCAGAGCCAGTGATGCATATAAATCAGCATGTGCTTTTTTTTCCAGATTTGTTCCAAAAGATCAAGCAATGTCCCTGCTGCTGGGACCTGTCATGATGAGCTCCTGCACATCATAATTTCACACTACACCACTGGAGAGAATAAAAGGATTTGGAGCAAGTTGTCTGCATGTGAAAAATTGAAGGGAAGAGCTGGAGAGAAGACTCCTGGAGACAATGCTGATGGTGGTTTTCTTTTTCTTTTTCTCTTAGTGAGAAAGCACATAAAAACGTAAGGAAAGCCCTGCTGGATCAGGCCAAAGGACCATCTAGTCTAACATCCTGTTCTCATAGTGGCTAATCAGTTGCCGATGAGAAGCCTACAAAGCCTCTTCTTCATCTTCTGAAGGTGCTTCACATCTTAAGACATGAGTGAGTAAAGGCAAGGTTGGGAAATGGCCTTCAGTGCCCTCCTAAGTATGGGGGAGAGAACACTGGATAAATTCAGCAGCATTTAGGCCGTCTGCTGTTCATATAGCTTCGCCGCAAGGAGAAAGAAAAAGTTGTTTTTTGTCATAGTGAGCAAAAGCCATCTACAGTGGTACCTCGGGTTACATACGCTTCAGGTTACAGACGCTTCAGGTTACAGACTCCGCTAACCCAGAAATAGTATCTCAGGTTAAGAACTTTGCTTCAGGATGAGAACAGAAATTGCACAGTGGCGGCATGGCAGCAGCAGGAGGCCCCATTAGGTAAAGTGGTGCTTCAGGTTAAGAACAGTTTCAGGTTAAGAACAGACCTCCGGAACAAATTAAGTTCTTAACCCGAGGTATCACTGTATATGTTTGCAATCAACAGAGTATTACCAATCCACTCTTTGGCAAATGTTATTTTGGGTTGATAAACTGAGACTAGGTTTACCCAGAGTAAACTATTTCAATTAATGAACATGGCTACATTAGGTCCATTAACTTCAATAGATCTACTCTGAACAAAAGTTAGGTGACCACTGTTCATAATCTAACCTGCATGTAAGCTTTTTGTACAAGTGAATCAGGATGAATGCTCAATAAACAGATTGTCTGGACGTACCCATAGGTAAAGGTAAAGGGACCCCTGACCATTAGGTCCAATTGCAGACAACTCTGGGGTTGCAGCACTCATCTTGCTTTACTGGCCGAGGGAGCTGGCGTACAGCTTCCAGGTCATGTGGTCAGCATGACTAAGCTGCTTCTGGCAAACCAGAGCAGCGCACAGAAATGTCGTTTACCTTCCTGCTGGAACAGTACCTATTTAATTGTACTTTGACATGCTTCAAACTGCTAGGTTGGCAGGAGCAGGGACCGAGCAATGGGAGATCACCCCGTCGCAGGGATTCGAACTGCCACCCTTCTGATCAGCAAGCCCTAGGCTCTGTGGTTTAACCCATAACGCCACCCGTGTCCCGGACATACCCATAGACACTCCTAATTTTCTCTTGCTTTTTGGGCCATAAATCAACCCTTATGCATTAGGAGGAGATGGTCTCTCCAGCAAATGACCTTTCTCATTTTCCTACCCAAATCATTTCTCAAGTATCATTCAAGTTACTTGAAGCAATAATGAATAGGTTGCATTCCCTGGTGACCTTGGCTTTCAGCTCTGTCCTTTGCTTTTCCCTAGACAGGTAGCTGCTATCTGGCATACCAGCCTACTCCAACCCTGCAAACCTCTCTGTCCTGTTCCACCTGCTCTATCACCAACTCCCACCTTTCTGCACCCTCCATATTCTTAAGCATTGGTCGCATTGGCCTCTTTGGCCCTTGTGGACATGCTTGTCCTATACACAGTAATCCGATTATATGCAATTCCTGAGTACTTCCTTAAAAAGTCCCAACATTGACAGAGAACTGCAGTTGGCATATGCTAAAAGTCTTGATTCTTGAGTTCCCGTCACAGCTCAAGACACACTTGCAACACTGTTTTGACAAATTTGTTCATTACTTGGGGGTAGACAGTGTGATATGGGCTTGATTCATTGGCATCTCTGATACTTGTATTTTTCTTCTTCGTTAGATGGACTAATAAATTAATATGGGGAAATAGCATGGCAAGAAAAGTGAAGCTTGCCCTATCCCAGAACAGCTGCTGCAGTTGAATTTTGGGCTTGCCCTATCCCAGAACAGCTGCTGCAGTTGAATTTTGGGCTATACCTTATTTCAGGGCACAGTAAAATATCATGGAATCTGATCATAGACTCTCTTATATGAGGTATAGTTTGGGCCACAGTGAGAAGCACAAAGCCCAGCCTCGGCATGTTTTAAACCAAACAAGTTCAGCTGAGCAAGGAGGGAAACTCACATGAGTGGAGTACTAATCAGGGCAAGCATTTATTTTGCATGTCTGATCTTTAAAATATTTTAAAATCTATCTGATAAAATATACACCCTTGACATTCAAAGGAGGGCAGGGAAATCTGAAAGGAGAGGGAAATATTTACATGAGATTTGTGCAACATGGCGAGTCCCGTGAAAATGCTAGCCACCTTGAGCCTATGGGCAGAGGGAGCGAGGATATAAACTGAAATAAATAAATAAAATGCATCCCTTATATCTTCAAGCAGCGTACACAAAGGCCACTGTTAAAAAGACTCCCGTGGAATACTGATGGGATAGAACAAGCAAGTCTCTGGTAGAAGAAGGACCCCTTGTGGTGTGAAATAAAAACAGAATGAATTGAATACATGCCGGAAAGCAGCTTCTGGCCTGATTTGCTCATGGGGCGAAGATTAAACATTTTGAGAGGTAAATACAGCAGAACGTCCCCTCACACTGTTAACGTGATGCTTATGTTGGAGGTGGCCAAGAGCACAATGTATATGGTTACTTGGAAGTCCCACTGTGCTCAGTGGTGCCGACTCTCAGGTAAGTGTAAACAGACTTGCAACCTTAGAAAGGATATGCAAGCAGGACTATGAAATGTCAGAAGGTTCACTTTGCTTACTCCACTGAGATGGCTGTCGAGCATCTGGGGCTTATGTATGTGGTACACAGTGTTTGCGTGTGTCTCTGTGTGTGGTGGGGCTCATTATATCTTTAAAGAGAGAGTTGAGACCTATTTACTCCTTTGCTTAATGTAAGACGTGTAACTTGAATATTTGATTTCACTGACAATAATGGGTTAGATATATGTATGGACATACACTTGGAAATCAAGCTACACTGTCTAATGGCAGTTGATTGATATTTTGTGCATGCTGTGTAAAATATTAATCAAGCAATGAATAGTAAATACTGTCTTATCTGCTAACAAGCAAAAGAGGAAAGTGCAATAACCATCGTAGCGTGGATAATTAATCAAAAGATGGATCTCAGTTGCCATACTCTTGAAACTCTCCCATTTAGTCACAGGATGTATGTTAGCTCAGGCCTTTCATATGACGTACATTTTGATGTGACTTTTGAAACAAGAGTATTTTATTTAAAACTACAGTGGTACCTCGGAAGTCGAACAGACTCCGTTCCAGACATCTGTTCAACTTCCAAAATGTTCGGAAACCAAGGCGCCGCTTCCGATTGGCTGCAGGAAGTTCCTGCAGCCAATCAGAAGCTGTGTCTGACATTTGGGTTCCAAAGAACGTTCACAAACCAGAACAGTCACTTCTGAGTTTGCTACATTTGGGAGCCAAAACGTTTGACTTGCAAGGCATTCGGGATCCAAGGTAAGACTGTAATGGCAAACGATTGATGGTCTATCATCTTCTTGATACTCAATGGATTTTCAGCAGGGTGGTACACCAGATTGAATCCTAATCCAAATTGAGCCAAGGATCAGAGCAGGTTCTGGGCCTCAGTTCGGTTGGGTTGAAACAACCCTGGACCATTACTTGTTGAGGAGGCCTGGGTCATCCAGGGCTGTCAAAGAGCAGGGCATCAAGAAGGAATGAGAAGAAGGCATGAGCAAGAAAAAGGAGAAACCATGAAAAGGAGAGACCTACTGAATCAGTCTGATCCAGAGATGCCAGGGTGGATCAGGGTGGCCCTAATTTTCAGGTGCCTCCATGGTGAGGAGCTAGATGCAGTATATTTATTGAATGTCCAAGAAGACTAATTCTCTCATTAGGCTTTGCACCTTTTTTGCCAGCTTTCACTGCATATTCTTTTTCTTTAGGACATATTATACAGTTTCTTCACTTCTGTCATTAAAATCTTTCTCGCTTTCTCGCACTTTCTCACACCGAGAGAAAGGTCAAAAACACTTCGCTGGAGATGGGTTTTCCATTTTATTGTCTACGAGGTCGCTAGTCGTGGTGTATATAAATAAAATATATACGTAGGGTCTGCTAGCTGCCTTGTTGATTTGGTTGCATTTAGGGCCTGTTTATTTCTTCCTCTCATTCTACACTGGGGAGAGAAAGAAAGGGAAGGAAAGAACTGGAACATTAAAAATAAAAAACAAGCTGCTATTTGATACACTTCCTTTGCATTAAAACTGCATCAGGCTTCCAACTTGCTTTTAACAGCATCCACGCCCTGCTTCTGGGAGTGAGGCGTTGGCATCTCTTGTGAGCCATTAGATTTACACTTGCCAACGTTGTTCTTTGAAAATTTGAGAGTTCTGCTTGGTGAGCAGGGTCTCAGGTGGCTTGCAAGAAATAAGGCTGGCTCCCACGTTTCCATTTGGGAGTGAGTGTTCCTGTGGGGATTAAACTCCCCTGTAGATGACCAGCTTGGCAAGCAGCAAATCACCACCAATTTCTGTGTTCTTGCTGCAGACGCGTAACAAGCTTCCACATATTGTGATGTTGATAGTCAGAGACACGCAGGTGACCACACATTTCACTTTCCTGTCAGAGAAAATCTACTATAAACTATCCCTGTCACCCCCATAGGGACATGTCATTGTTATTTTCCCCTTAGGACTCAAGGCACACACTGAAGATCACCTAACACAAGCTTGTTTACTCCGCTTAATACTCTTTAATGGACCACATTCACTGTTTTGCAAAGGTATACTTTTCTACTCTTTTCAGGGCTCATCCACACCAAAGCACGGGTCTGGGCAGTTTTTTATTCTGCCCTGCTCCTTTTCAAGGGAAAATCCGCTCTTTAGCAATAGATAAAAACAAATGGCAATCCGGAGAAAAACTGAATTGCCATTTGCTCCTATTAAGCACTAAAGAGCAGTTTTCCCCAGGGGAAAGTAGCAGAACAAGAGGAAGTATAGATAAGCCCTCAGTGCATACCTAGGGATGAAAGTGGGGGTGGAGTTCATATTCGCTTTAGCAATCGCAACGGGAAAGAGATTAGTTTTTCCAAATGAATGCATGTGAACAGCAATACAAGTTTGGCATATAGACACCTCAGGGTGTCTCATAGCTGAATATGGAAGTGCTACAGCTTCTAGCACAACCTGGTCTGCACACATTTTCTAGCCAGAAATCCATTGAGAGGTATTGGGCCCTTGATTGCAAAACAGTGAAACTGCCTGTTCCTTAACACGCTTGTAGACTTCATTTGGCCAGATATGTAGCAATGTGCTATTATCATGAGTGTGTGAGGTGTTCGGACATTGGTAACCACAAGTACTTTCTTAGACTGCTACCCTAACCTCTACTTTATGTACAGCAGGGAGGGGAAACGTGGCCATGCAGATATCTGGGGCCATGCTGATGGAAGTTGGAATCCAGTAAGATTTGGATGCCTGCAAGCCTCCTGTCATTGCTGTACAGAGTGCCTGTACACTGGCCACTTTGACTTGACTTTAGTTTGTACTCAAATTTAGCCTGTCCCCTGCCTAGTTTGGCTGCAACCGCTTTCATCAGACAGGACTCTAGACACTAGATGCAACATGGCGATGCATTTGATGATACACGTCCCAGTAATTGATATTTTCTTGTTTTGGCTCACTGACAATACTCAGAGCATCTGTTCTCGATTCCATATATAGAAGAATACCTGATCAAAGGAAGTTATTTTATTTCTTCCCTTCCTTAGAAAGTGCAGTATTAGGACTCTTGAGGATCAATGAGAATAAACTCCTAAGGAAAGCCAGTGCTATAAATTCTTAAAGTGTGGAATGGCTGCTATATGAGCAGGAGAGGGTATTTTTGCAACAAAAACAAACAAACAAACAATGTGGTGGAAAATAGCTCCCTCATGTTAGACCTCTGAGGTATAAGGGAGTCCTTATTGAAAGCAATACAGAACAGCTTTCCTGACTATTGTTGCTGAGCCAATTGCTTCTGAATGCCAACGCAGCCACTTTTAACACGAGCAATGAAACACACAACCTTGTCAACAGGAGTGCAACACTTAAAAACCAGAGCCAAAAGATTTCCCCTCCTTTTATCAAATTTGTCCACAATGGAGGGTTGAATCTGCTGCCAGTGGATAAAGTTAGATAATAGCTTGGTCAGGGACAGGCCAGTGTTCTTCCTAGTGGAAGGAGCTGCTTGGAAAAGTGTGGTCCTAACCGTGTTTTCCCAGAAATTAGTCTTGCTGATTACTGTGTAACTTACTAGCCTGTGAGTGGCTTTAGGATCACAGCTGTAAAGCCAGGGTTTATTGCATGGGCATCAGAAAAGTCTGGCAGGTCTCAGAAGAGCAGTGCCTATCCTCTAAACATTAGGCTATCCCCCAATTTAAGAAATATTAGTCAATCATATGGGTTAATCAATCTGCATAATTTGGATGTTAATAGAAACAAGCAGTTAGCAGCACTCACAAAATTTGTCTTGTGACTGCAAAACACAGCCTAATAAGGTTTTAGATTTGCATATGTCATTCTGATTCAGTTTGTTATCCAGGACCCAAATTTGACCTGTTTCATCAGAAACTCTATTTTTCCCCATTGACAATGATAGGAAAAATAAATATGGCTCTCTTTTTTATAGAAGTAGCTGGAATTTGCAGTTAAGAGTCTCTCCAGAATGACTTGAGCCTGCCAAATTTCAGGTGATGATTCACTCATGGGGTTGTTGTGCAGAGAAATTTTTCGATGAGTTTTTAAATTTTTGCCATAAGTACATGCAAATTCCAGACATGCGTCCCTGTTCTGAGGCAATAAAGCCTGCCAAATTCCAGAAAGATGAGAGCAGTGGTTCTCCCACAAGGGCATACTTTTATCAGTTTTTGGTGGGGAAATGGAAATCACGTTCCCTCCTAGTTCTTTGTGCACAATCTGCTTGAAAACTCTTGGCATTTCTCCTCTGTTGCTGAATGGAATGAAAGATGGGTGTCCAATCCTGGCATCCAATGAAATGTGAGCATGTTCAAGGGGTTGTGGTTTAACATAGTTAAACCAATGCAAACAGGAACTGAGTTCGGATATTTATTGAGACCTTTTGCAATGAGCCACAGGATGTATTGGTGAGCACCTTGGCACCTCCCTGGCACCACATTTGTGACCCCTGCCATAACACAAACTGCTTTGGAAACCCCTTTCCATTTCAAAAGCAGTTTGCAGTGCAGTGAAGTTTTATTGTTTAATGAAAAAAAGGCTAGGGCTGTGATCCCATGAATATGGGAGTCAGACACATTGAACTCAGTGGACCTTACTTCCAAGTAACATACTTAAAATGGTGCTGAAAGATCCTCTTGGCCTCATAGAACTAACTCTATAGTTTGTTGTACCTTGATTATTAGGTATATTTGTTTTTTAAAAAACAGGCTTATTATTATTCATCTTGAAATTTGTTGTTCATCAGGATTAGGAATGACTCTAAAAAGTAGACTTACTTTTACTTTGTGAAATCCCAGTGGTGAAGCTTCTTCTACATTTCTCTCCTTGATCCTTCGTTCCCTGACATCAGACAATATGTGACATGTCTGTGGAAGTTCTCTCAGAAAAAGCCTTGGCAGATGCAAGAAGTAAAGTTCTTATCTCAGTACCCAGGGAAGTTATGCAAGTTAAGCTGATGGCACTGAGATGAGGAAAAAACACCCTGGAGAAATGAATCATTGATAGAAGATCCTAAATATTAATAAGATACAAGAGGATGCTTCATTCAACTTTGCACTTAGCCCAAATGCCTGGATAGACTTGCTCGCTCGCCTGCTGGATCAACTATTCTAAGCCATGCAAAGATACCTTAGGCGTGCCGAACAAATGCCAGGTCTTTCTGACTGCTGAACGGATTATTTATTCAAATCTCAAATGCAGCAGAAACTCTATAGCCTAAACAAGGTTTCAAATCAAAATTTCAGTTCTGAATATACTGTCCTTCTGAGGCCCACTAAAGAAAGGGGCCTCTATGAGAAAGGGGGGAAAGGATATCAAAAAATTGCAAAGCATCTTCAAATGCATCTAGGTTAGATTGCACTAATGCATTATATACCTGGGGCTGTCTTTGAAGACAATTCAGAAACTACAGCTAGTAAAGAATGCAGCAGCCATATTATTGATTATTGACCAGAAGGTCTGAACATATTACATATTTGTGTCATATGAGCACAAGGCATCAGCCTTAGTTTCCAGTTTCCCAGCTTTTGGGAACTTGGGCCAATATGAGTTAGCCTTAAATCTGATATTCAACTGGCAGGCTTTTAAATAATAATTACAGAAGGTTCTAGAAGGTTCTTTCTGCTTGGACAGGTGCATCCCTAAAGATTCAGAATTAGAATTTCTTCTGAGATAAGGTTATGCGTGGCACACTGATTCTTGCAGTTAAAAGATATATAAGCCAATATTGTTCATGGCACTGATTTCCTTTCGAGTATGAATCCATATAAAAAAATGGCAGAGAAAGTTCCTTTTCTCAGAACTTCACCCCACTCCACCATCTTATTATATCAGTATGCATCTGTTGCAGCAACCCACATTTTGGAAAAAAAATTAATGAGAAAAGCAAAGTGGGTTCCCCCCTCCCTCCCTCCAGTCTGAGAAGCTTCCACTGGAAATCCCCCAAGGACAGAGAACAGTGAGGAGATAGGCCCCAGCTTTAATTGTTGTATTAAAATTCTTCCAAGCTAGAACACAAGCATTAAAAAGGCAAGCTAATTAAAATGCCAACACGGTGCCTTTCATAGCCTGTGAAGTTCTTATTATGTGCTTTTCTTATTGCTACCGTAACTTCAGCTAGACCCAAAAGCCTCCCTAAAAGTCTCTGCTTATATAAAAAAGTAGAATTGTGGCAGTTTTCTCCCTCTCTTGCAGTACTAGAAACTGAGGTCATGCAAGTGAAGCTGAATGCCTTTAAGATTCAGGGCAGACAAAAAAATAACAAAGCAGCACATCATTAAAACACTGGAATTTGCTGCTTCAAGGCCTAGTGATCACCACCAACTTAAGACGGCTTTAAAAGGGGATCTGACACACTGAGGGAAAACTAGTCGTGGCTACCAGTCATGAGATCACCTCTAGCATCAGTGGCAGTGTGCTTCTGAATCTGTTTCTGGGGAACATAAACAGGAGGGTGTTATAGTGCTCATGTCCTGCTTAAAGGTAAAGGGACCCCTGACAATTAGGTCCAGTCATGGCCGACTCTGGGATTGAGGCACTCATCTCGCTTTTTTGGCCGAGGGAGCCAGTGTACAGCTTCCAGGTCATGTGGCCAGCATGACTAAGCCACTTCTGGAGAAACCAGAGCAGCACACGGAAACACCGTTTACCTTCCTGACAGAGTGGTACCTATTTATCTACTTGCACTTTGACGTGCTTTCAAACTGCTAGGTTGGCAGGAGCAGGGACCAAGCAACGGGAGCTCACCCCGTTGTGGGGATTTGAACCGCCGACCTTCTGATCAGCAAGTCCTAGGCTCAGTGGTTTAACCCACAGCGCCACCCACGTCCCTCATGTCCTGCTTGTGGGCTTCCTATCAACACCTGGTTGACCACTGTGGGAACAAAATGGTGGACTAGATGGGTCTCTGGGCCAGGATCTAGTGGGGTTCTTCTTGTCCTTGAACCCTTTCCTTCTCCTGTACACACAAATGGCTCCCATTAGTCTCTGCAGCATAAAGAGGATGCAATGTCTGATATCACAGCAATGGAAACCACAACAGCCGCCTCCTTCCAGTAAGTCACTGTAAGGGGACAATTCACATCTCCTACATGGAAGCAAATGACTCTAATCTGTGGGGGAAAGTAGAGGACAACTTAAGGTAGGGGGGAAATCCTGCCCCCATCCCGTGGTTATCCCAGTTTTGGAAGGCAGATTTTGCCCCCTCTTCAATAGTACCCTTGGTTTGATTCCGGTGCCGAATGGAAGTTCTTCACTCCACGTTCCCCCCCCCCCCCCAAAAAAATTTGCTTTCTTATCTTCACCTCAGCACTTGAGAGTGCTGCAAATTTATACTAGGCCTATTTGCCTTTGAGTGTCTTGTCTCATCCTGATGTACCCGTCTCTTCGCACAAAATGACTGAGCACTTCTTAATAAGGATTCTTTTAATCGTTTGGCACCTTTGCGTTCGTATTGCAAAACCCGGTCTAATTCCATCAAACTCCTGCCTCAGAGAGTGACGTGTTTTAATATTAGTAGGAACCAATATGGGCCTGACTATGGCAGCCGAACTAGCAAATTGCCACCGTGAGGGAGTTAAGAGGATTTGCATGAACAGAAATCAGATTAAATACAGCAAGAGACAGGTCACTGTTAACTTCTTAAGGACTGCGAGAGCCTGTTCCATTTTTAATTAATGACACTGAGCCTTAACAAAGATTTGCTTGAAGAGTGTTTGTCTGGAATGCCATTATTTTAGGAGCATCGTTTCATTATTTAGTGCCCATGCAGCAATTCCTCCTGTTAAAGATTCAGACCGGGCTCAATAATATAGAAAGTGCATGGTCTGGAGTACAAAGAGACCCCAGGTGATACAGTGGTTAAAATGTCTAAATAGGATGAGGGAGGTCCGAGTTCAAATCCCCATACAGCAATGACCCTATTTGGTTGGATGACCTTGGACCTGTCCTCCTCTCCCAGCCTATCCAACCTCTCAAGCGTTGTTGTGAAGATAAAATGGAAGGAAAAGAACTGTGTATGCAAAAATATTTTGCAGCAAGTTGTTTCCCCAGTTTACCTGTGGGTGGGTGTGGGTGTGCTCTGTCCTGGCATTCCCTGATGCAAGAATGGAGTAGAGTTTTGATGTTGAATATTTGTTCAGTGGCCCAAGGCAAGAGCAATTCAGCACCAACTTCCCAGTTGAAACACTTTTTTTGCAGAAATATTAAGAGCTACCTGGTTTATATCTTTGGACTGAAGGATGGACTTGACAGAACCCCCAGAGCTCTTTGGAGAATGGTGAGTTAACAATGTTAACAGATAAACAAACTAGATCTAACTTTTACGTGTCCACTCTAATCCGTGAGTGAAAGAGTAGACAGCCCACATTCAGATCTCTGATCCTAAGGAAGACTAAAGCCCTTACTCCCGCCTCCAAAGCTTCTCACATTGTTCAATCAGACTGCATTAAATTAAGAAAAAATGCCTAAGAGTCCACAGCGTGCTCCCATTGCAGAAATTTGGGGTGCATTTGTGGGATTTTTGAAATCTGTGAAATTGGACACAGCAGTAAAGAAGTATATGATGTTTATTGGCACTTCCAGATTTTGACTGTGGGTAGAGGAAGACATGTTCCTAGCCATGTAAAAGGTTCACTCAAAACAATCAAGGCTGCTTTTCAACACTCTCCATCCTCAACACTAAATGTTTGCTTAATGGTCACACCCAGGAGCCCACACCCTCAGAGCTGGGGGGGGGGGGGGACAAAAACCCAAGTGGCTACCATACTGCATGTTTAAACACTGCAGGTGTCCAAAACGATTTTCATCACAAGAAGCAACTTACAGACGCTGCAAGTCGGGGCTGGTTTGTAGAAGAAGGTACCTTTCCCCATCACTTATTGCTCAATGACACACAACCGCATCCATTGAAAAATAATTTTGCTCAAGGTAAGCCAGGACTATCTGGACATTCTCTTCTGTGGCAGCAAATCTTTGTGCATTTACCTGGAAGTAAGACCCACTGAGCACAGTGGAACTTTCTTCAGAGTAGACATGCACAGGACTGAGCTGGGGGGGGGGGGCACTTCACAGCAGCCAAGAGATAACACGATGCTGCAGTCACTGTGTACATGTGAACTTGCTCTGAGCTGCATTTCTGAGAGGTGCAAAATGCAGAAAAGCAAGGCTTTGGAAGTTTTCAGTACAGGGTCCTTGGGAACACCTGTTCTCAGGCCCCTACAGGAGACCCATTTTACTACGCATCTCCACCTGATGCATAGTCCTGTTCTCTGTAGTGCTTTGGCAGGACATCACAACAATTAACTTGCATCACGTTGCACACTTCCCAGGTAGTTTTCAGTCAGCTGCACAAGCTTGGCGGTTGCATAAACAATAGAATCCAGTGATTCAGCAAGTTTTCAGTGACCTCCTGTTCTTCTCCACTGACCCATCTTCTCTGTAAGATACAGACTCCATAGCTCCCACTTTATTTTTGCTCATTATCAAGAAAATAATAATAAAAGAATCACAAGGAAAGAAATCCCCTCCCCACCCCCAAAAATATTCAATCCCACCCAGCACCAAGTTCTCTCCTGACCGATATGAAAGGGTTTTCACATTCCCACCACTTCACTCTCCCTCCCCAGGCATGGTATATTATTGTAAAGCCGAACCAATACTGCACTTGCAATTGTAAAAAGGAATGAATTTCTCGCAGAAACGCACATAGACACACAAAGAAACGTGCACAGCTGTTAGTGCATCTTGGAGATGGGCTCCGTTTCCCTAATGAGCCACCGGAGAGCTTCTTGCCGTCCTTGTCGCTCGAGCTCTGCCCCGACCACCTCTCGGCATTTTCTGTGGTACTCGTTCACCCAGTCGCACTAAAGAGAAAGGAGAGCACCTTGATCTTCAGCCACTGTGAATGCTACTTGCAAGGGGGGAAGGGACTATATAGGTCTAAAAAGCTCAAATAGTTGAAGTGAAGAGCAGCCCTTTGTGTACTGATGTCTATGGGGAAGTGCAGCTGAATACAATAGTCCCTTGTGCATCACTTTTGGAGGGATGGAGGTCAACAGCAATTGTGAGGGCAAGCTGAACCCGCAACAAAATGCTGCAGCGTGGAAGGTTCAGTGTTCCAGGCAGCTAGCCATGCCCTCTACCATGATGCGCAGAGAAAAGCTGGGGAGGAAGAGTACCAGCAAGCATGTTTCTGTTTTGTCTTTTAATTCCAGCTCTTGATTTCATGGCAAGTATAAGATACCTATGAATGCATCACTAGAGAACAACCTCAATGGCAAAATGCCCCGGAATTTCAGCTGATATATACTCAGTTCCTGAAATATTTGCCAATCTGGGAGTTCCCCTTCCCACCTTCTATTCTCAAAATAACCACGGTGCCACTTGTACTATCATCCTGTCAAGTTTGGCAATAGACCATGACAGGTTTGGCTGTAAAAACTAAGACAGCTAAGTACTAAGATGGAGGTTTTCATCAAGACCTGGTCTGTCTGGAAATGAGGGGGAAGAAAACCAAGCATTTCAAGTCCTCAAAGTAAAAGTCTCAAGTTTTACAACACAGTTATTATTTTCCTTACCTCTTTTGGAGTTAGCAAATCAACGTCTATCATTTTGGTTTGAATGGGAACCAGGGTCAAAGGCTCAAACGTCAAACTCCCTCTGTTGCTGAAGTTATACTACGGAGATAAAATATTCTGGTCATTGGAGAAAGCTTCTAGCTGAGTAAAAGTGCCCCTCTCACCATCACAGATTTCCTATAATGCAGCCTTCCCCATTCTGGTGTTCTCCAACTCTCATGAGATGACAGAAAACTGGAGAACGGTGGCATTAAGGTTATATTCTGAGAGAGTTTAACTAAGCAAATCCAGACATGTTATCCATCCCTCTGGAGAACTGTCCCTGGTGCATAAAACTGACTTTAGATTTGTTCTCACCACCTTTATAAAAATGTTTTTGGTCAAGTAACGTAATGCATGTCTAAAGTCCATTTCAGGGGCATAATCCGGCCCACTGGTCAGTTTAATCTGGCCCCTGTGGCAGTTTATTTCCTGGGTAAAATCCTTTAAAAAACCTCAACAACTTCAATCCTAAAAAGAGCTCAACAACTTTGGGGTAAAATCATAATAAAAAAACTTCAGTCCTAAAAAAAGGCTGGCCCTTTGGTCGGCCCTCACAGCCCTTCACTTCATCAAATCTGGCCCTCTTTGAAAAAAGTTTGAACACTACTGAAGGTCCTAATGTGAAGATTGGCCATCTTGTGCCAAACACCATGTTTTAACCCAATGTTCTCTTACGTTTCTCATTCCAACATAAAAACTCCCTTTCATCAGCAACTAGGAAAGTTAATAGAAGATTAAGGATCCTTTCCAAAGTTTTGTTTCAGCTTCCAGGAAGGCAGAAACAATCAAGCACTGCAAGGATGGAAAAGCTGTGGCTTTCAAATCATTGGTGGGGAACCTGTGCCATCAGCCCAAGCCAGCATGGCCAGTTGTGAGGGATGAAGGACCACGATGCCCAACAACATTTGGAAGATGGCAGGTTCACTCCCCATTGGAAAGACATTGTGCTCACAAGTCACAGCAAGGAGGCATTGCTCCTCTCAGGCATGCAAAGGAACCGCTCACCTTGGTTTTAACAGGAACGACAATGACAACGTTTTCTATTCGGATCCCAAAAGCATCAGCTTCATAATAACCAGGCTCTGCAGAGACAAAGTTAGACAGGAACACTGTTAGAAATTTTTCCCCCAAAGGGCAAACCCCCTAACAACCTTGGGAGTAAGGCCCAGCTTTTCCGTTCAAGCAACCTGAAGATTTTGGAGTTCAAAGAATCTTCCATATCACACCCAAAGACACATCTACACCTTTCGTAGAGAAAGGCAGTAAAGGCTTCTTCTATGGCTTGATCACAGAAGCTGCATTGGTGAGGCAACACTTGGGGGTGAAAATACCAGCACCGTAATAAAGGAAACCAGGATGGATGATGTTTTTATGCAGGAGCAGAACCAAAGCCCTTGAACAGCAATATTGCCTGAAAACCCCACAAAATTCACATGGCAGACAAGAGATAATGTGCACCAAATCTACTGAATGCTTGTGCCAGCAAAATCAGACCTTAATGCATACATCCCTGGGCTGACAAATTGCTGCCATAACAGCTAAGGGACATCCCTGCCTCAAACCTCACTCACTGCTAGGTGAGCCCAGGCACCATTTTCTCAGGCTCTCATCTATAAAATGATGCAAGAGTAGTTCAGAGCAGCAGTTTCCTGGAGATGGAGTTACTTTATTTTATTTTATTATGCTTTTTATTAACTTTTTATTACAACACATAAAAACATGATACTTAAGAAACAAACTAAAAAGAAAACACAAAACAAATGACAAACAAATAGCAATAAATCCGAAAGCTCTTACACACGGACTTATGTTACCCTATTTTCAATTTTCGATTGTTATTCTATTCTAATAGACTTCCTTCCTCCTCAAAGCGGGTCTAATTTCTTGTTTGTTTAACTGTTTCTTTCTCATTTCATCATGGAGTTACTGGTGTTTACCAGGAAGGGGGGGCTAGGAGGTGTTAAAAGCCCGTTTGATGCCCCACTGGGCAAGCTGCTCCTGATATGATGATAATACTGAGCTACCATACAGGAATATAAAGGTTATTGAGATCAATGCATGCAAACTGGTAGCTCAGTCAGTACAGCATGAGACTCTTGATCTGAGGGACATGAGTTTGAGCCCCACGTTGGGCAAATAATTCCTGCATTGCAAGAGGTTGGGCCACATGACTCTTGTGGTCCCTTCCAACTCTACAATTCTATGAGTCTGTGATTCAAATATATTTGGACACTTGCAAGCACTGTATAAATGCTAAGTATTAATATAACCAATGTTGATATTTAAGGACTGGAGAGGTGCCACCCTCCCATTCTTTCTCAGAAACAACAACCTAGAGAGCCAAGAGGATCACATGAAATTCTTATATTAAAAGCCAAAGAGGCAGAAGACACTAGTTCATGTAACAAGAGTCATGAGTCAATGGGAATAAATTAATTACCATCAGAAACAATCATCCCGGCTTCCAGAGGTTCATCTGCAAAGGTTTTGTAGCTAATGCCACATGGACCTTCATGGACATTTAGGAAAGCCCCAACTCCGTGTCCTGTGCCATGCAGGTAATCTAAGCCTTGGTCCCACAGTGCAGAGCGTGCAAAGGAGTCCAGGAGGTGACCTACAAGACACAAAAGGAAGTTGCAGGCCCACAGGTCCACAATATATTAACAAGCTGAGCAGAAAGCAAGAAGCCTTATTTCTGACAGTCATATCCCGAACTTGCAGGTTGAAAAAGATGTACATACAATTTTATGCTGTCCTTTATATACTTTGATTTTTTTAAAAAAAACCACACCTTTGGAAACAGAATTTAAGCACGACCATAATATTATACAAACAATTGGTTTCCCACTCCCCCAGAACAAAAACTAATTCATACAACAAATTTCCCCATAAATCTATATGCATATATAGTGGGTGCTAGTCATCAGAGAGTTCAGTTGGATACTTTATAAAGGGATGCCGTATTTCAGCAAAATCATCCGTATCAGTCGCATCATTGGGGCATGTACTCTCTTAGTTAGTTTCTCGGATAAAGCAATTGACCATTGTGTGATGTGTAGATAATCGTGTCCTTTCCTTTTGTGCACTATGCTGAGGGAACAATACAGATACCCCTTTTATCTGCATAATTTATTCATTTTTTTAAAGGGATAATGTTGCGTCTTGCCTGAGAGATTCAGAATTGTAAATTGAGGGGAAAGAGGCCATAGCTCAGGGCTTGAGTATTGACATTGCGTTCCAAGGCCACCCCCACCCCCCACATCCTCAGGCGGGGCTGGGAGAAAATTCTGCCTGGAATCCTGGACAGCTGCCAGCCAGTCAGTGCAGACAATACTGAACTGAATGGACCAATGGTCTGACTCCATAGAAAGAAGATGGCTTCCTATGTTCCTAAGTTTCTTAACACTCTTTCATTCAGGTTCCATATAATTTTATTCAGGCTTAAATTTCAGGTGTCAATTTTATTTTACTTAACATGTTAAAACAGGAACCCCATTTTGAAAGGGGAATTGTTGTGATTTGCTAGGGAAATATTCAATTTTAGTTTTAAGTTTCTTTAGATTGTATATATACTTTATCTGGGTCTGTGGCAATTCTATTCATCCTAAGTTACTTTTACACAGGTATGTAGTTCCACATCGTTAAACCCTTCCCTCGTGAAGGCCTGATGACTAGATAACAGAGAAAACGCAAATCTGATTCCGAGCGCCACTGCAGCTGAGGAAGAGGAAAGGGAAACTGACCAACCTTTGGTCCCGTTGGGGAAAATGGATGCGCTGACAGCTATGTGACCCTTCAGCACATAGGTAAAACACTCCTGGAAGGAAAGGGAAGATGATGAGCAAAACAGAGCCAGGCATTGGAAGGCCTGGCCCACGAGTCACTTGCAACCTAGAACAAGTGCATAAAGAATTCTGGACTGGGGTCTGCCAATATATTTGAAGCACCAGCTCAGTTTGATAGTAAAAGTGACCAGTGTATATCTCATCTCCCTAAGATGTGTGTGTGTACAGGGAGGGAGGGGTGAAATAAAGGGCAATTTCTAGCAGTGGTCAGAGCTTAGATGTTCAGCTTACATATGGACTACACCCCAGATGTTTTAATTGGCTCTTGTACACATTGGCATCCAGAACATCTGCCCCACCCCACCCCCTTTGGAGAAAACGCTGCTTCTATAAATATTCAGGTGGTTTTGATTATGAAAAAATAATGCCACAAAACTGAATATCCAAAAGGTTCCCAATGGATAGATACAAAGGGGGGAGGGATGAAACCAGGACCCATAAAGAGGGAGAGTTGCTGCAGGTGCCCAGGGACAATAAGGCCACCCTTGACTTTCAGCGGGGGGGTTTGGTGTCAAGCAGAGCTACTTGATCATCTCACGGTCCTTGTAGTAAGTGAAATCTGCACACAAACAAACCTACAGTGCTTATTGTATCTAAAATTGCCTAAGGCAACCTGTTTGGGGAGAATCAACGATGAAACCCGAATTCTTGCATACCTTTTCATAAGCTGTTGGGGTGCCAAAATGCATTGTCCTTGTCACATCTGTAGTTCCATCCCTTCCAAAAAGAGAAAGAGAAAAACATATTCTAACTATCGAAAGAGAAAGGTGGAGGCATAGGCTGTTGCGTTATACCGAGTCTGAGCATTGGTCCATCTAGTTCAGTAATGTCTACACTGACTGGCAACAACTCCCGAGGGTTTCAGGCAGGGGTCTCTCCCTGTCTTGCCTGGATATCCTGGGGACGGAAGCTGGGATCTTCAGCAGGCAAAGCAGATGCTCTAACACTGAGCTATTGCACTTCCCGGAAAAGTCAAGAATATACTTTAAGCTATAGCCAGCCTAGTGCAAAATTTTGTGAGCTTCTTCCAAGTGTTCTGCAGTGGGTAAGGCTCAGCTATAACAAGAATGGGCATTGCTGGTCTTGCTGAGTCGCATCAAAATAGGCTATGAAACAGGTCAAGATTTCCTCATGGAAACGCCAGGAGACCATTGCCCACCAATCAGCTCACACAGCAAGATATTCTGTGGGCCTTGTCCTTCTTACTGGAATCGAAAGTGCAGAAATAGCAATCAACGAACAGAAGTTCACGGGGCAGGAGAAGGACAAGGTATGCCTACAGAGGGTGGAATAATAAGACGGGTAATTGGTCGTGGCAGCTGTGACCTTCCAAACCTGCTAGCAAGAGATTTCCCAATTAGAGACCCCCAAAGCAGATGGTTTCTCCCGTCCTCCTGAGATAAGGTATCAGCTAGCCAATGGACATCCAGGTGTCTTCTGCCACACCTCAAAGTATAATCTATTTAGTTACAGTGGTGCCCCGCAAGACGAATGCCTCGCTAAACGAAAAACCCGCAAGACGAAAGTGTTTTCCGATTTTTTAGCGGCTTCGCAAGACGAATTTCCCTATGGGCTTGCTTCGCAAGACGAAAGCCCATAGGGAAATCTCCGGGGACAGTGGGGAAGCGCAGCGCGCCTTCTCCTCTGTTCCCGGACCTGTCCTAAGGCTTGCGGTGGGAGGTCCGGGAACAGAGGGGAAGGCGCGAAGGGCTTCTCCTCTGTTCCTGGGGCTTGCAGTGGGAGGAGGGTTTTTCCTCCCCACCGCCAACATTCAGAACAGCATTCTGAATGTTGGCGGTGGGGAGGAAAGCCCTCCTCCCACCGCAAGCCTTCAGGACAGGTCCGGGAACAGAGGGGAAGGTGCGCAGCGCTTCTCCTCTGTTCCCGGGGCTTGCGGTGGGAGGAGGGTTTTTCCTCCCCACCGCCAACATTCAGAACAGCATTCTGAATGTTGGCGGTGGGGAGGAAAGCCCTCCTCCCACCGCAAGCCTTCAGGACAGGTCCGGGAACAGAGGGGAAGGTGCGCAGCCTGCTGCCCCGCACGAGGGGCGCTCTTAAGCAGAGCGCCCCTCGCGCGGGGCCGACATTCGCCGCTTGGAGAGCCCTGCGGGGAAGTCCTGCAGGATTCCCCAAGCTGCGAATGTCTGCGCCGCGCGAGGGGCGCTCTGCTTAAGAGCGCCCCTCGCGCGGGGCAGCAGGCTGCTATCCGCAGCTTGGAGAGCCCTGCGGGGAAGTCCTGCAGGGCTCCCCAAGCTGCGAATGTCTGCCCCTCACGCGGGGCAGCAGGCTGCTATCCACAGCTTGGAGAGCCCTCTGGACCTCTTCTGAAGGCGGGTGGGGGGCAAAAGTCTTTGTCCCCCCTGCCTGCCTTCCCGGGGGATTTTAAAATGCTGGCGGGCGGCAGCGCTGCCGCCCGCCAGCATTTTAAGATCGCCCCGGACAGCGGAGAAGTCTCCGCTGTCCCGGGAAGGGGGGGGGAAGCAAAGACTTTCGCCCCCCCCCCGTCGGCCTTCAGAAGAGGTCGGGGGACAGACTGTCCCCAAACCTGGTCTGAAGGCGGTTTCCATAGGAACGCATTGATTGATTTTCAATGCATTCCTATGGGAAACCGTGCTTCGCAAGACGAAAAACTCGCAAGACGAAAAGACTTGCGGAACGAATTAATTTCGTCTTGCGAGGCACCACTGTATGCTGTTTTTTAAAGGGAGCGGCTTCTAGAAGCTGGCTCCAGCCCTATCCCAACTTTTCGCTAGTTAATGCATGCTCAAGTAAGCTTTCACAGACTGCAAGGCCACTGGAGAGATGTCAAGCGGAATCTGTAACTGTAGCTCAGAGGAAATGAACTCTCTTCCAACAAATCTATTCTGTTATCCCTCCAGCTATCCCGGCGCTGGTGTCCGTTGGTTCCTCCTGCTCTCTGCTTATGGAACATTCCAATCTGGATAACCATCTGCATTGTTGTCTCTGCACAGGGCAAGCTGTTCGGAAAGCTGAGGTACAAAGGATTTGGCTCCAGCACAAGAGATTGTACTAAACGACCTCTGCTCCCTCCCCCCCCCCCCCGGCTAGCTCTGCCAGCGTACAAACTGAAGTTACTGGATGCAACTCAAGGATCTGGGATGCTATGTTTCATAAATGATACATAATTTGGTACTGTGGGGCATGTTTCAGAGGATAGGAAAAGCAGGACACACTTCCTTACGTCAAACCAACAAAAACAAGGGAAATAAATCCTGCCAATCCAATAAAAATCAGGGCAAAATGTGCATCCTGCAGCTTTGTGCATGGAACAAAAATCAACCTTCCAAGGACAGCACTAGGGAAAGTGAGTTGGAGAGCATGTGAGCAGTGCTTGGGGAAGTATTCAAAGCCAGTCAAGCAGGATTTCTATTGATCCATGGGTTGTTGGAAGCTATCAGGACCCCTGCATAACTCCTCTACCCTGTCCCAGAGGAGTGAGCAAATATTTCAAGTTCTCCAGAACTTCTTCTGCAGGCTGGGTGTTAAGCGACACTTTTTTAAAAAATGGGGGGGGGGGGGAGAAAAAGGCAGGTACAGTGGAAAATCCTTAAGAGTCTGAAAGATGGGAGTTCAGAAAGTGCAATGCACACTTAATTTCATTAGACAGCCCCGGTGCAAAGTAGGTTGGGATCACTGACCAAGGAAGCCTCCTTCATCTCTATGGTCCTACAGGTCATGGAGCTTTGCTCAAGCATCTAATTTAACTATATGTACCGTGCTGAAAAAAAGTCAAGGGATCTGTATCTCTCTGAGAATTCCCAAATTATCCATACTTTTGAAAATAAAGAGCACAATCCACTCATAAGTTCTCTTCCACAACCTCTGTTGACATTAACAGGGGTTAAGCAGGACCCTGAGAACTTCCCCCGGGAGAGGCAGGATTTGTGCAAAGTCTCTCTCCAGGCACTCTGCCCTAGCACATGACTTTAAAAACACTCGAGTTAACTTTGCAACATCAGCCAGTTCAGCCCTGCTGCCCCACAGCCTAGGGAATGTCATGGATGCATAACTCATTATATTCAATTGACTGCTTCACAATGTGGCACCGAGGAAGTCGATAATTAGGCTGCCTGAGAAGAAGGCTCTCATTGTACAAGTTTTATCCACACAGTTGCCATTCAGGAGGCCATTAAAATTTCAAAAAAAAAAACCAAACAAAAATGCCAAGCCTCTAAAGCCAGGAAGGGAAAACCTGTGACCCTTCAGGTGCTATGGGACTCCAGTTCCCATCAGCCAGCACGGCCAATGGTCAAGGATAATGGGAGTTGTAGTCCAACAACATATCGAGGGCCACAAGTTCCCCATCCCAGTTCTAAAGAAGAACTGTTCCGCAGATCAGTTCCGCTCCATTCCTTGCTGAACAAAATAGTTTTCATCTTAATGCTGCTGTGGCTAAGAAATTATGCACTTCTGTAAGTCCCCAGCTTTTGAATCTCACCTCTGCAAGCACACTAGGTTGCCTTAAGCAAGCCACTCACTCTAAGCTTAAATAAAAAATGATACTGTATGTGAAATAGCACTATTTCAAAGCAAAAGACAACTGCACAGCCCCCAACTTCCCAGGATAATATTGCTATGACTCATATTTTCTCCATGGTGTTTATCTTAAACAAGTATAGTATAAAGCTGTGTCTTTTTCCATACCAAATCTATATCTGAGGTGGGATTTGATTAAGTGTATGTTCACCAATGCGAAGTAGCCTATAAGCTTCATTTACCTGTACTGAGCCCCAGAATCCAGGAGGTAGATTTCATTCATGGATAAAGTCCTATTTGTCTCAGGTGTAGGCCTATTCAAGAAAAGAAAAATGATTTGTCTCACCTTTTCATTGAAACCAGCAAGTGAAAACAGACTGAATTACATGTTCTTCCTTCAATTATACAATTAAATTATGAACTCTGGGCCGAGTGTATTTGTCCATAGTAAATTTTCATGGATTGTTGGATCAAATCAGCTGCCCATTTAGGTCAGCATCATGTGTCTGAGGGCATCTTCAGCATTGTACAGCATGTGTTTACTATTCTAACTTATATAAGAGGCTGTATAGAATCGCAATATTTGGTGGTGGAAGCACATTCACAATGACAATCAGAAGGCTGGAAGAGCTTGTTATCTACACCTACTTGTTGATCACATGATTCTCTATTGAAAATTCTACAGCTGACAGGAGACAGGTCTATGAGCCACCAAGAAATATTCCAACACTTCAATATATATATATAGATAAAGTAAAGTATTTGCATGTATTTGCACTTCATTCAACCATTATTTCAACTAGGATTGTGCTAAATTCTGCACAGTTATCAGTTTTTGCACTGAAAGCTGCACTTTGGGACAGGGTTAAATTTTTCACTGAATCAGTGGATGTCAAGATCTTTTCTTTTTTAAAAAAAACCACTTCCAGCCTCAACATCATGCAATCCCTGAGAAACTTGTAAAGAACAAAAGGAAATCCTCTAGTCTCTGCATTCTGCAGCAGCAAATAACCTCAGCCCTCCACAATGACTCCACCCCTCAAACTCTCTCATTAGTAACTTTGGAAAAAACAGGAAGCTAGCCAAACAGGGACAACCCATCTTCATGAAGCCAACCGCCTGAAAACAATTTGGACATCCATAGTAGATGGTTATGGAACAAGATACATTGTTCTGCTGCTTCAGCCACAAACTCTCTTTATATCACTAGATGGAAAATAACATCAACTGACGTGATTCCCTGAAGTTCTGTTAAGCCTCAGATGGGGACCACACCAAGTGCAATGGGATCCTGGAGAAAAGATTTGGTCATAGAAGCCAACTTGAAGGTTAACAGTAGCGAACATTTCCTACTCTAGACTAAGCAGCGATACACTAACATGATGGTGCTCTAGGTTCTTCCAACTATGTAGTGAAGTGTCCAGTGCAAGGACTCTGTTGCTCTTACTTACTTGTAGTGAATTATAGCACCGTTTGGGCCTGTACTTGATATTGTAGCAAAGCTCAAGTCGACAAAGTTCTCTTGCTGGCTGGAAAAAAGAGAAATTTCATGAGCAATAGGGCCATTTAGAACTTCTACAGCAAGGAGACATCCTGCCTCTCAAAGGATGAGAACAAAGGTTTTCATTTTCTGCCATTGCCCTTCATTGAGATTTCATCATTCATCATCACCCTGGCGAGTCTTCCTGCAATTTGTCTCAATTAACCATTTGGGCCAAAACTTGCTCAGGCTGTTCTAGCAAGACAATGAACATCAAACCTAAAGTATGGGGAAGGGCTGTAGCTCAGTGGTAGAGCATATGCTCTTCATGCAGAAGGTCCCAGTTTCAATCCCAGCATCTGCAGTTAAGGTTGGGAATGCCCTCTAAAAACTTGGAGACACACTGCAGTTCTGTATAGAAAATATTGCGCTAGGTGGACCAATGGTGTGATGATGTGTTATAAAGAAGCTTCCTATTTTACCACCCAAAAAAGAAGATTGGGAACTGGACTAGTGATGATCTCAAACCAGAGCTTGCTCTATACCCTCTGCTTGGTTCATCCAAAAAGGAGAAGACAAGGCAACAGTTTGATCATGAAATTATGCAGGACATGGACCCTCTCTCAAAACAATTTGTGGACATCCAATCAAGCCAAATGTTGGAAGATTCAGGACAGGCAAATGAAAGTACAGTGGTACCTCAGGTTAAGAACTTAATTCGTTCCGGAGGTCCGTTCTTAACCTGAAACTGTTCTTAACCTGAAGCACCACTTTAGCTAATGGGGCCTCCTGCTGCTGTTGCGCCACCGCTGCACAATTTCTGTTCTCATCTTGAAGCAAAGTTTTTAACCCGAGGTAGTATTTCTGGGTTAGCGGAGTCTGTAACCTGAAGCGTATGTAACCCAAGGTACCACTGTACTTTTTCATGCAGCACTTAGTTAAACTCACTCCCACAGGAGGCAGTAGCATCCACCATCTTGGATGGCTTTAAAAGAAGGTTGGGCAAATTAATGAAGGATCAGTCTATCCATGGATCCTAGCCATGATGGCTATCCTCTGCCTCCAGGAGGCAGCCACACCTGTGAATGCCAGTTGCTGAAAACTGAGGGAGAAGAGAGTCTCTTATGCTCAGGTCCTGCTTGTGGCTTTCCTCAAAGTTATCTAGCTATTCACTGTGAGGTTGAGCCAGCAGGCTCTTCTGATGCTCTTATGTTCCTAAAGGTTTGCTCTTCTTTAAACTGCCTGCCTTGGAAGTCGGACCCCTCCTTTCCGCAGCCTCCCAATGGATCCTGTTTTCCCCAAAGTCTATATAAAACTTCAGTGACTATAATGACCCAGAGATTGCCCACATCTGTCTTTCTTCTTACCTACGGAACTCCTCTGCTTTATCTGCTGCTGTTATTTCAGTAATATTCCCTTTGGGAACCTAATAGAAAAGATTGCAGCCTGGTAAACAACAATGGAAACACAGCATGTTGTAGCCTTCATGGGATCTTGCCCAGTCACCCTCTCTTTTCCCTTAGAGGCCACTGTTGACTCCCCATCCCTCCATGCTATCCTTGGGCATCAATATCAGGGCTCAACGACATTAGCAGTGGCTAAACCAACGGCACTTTCTCCTCAGTAGACTACAGCTATTGAATATTAGTGTTACCTTGGAAAACTTAAAAGTGTGGTTAATCTTAACTATGCTATATTGAAACCAGCTTTATAGTTTGATTTCATAAGTTGACTTCTTTCAATAAACCATGGTTAAGACTAGACACAGTTTGTTTGAGTTTGGACATTCCACTAAGCTGTGATTGGTAGCAAACAGCAGCAAAAGCTTCTGATCCCCTCCATGTGGCTGCACTGGAAAAGCAGAGCGAGGGGGAAGTGTTTGAATCCAAGGCTAACGCAGGCCTATTCACATAGTGCTAAGCACCATAGTTTAGTGTGATATCTGAACATGGCCATTGTGAGAAAACCAATATAGCATATAAAAAAACAGAAGATGCTTTCCAGTAACATTCTACTATGGCAACCTCTGCCATGATTTTTCTCCTGTATGCAAGCCAATCGTTCACCATTCCTCTTTCGATCACACAAGGCAAGCAAAAACAGTCTCCAAAAGTCATCATTTCCTCTCAAGGTGGAAATATGAACAGCGCTCACAGCCCCTAAAAGTCTCAGTGGCTTTCTCCGTCCCTCTAGGCCATAGTAATCAGTAGTTACCATGAGCAATACTAAAGCTTATATTCATGCAATCTTCTATTATACAGTAACAGTCTTCTCTCAGTAAAAATCTATAAAACTATACCTCCTTCTCCAGCCAGTTAAATAACTCACACAAGGCCACAGCATCCTTAATCTGTTAATAAAAGGAGAAGAAGAAACAAGGTAAAGGGATTAATGAAATACACCTGTATGGAATAACCCACTGAAAAATTGGCCCCAAACATTTTAATGAAAGAAATATATTAGTAGGCTGTAGCAAAAAGACAACATTTCTACTTCCAAGCAGAAACCTCTGCACTTCACTCTGCACTCTGCAAAAACTATTGCAGAGTTCAGTAGAATTAATAATTTGCAGCTCTGAAACAAAAAAGAGCCACTAAACTGGGCAGATCACTTACGTGAGCTCTCCTCATGCCTTCTGACTCCGCTGCATTCTTCACAGCTTTTGCAATGCATATGGGAGTGTAGGGGGTGAGGTAGCGGTGAGCCTAAGACAAAAAAGAAAAAAAGAAAAGATACAATTTGGCAAGGAGCCCAAACTGCCTGCTGGCCCTGGAGTTGTCTGGCCACTAAGACTACGCTGAAGTGGGCTAGCTACATCTTCGTATCCTTCCAAGCCTCAGGGACCAGACAGAAAGGGTGCATGCAAGCCAAGAGCATCCTTTATCATCTTCTGTCTGCATGAAAGGCAAAGTGTAGCCTTTCCTTACAAGGGACCACCAGATCATTTTGCATGCCCTTTCCTGCACCTTTCCCAGTCATTTCCCCTTGATTCTGCTCGGACTGTTCTAAGCCCTTCAAGAGATGGTCCACCTGAAGTCTACAGTTCCATGGATCTACGTATTTAGATAGGATTCCTGCATTGCAGGGGGCTGGACTAGATGATCTGTGAGGTCCCTCTACAATTCTACGATTCCATGAAGCAGACACACCTCTGCATATAGTTCTCTCTGGAAAGTCTCCAGCTCTGTGCAAGCCACTTTATGAGCTGAGCAGGAAGCAGGGCGAAGTCTGGTCTCAAAGAACATTGCGGACTGTGCCAAAACACTGCCATATACATGTGACACTGAACTAAAAGTACCTTAGAATCTTCTTGCACTCTGTGTTAGGTATGTAACACAGTAGAGAAAGCAAAAAGAAAAAGAAGAGCCCATTTCAAACAGAAGGCATGCTCCTGCAGCCCAGGGTAGCCAGTGGATTGTCTTCTACATGTGGTTGGACTCCAATTCCCATGCGCCCCCACCACCATGGCCAATGGCCAGGGATGAGGAGAGTTGGAGTCCAACGCCATCTTGAAGGCACCACAAGAGCTACCACTGCTCTAGCTAATGGAGGTTTCTATATTCATGTTCTACATACAGGTGAAGAAGAAAAATGCCTCACATAGGATAACAGTAAGTCTCACGGTGCGTTTTGTCACAGCCTCCCCACAGAAAGCCAGAAGAGGCTGCTGTGTCGTCGTCCCCCAACAAAACGATGAGAACAAAACCTCTTTATTCCTCTCTACTAGAATGTTTTCCAGCCCAATCCACAAAAGCAGTTTTTTTGCTGCAGGGCCAATTTTTTTTTCTCCAAATCCCTGCCTTATTCTAATCTGACACTCTTTCAGATAAATTCTTTTAATGAGTTAGTCATTTCCTCCTGCCACAGGGGTTGTAAGCAACCCATGGAGAGCTTGGCTTGGGTTTCAAAGCCACGTTGCAGCAGAGGACAAGAGGCCTGCAACAGCCCCACATGGAAGGAAGCTTGGAGGCACCCGTCCCAAGTGGAAGTGCACAGCGGCAGACCTGAGCTGGGGGGGGGGGTGAGAGGAATTTGCTGCCTTGCCAAAGCCTACGGACCTTGGGGATGGCCTGGGTCAGGGCATAGCTGGCTTTGTCACTGAGCCAAACTTTCTCGTGGGGAGAAAGGGTGTCGCAGATGGACTTCAGAACGGTCAGGATGGAGTCGTAAGGCAGCACTTGGATGCTGAACTCAGGGTCCTGAGCAGAGACCAGCAAGAGATGCTCTCTCACGCTTGGGTCAGACATGCGATCGCCATCAATGAACAACCTAGAGGAATATATTGGGGGGAGAGAGAAAAGCAGCCTGAGCCTGAATGACTGAACAACGTTTTATTTATTGCATTTGCATCTCACCTTTTTGCCAACGAGATCAAGGTGTCGTACATGGTTCTCTGCCTCCTCATTTCAATCCCTACAACAATCCTTAGTGACTGGCCCAAGGTCACCCTTCATGGCCAAGTGGGGATTTGAACCCCGGTCTCCCAGGCCTTAGTCCAACACTCTAACCACTACACCACGCTGGCTGGCTCTCCAGGTCTCAGTAGCAGGGTACTGGTAATCTGGGCACAGACTTTCTTATAGGTGAAAAACATATGGTAGTGCTACCATAGGAAGGAGAAGAGTGAGGTGGCACCGAGGTCAGGGGAGATCTAGATGGACAGTAATATCTCTGCAGGTACAGCTGCCTTGTGGGGCTGCTGTCTACTCAAAGCTCCCCAGACTTCACTGCTGCCTATTTCTTTCGCAGTGAGTGCAGTGCCACCTCTAGGCAAGCACCACAGCCATTCCTCCCCCTTCAGAGGCTGCAGCCTATTGCTTTTAAAGACCTGATGTCTTTGCCCACTCAGCCAATCAGTTTCTTAAAGGAAAATAGATACACATGTTGACCATCAGGGTAAATGTGAGCAAAATAAATGAGAAAGCCTCCGTTTCCATTACCTGATTGTATTGGCTCCTATGATGGCATAAGCAAAAAAAACCGGGTTGTACTCAACATCTGAGCCTCTGAGATTAAAGAGCCCTAAAAAAAAAGGAAGGAGAAGATGGTGTCACAAACCTGGTTAAAATTCAACATTACAGTGGTACCTCGGATTAAGTACTTAATTCGTTCCGGAGATCTGTTCTTAACCTGAAACTGTTCTTAACCTGAAGCACCACTTTAGCTAATGGGGCCTCCTGCTGCTGCTGCCGCGCCGCTGCTGCGCAATTTCTGTTCTCATTCTGAAGCAAAGTTCTTAACCCGAGGTACTATTTCTGGGTTAGCAGAGTCTGTAACCTGAAGCGTATGTAACCTGAAGCGTCTGTAACCCGAGGTACCACTGTACTTTCTTTTTTTTAAGAAAACAGTAGGGAAGCACCATCCATAGTGAAATGCAACACAACCACTTAAATGAACAATAAGGGGCTTTTGCCACAAGATGGCATTAGAAGTCCAGACTACGCACAAGGAAGATCTTTTGGTAGCAAGAAAATAAGACAAAGGAAGTACAAAGGAAGCAAAGTTGGACCATAAGGAAAAAGTAGAAAATCCACAGCGGGACCCTATGTTTATTAGGACCACCCACAAAATAGTGAGCAAACTTTCAAGGTCTCCAAATCGCTTCATCGGCCTGGAAGATGAGGGAAGCAAAGCAGGAGGAGTGGGATGGTGGAGAGGGAACATGGCTGGTATTAAAACCATAAAGTCTGCATTGGTTTCAGTCTTGTGACCAAGTGCAGGAAGAGATAAGGAACGTAATCAAGCTGCTGTGCAGGTTGCGAGATACACCTGGGATTATAAACGAAAAGAAAGGAACATCCAATGGTTCAGCGGCTCACTCCTTATTATTGAAAATGTAAAATCCAGGAATTACTGACATCTGTCTCTAGAGACTGAGACGGGACTCACAGATCACACTAAGCCAAGCCAGGCTCCCAGAGAGGAGGTCACAAGCCTTTTTCTACACCACCAGCCCCGGCAGTCATTCTGATGATGGGCAGGGAGTTCAACTCTGCTTGGTGAGGGTGTGCAAGCATGTTTGCCACTATAAACTCACTTGCGCAGCAAAGCCCTGCAGAAAGCAGGCCACTAACAAGCCCACAGCCTACCAAGCAGTTTCCCCAGATCAAATCCAACGCGTTCTCCTTTGGGCCCCATTAGCTCCCAATAGGCAAACATGCCACTTCCTGTTTTGCACTTTACTGGGCTCCTGGCTGCTCCTCAGCTGTGCTTGGTGGGTATTTGGGAACTAAGTGGTAGCAGACTGTGAGCAGGCAGCAGCTACCCACAAGTGCAGCACAAGGTGGTTGTTCCAACCATTCGTGGTAATTAGTAATACTGAGCCCAGCAGCAGCCCTCCTGGAAATGGCGCAAGGTTCCTTGCCATTGACCAGGTAACAGCCAGCAACTGAAATCTCTACGTTCCAAAGATGACACCGGGACAGACTTCTATTGTCCAAATTGGCCAACAGTCCTACTGACCCCTGGGGATGCTGCAGGGTTTCTCATTTCCAGCTGCGTAAAGATTTCTGAGTAGATGACGAACATGGAATTGAACAATGCTAAAGGAAACAGGATACTTGTACTCACAAGCCACTTCATCCAAGGCGGTCACCACAAACCACAGAGCCTTCCTCTCAGCCATTTTCCCCCGCAGGGCTGTGATCTTGTCCTTCCAGCTGATCCCTGCATCATGCAATGAAAGCGAGAACTTAATCCGGCCAAATTCTCTAGGGTTAATGTAACAAAGCAGTTCTTTTATCTACACACAGGTGCCGTTTATGCTTTTAGGGGTATTAAATGATGGTTGCGGCCGGACTTGTCTCATCCTTTCCACACACAGAGTACCTCTGCCTGATATGCAATTCAACGGGGAGCCTGTCGAGATTGTCATTTCATTATCAACAACATTCTTACGGACGTGACTGGGATCCTGCTAACCTGTGTAGTTCAAGCCTAGAGTCATCAAGGGTTTGCAAGGCCGTGGTGGTCGATCTGTCCATATGACATCAATTAGGTTGTCTTTGACAGGCACAAGAGTATGGCCAGCACTATTTAGAACTTTGGACATCCTCTTCCACTGATCTGGGGATGACAGAAAGAGTGATGTAAGAAGGATGCTGCTGTTGAGATACCCAGCCTGCTAGCTTTCCCTGTGAAGCGACATTGTGTAAGCAGAAAGGTGGGGGATACAGTACACATCTAAACACATGGGTTGGTAACAGAATCATTTATCCACTGCATTTCTTTAAAAGAATTTTATTAAGAACCTCACCATTTGCATTCATAAAATATAAAATCAATAAAAAAACTGAAGAAAATTGTGTGTGCATGTTCTGTACATTACAACAAGAATTAGGGAATGAGAACTTCTCCTGTTAGGGTCAACTAAACCCTAGACTTTCATCAGAAAATTTTGGACCAGAAACATATCACATTTCTGACAACTTATCGCTCTCCATTTTTAAAGAAACAAAAGTTTTTACACCTTAAGGTGAATGGTTAGCTTACAAACCACTGTGGGATTGTAGAGGGAAAGTAGTAAAAATATTGCCATTAACCAGATTTGGGGGGAACAGATTCCTGTGACCTTCTTCAAATTCCCAACTGAAAAGTTTGCTAGATTCATTTGCAGTTGAAACTGGATAGGGCAAAGAATCCACCTCCTTCTTGAATAATCAGGATATCTCACTGCCTCCTTGGAAAAACATCAGCCTCCCTACCCCCCAACAACCTTGTGGCAGAGAAAAGGTTTAAGGACAAGTTCAACTACCCTGGTTAGAGCCAACCCCTTGATGCTGCGTGGTGAAGCAGCACGGGTCAGGAGAATCTAACCATTTACACAAATCAGAAAGCATTTAAGGGCAAACTAACCTGCTGGAATGATGAAAGGATCTACTCCAACTTTGGAACCCTCGGGAAGAACACTCACAAGCCAGTCCTCCTGCGCGGGAGTGTTCTTCAGACCTGAAGACAAGAAAGAATTCAAGAGAGATTGCAAAGTTTAACAAAAAGGAACACAAGCATGGAGACCTTGATCACAAGACCAGGGAACAGTAAACCTCAACACAGCGGTTTATAACCAAATTTAAGTGCAGAAATGCATACCCAAACCCCAAGTAAGACTGCAGTGCCAGAGATGGAATTAGCACCAGCGGTGGGGAACCCCCAGCCCACCAGGCCTCCCTATTTGGCCGGAATGCAATTTTGGCCAAGCCACACACCTCTTGGGCAGCTAAAGGCTAAAAAATGATTTCTTTTCTTCACTGCTCACTTCCCTCTGTGGCCCCCTAACCTTGTGCTGTGGATCCACATTTACGTGATTTTCACCTGTGGCCCCCTTAGAATATCCGGGACCCCCCAGAGAGCCGTATGGCACCCAGTTGAGAAACACCGCAATAGAGCCCACCCGTGGCTTTTTGAAAGCCTTGCCAATCGGCTGATGAGCTGTGATTGCACAGAGCTGTGCAAGGCTCTTTGAAGTTGCAGCGGTTGACTAATTGTCAGGACTTCAAAGTGCTGCGAACATAATTGCAACACAGGTTACCGACAGGTGGCTAGTGCCCTCTCCCCTGTCAAACTTGCCCTGTGAGGGAGATAAGGACCCAGCACACAGGTCAGGTCCACTTCCCCATGCCTGGAATACCCAATAGTATTTTGGGGGAACAAACCATGCATAAATCCCTAGGAACCAACCTTTATTATAGAAGCCCAAACAAACCCCATTCATGGATTCCTTTCCATACACCTAAAAACACTGCAGATATCCAGCAAAATTAATGACTTGGAGCTTGGAGCACTGTGATACAGTGCAGTATGGCTCAGAATGTTGCCCCTTTAATAACTCAGTTTGTTCCCTACTATTTGCCTTGCGAAATGATATGAGCAATCAGCTTCAGAGAACAATGGAGTCAGAACCCTGGGCTAGATGGACCAGTGTTGCCTACTCCAACTAGGAGATGTCAGAACTTTTCCATTTCTGCCAACCAATACCCTTGAACCTGAAGCCTTCTGCATGCAAACCATGTACTCCTCACACGGAAGCATGGTTCCTTTCAGCTATAGCTACTGCTATCCCCAAGAGCAAAGCACCTGGGAGGTATCCAAACAGAGCACCCTTCCTTTCCCTGCCTGCCTCCACTGATTTGAGTACCACTGAAAAGAGAAGTGGTGCCCATGCGAGCTCTTTCCTTCTCCTATCTCCCTTCCCTCATCAGCCTTTGTTCTCACTAAGGTCAGAAAGCACTGCAGTTGCTAAGCAACCAAGGGATGGGCCGAAGAACAACAAGTTGCAAGTACTGGCAGCAAGTTCAGGGATAAAGGAGGAACTGGTATGTTCAGGAAGCCCAATGGTGAAAGGGGGAGTCAGCACAAGGAAAAGAATGGGGAATGCTGGACTAGTCAGAAATTCTGATGCCTTGTCTTAGTGGCTCCATCAGGGAAGCTGAAACCATCTCTGTGGTTCAGGGTACCCTGAACGTTGCAACATTTTAATGTCATGCCTCTCACACACACAGTTTCTGTTCCTCAATCTTTCCCCTACACGCCCATATAAATGACAGCAATTCAGTACAATTTCCATAGCTAGAATTATGCCCAAAAATTTTTACAAAAGTTTTCTTAATGTTGAGTTACATGTCCAGATATTAAATGCAGACTATCTGCAAGCACAGTATGGCTCTTTACTGTGGCATTTGGAAAGCTGGGTGCCCAATTCACAGGCCCTCAGCTGCACCTTCAAGTGAGCCTGGAAGTAATCAGACCTAACACAAAATGAAGAGGTCACTATGGGGCAAGGTCACATCACCTTTATCGCCTTTGCTCAGCAGCTGTCAATCACTCAGGCTGCATTCAAGCAAACTCCATTATATTCTTCTCATAGGGTTGGTACAGGAAGCTGCAACTCGCTTTTATACCATTCACACAAGAAATGCTATTGTATTTTTCCAGAGAACACTCCCACTTGGTGAAGGGTACAGCCTAACAACTAGGATTTGCCTGCTTTCTGCCTGCAAATAACCACTGACTTTGGGCAGATATACTAGGAAGGGAAAGCAAGAGGCCCTGCTCCTGTAACATGTTCAAGAAAACGTTCTTTTCTCCATGTAACAACAGGGACAAGGGAACGTTAATGGGCTAAGAAGCACAACTAAAGGAACCGTGGAGGAGACCTAAAGCAAAGCACTAGTTTGGGCTCTCACACACCCATCATCATGAGTGTCCAGTTGGTATCCATTTGCTCAGCAGCTTGAAGAAAGTAGCGTCCGTCAGTCCACATGGCAGCATCTTGTGCTGTTATTATGGCGGTTCCTGAGAAAGAGTGAAGAAGGGAGAGGTGGTCATATATTATACACACACTCACACGGCCAGTGGTGCCAGTTGAATAAATGAAGGGAAATAAAACAATCAAACTTGAATTAAGTTTGTTCTGAAGCATCTGAAACTCAGGCCAGAACAGTAGAGTTTACCTTGAGAAGGCCTGAGCTAAAATACTTCCTGGGACATAAACCATAGTTAGGCTGCTGACACCTGGACGTGGCTGTTTTACAGTAAGGGGTAAACAAAGCCCCACAGAATGGCTGGCTTGACAATGCTTGCAATGCATATATATCACGCACGCAGCTTGAAATGAAACCTACATCTCATAGCTGCAGTTTAATGCGTGTTACCACAGGACATGCTGCTAAACAGAACACACTGTCCCTATGAAAGATAAACAAGGCTTTTCCCGCCCATTAGCCGAATTTCAATGCCCAGTGATTTCAGATGCAGAAAAAAATGTTTTTTAAGAAGATTGAACTTGGCTAACCAACACTGTTTACCGCTTAATCCCCCAATCTGCCAAACTACAAGCAAATCTGTTTCCACTGGCTTCGCAGAGGGAAAAAGAAAGGCAAGCTGCGATCACTGTATGAAACAGTTAACAGGATTTTTCACTTTATTGAAGGGTCATCTGGGGGTCGGCAAAAGCTCATTACTACACAGGTATTACGTCACCATTCCAGCTGGTGTCGATGCTGAAAGGGGAAGGGACAAGTCAAACTTTTCCTTCGTGTTTTTCTTTCAACCCAGCACGCAAACTGCAAAGCACAACAGTTTTTCCAGAAGTGAGCTGAGCCAACTCTCTCCACCCCACCCCTACGCACATACCAAAGTTCAGCAGCAACATTGCTATAGACTTATCTGCCCAGAGAAGGTAATATGGAATATATACCAAGTCTGCCTTAAATGTGGTGGAGAGAACTGTTTATGCTGCATGGTAGGGACTGATTTCTTCCCCTTAAAAAGTTACACACAACAGTAGCCAGGTTTGGACCAGTCCCTACTTCTCTCTGGTATATAAAAGCATCAGGAAACAGACGCTGACATCACCTTCCCCATTTCATTTTTAATTTATACGACAAATGCCACTATGATCAAGGCTGCAATCCTACACACCAGGGGTAGAGAACATAAAGCCTGTGTCCCTGTCTTGCTCTGGGAATCCTCCTCAGACCACACCCCATATCCCTATGCCACACCTCTCTCTGCTCCCGATTCACCCCGCAAGTGTTGTATATGAGTGTTGTATTTCGTGAGTCAGGATGTGCTTTGGGCAAGAGGAAGGAAGAAGAGAGAATGGAGCTGACTCTAATGGTGTTTCAAAGTGAGCTGCTATGTTGATGTTTTTAGGAATGCTATTGTTTTATTGCATTGTATTATATTGTAGTTTTGCAGTTTCGGTGTTGGGTTATCTATACATCTTGAATGCATTTTGTAAACCACTTAGAGATTGTCTTAAGTGGTGGGTGGGTGTATCAAGACATTTTTCAAATTACAGAGAGATTATTAAACAGCCATATCCAGACTGGATGTAAAATAACAGCAACAACCATGCAGCACTTTAGCTTTAGAGGAAGTTGGAGAGACTCATGTTCTGGCCCGTGAACCTCAGAGGAGGAGCTTGGCATTCAAAGCTGAAGAACTGTCAAATGTGACGGGGTCAAGCACAGTTCTGGGAACATACCTGCTGAGCCATCAAACCCGCAGATGAACTGTCTTCGGCAATCACAAGGCGCACTGTACTCACTCTAGAAATGAATAGTGAAAAGAAAAAAGGGAAAGTGAACCTAATGATGCACAACAGCAGAGAGAGGCACCAAGAGCAGCAGAACATGCTTCCTGAATTAGCTGTGCTCCCCTATCAGGTGCTCTTCCAGATGCAAAGAAATACTGAACAATCTGAACAGGCTCTTCCTCTGCACAGCTGGTGAGAATCCCAGACATCTGGTGGGCACCAGGCTGGGGAAGGCTGCCTTCATATAATTATTCCACTGAGACATTTAAACCTCCATGTTTATTCTTCATTTGTTTACTTCAGATCTACAGTACTTTTTCCTCCGATATTTCTCCCAGCGCTCATGTTTATTTCACTCTTGACCACAGCACTGTCCAGCCAAACAAGTCAGGCCTTTGATGTGGCAACACAAGCGGAAGAAACGCCCCCAATATCTTCTGATCCTGGAAGCTGTAATAGACGATATGCCTCAAATCTGTAACCTTTGCTTTATTTTACTGGCATCCTCTAACTGGATTTTATGAGAAGTACTCAAAAAATGGGTGTCTGCCTAAAATCTCCTCGTTAAGAATTTCAACCACTGACAACAAGCTGTTCTGGCCTTGATTATAATAAGCTCAAAGCAAAGAAGCCTAGAAGTCTCCACTGCCGGCATGTACCCCATGCAATTCAGAATTTAATTTGCTAAGGCAGAATCTACTTTTTCTAAAACTATGAGAAAGGTAGCTTTTCAGCTCTGATGTTCACAGACTAGTGCAGTCACAATACAGGCTCCATGCAAACAGTGGTTTGCAAACTGAAGCAACCTAGGGAATGCATCCTTCCTACTCTTCCTATTTTCCATTTTCTTGTTGGCCTGAATCATGGTTTACAGTGATATTTTTATCAACGCTAATCATGCTTCAACCGAGCCAGGTACCCTTCAACCAAGGTTTACAAGTGCATCAAACCCTGATTCCAATGGAACCTCTGGTTAGCATTAACCATGGCTAGTACGGCTAAGTATATATGCTTACTTTGCGTAAGATAACTGATGCTGTGAAATGGTAGGTAGCCCTACCACCACCACCACCCCACTTGAAGCCTTGCTGAGGAACACTGGTAGAAAACCAGTCAGGCAGTTCATTCTTCTTCTCCCCACCCCCAATTCATTATTACATTTTTATCCCACCTTTCCTTTAAGAGGTTTTAGGGAGCCATGCATTGCCAGTTCCACCCTTTTATCCTCCCAACAACTCTGTGAGGTAGGGTAGACTAATAGATTGTGAGATTTCCCAGTGAAAATAATAATAATAATAATAATAATAATAATAATAATAATAATAATAATAATAATAATTTGTTATTTATACCCCACATCTGGCTGGGTTTCCCCAGCTACTCTGGGCGGCTTTCAACAAAGTATTAAAATACAGTGGTCTGTTAAACATTAAAAGCTTCCCTAAACAAGGCTGCCTTCAGATGTCTTCTAAAAGTCTGGTAGTTTTTCATCTCTTTGACATCTCGTGGAAGGGTGTTCCACAGGGCAGGTGCCACTACCAAGAAGGCCCTCTGCCTGGCTGGTTCCCTGTAGCCTAGCTTCTCGCAGTGAGGGAACCCCCAGAAGGTCCTTGGTGCTGGACCTGTGTCCAGGTAGAACAATGGAGGTGGAGATGCTCCTTCAGGTATACTGGACCAAGGCCATTTAGGGCTTTTAAAGGTCAGCACCAACACTTTGAATTGTGCTCGTAAACGTACTAGGAGCCAATGTAGAACTTTCAAGTGAGTTTCGTGACCTAGTGGGGTTTTGAACCCAGGACTCCTTGGTCACTTTGTCTACTTCAGACGCTTGTACTTGTGTCCTGAGACTCAAGGCTTTAAACCATGTAAATGGGGGGACATGGTTTTGCTGAAGTCATGGTATGCAGCAAATCTAGTGGATACAAAATAAGGAGGGGTGGGTTGCTTCCTGTCCATTCAGCTCTCTGAACAGAACAGAACAAACCTGATAAACTTGCCCAGCAGGAAAAGCATAATGCGAGGTCTTTGCATTACTGCATTCCCTAAAGCGACACAAAGAAATAAAGAATCTTGCAGGTCATATTCCAAGATCCACAGGAACATATTAAAAGCCTCACAAGTGTAACCAGAGCTACAGAAAAGCAGGCTCAGGCAGGAAAAGAAGCACCTGTAGCAGCTGCAAAAAAATAAAAATAAAACCCCCTTGCCTGCAGCAACTTGAGAGCAGAATAGCTGTGTGCGTGTTTGGTTTGCTTGCTTTATTAGATAAAGAACACTGCGCACTGGTAGCTGGAGGCACTGTTCTCTGCATACAGCATAAAACGTGGACAATGGAGTAGCCATTAATCCTGGAGCAGGGCTTTCCACGTGGCTGCCCCCCTTTTGCCCCACTACCTGCACCTTCTGGAAACAACAGAAGATATTTTTTGTTCCCAGTCAAAGAAATGGGTCTTAACCACGAGTGTCTGCTTTCCTAGGGTTTCAGTCTAGTTTTAAATGTATTTGCTGATTTTGTGTTTAATAATCTCATATGTAAATTGCCTTGAGACGGCTGTTCAGAAGGTGATTAATAAATTGATGATAGTAGCTGCTGGAGGACAGGAATCTTACAGTGTTCCCAGCCTATTTGTGGGCTCCCATAAACATTCCCACTGTGAGAACAGAACACTGTACCTTTTCACAGTGTGCATCACCTTGATATAGGTTTAGGATATGGTGGCATAGAATAGGGATACCTCTACATATTAAACACGCTGGGCTAAAGAAACTTAATCTTTAGCTCTTGGCGGAGGGAAGAATTCTACCGACAGAAGACAATTCTGCTGAATCCCATACCTGGTGTGCATCTCCGGAGGGTACAATGTAGGCTTGGATCGGTTCTGGAACATATTTGGAGTTTCTCATTGCTTGTCGAAGCAGATGAAGCAGCTCTGTAGTCTTCTTGGGAGCCATATTCCTATTTGTAATTTTATATATATATATATAAAAGTCTGAGTCATGTGGATTTCATACCTAAATATTTCAAATCTGTAAAAGAAACCCCATGGTTTCCAACCAGAACCTGCAAGTGAACTCTCTTTCTCCTCCCTCCCTCCCGTTCTTCTCCCACAGGCAACTTTACTGTAGTACAGTTTGACCCCAACCACACTCGGCCAACTTCCAGGACCCTGCATTTGTAATGATGAATCTCTTGGCAGTGGATGCCTCATGAGTGGCAGATTGGAGGAAGTACTGTGCATGGGAAACTTTAGGAAACGAAGCACAACAGATGCTCTGAGGCATGTGAGAAGGGCAAGGACATCGAACAGGAAGGAAGCAATTCACAAGCTGCTGCTGCTCTCAGTTGTGGGGAATGTTCCTAGAGCTTCTCAATGCTTCCTATGTGCCGTCGTATTATAATTTACTGCCAAGGACAGTCAGTAGGTTCCACAATCCCTCCTTTCTCAGCAACACGCTTCCCAAGGGAAAGAAAACGTTTCATTTTTCCAAGTTTGGATCTGGCAGCCCTACCCTTGCAACTTTCCATGTCTCCTTCCCAAAATCCAAGTAAGTGTGGTGTAGTGGTTAGTATCTTGGGCTACGATGTGGGGAACTGGCAGTTCAAATCCCCGACCAGCCATGAACCTTTGGTCAGCCACTATCTCTCAACCGAACCTCCTTTACAGGATTGTTGTGATGATAAAATGGGGAGGGAGGAAACATGTGCACTGCCCTGTGGTTCAGTGGAGGAAAGGCAAGATATAAACAAAATAAATAGAGAAATAAGAAACATGGCTTGTTGGGGGAGTGTATTTAGATAAGATGAGCATAATAATATTCTTTGGGCAATTCATGTGTCACAGATCACAGATCACCCAGAGCTACCATCTTACTGGAAGATATGTCTATATTTTTATTTTTATAAAATTCATACCCTCTCATCATAGATGATCTGGCAGGTGTAAAACCCTTTCTTTCTAGTTATCATTATCATTTATTTATATGCCACTTAATGCCAAAACAGTCTTGGGTTGGTTATCCCAGAAAGCAGCACACGTTGATCATCTCTATCCCAGATTACAATTCAGGATTACAACCCTTTTTGGCACCATTTGTGCATTCCCAAATGACTCCATTACCCAGAAGACTGGGGTTATTTTGGACTATTCCAGTGCTGGTGGAATATTTGCTATACAAAATCATGCAGGTCCATCTGCAGATTAACCTGGGCTCACATCTACATTATTAATTTGGCACTCACAAAGAACAGTGGATGCTCATTCAGATATGTCAATTAACATCTGAAACAGGGGAAAGGGGAAACTGGCATATACAATAAGCAACTTCACACTGGAATTGGCCCTGAATCAACAGCTACTGAGTCACTAATATTCATTCAGCACAACACAGAAGCTACAAGATCATACTTCTAATTAGGAACATACCATCTGGTCAGGGTGGGTTACCATTTTCCAAAAGGGACCAAGATTCTATCTTTGGAAGAGCTATTCTGCGGAACAATGTTCAGTGAGTGCAGGGTTGTTTTTTATTCCAACATTGTGATGGGGGCGGGGGGAACTGTGCCAGTGGAAATTCGTTTTTCTTTACACTACTTAAAGAAACTGGAGCTCACTACCATATCACCAATTTACTGAATCCCTCCATGGGGATTCTATTGAAACTTGCAGCTTGCCTTGGCATGAGGGCATGAAGCCATTGCTGATTGACGACGATGGCTGGTGCCCATCAGGATCCGTAGGACAGAAAACAGAGGGGCCATCAGTAAATGGCGAGTAGAGCCAACTAATTCTAGTTTTGCTCCCCAATTTTCCCCTGCTGAGTTCTACAAAGGCCGATTGAGGGGGAGGGGCTGGCATAAGAACAGCATGCTGGATCAGGCCAATGGTCCATCTAGTCCAGCCTCCTATACTCACAGTAGCCGTCCAGATGCCAACAGGCAGGATCTGAGCACAAGAGCACTCTCCCCTCCTACAGTTTCCAACCAGAGCATAGCCATCATGGCCTAGCAGCCTTTGGTAGCCCTATCCTCCATGAATCTGTCCAGTCCTCTTTTAAAGCTATCTGAGTTGGCGGCCATCACTGCCTCTGAGGGGAGAGTGAGTTGCAAAGGTTAACTATGCACTGTGCAAAGTGCTTTCTTTTATCTGTCCTGAACCTTCCAACATTCAGCCTCATTGGATGTCAGCAAGTTCTAGCGTTGTGAAAGAGGGAGGGAAACGTTTCTCTATCCACTTCCTCTGCGCCGTGTATAAATGTATGAACATCCATCATGTTTCCTCCTCTCTGCCTTTTCTCTAAACTAAGTAGTAGAAAAAGAAGAGTTTGGATTTGATATCCCACTTTATCACTACCCGAAGGAGTCTCAAAGCGGCTAACATTCTCCTTTCCCTTCCTCCCCCACAAACACTCTGTGAGGTGAGTGGGGCTGAGAGACTTCAGAGAAGTGTGACTAGCCCAAGGTCACCCAGCAGCTGCATATGGAGGAGCGGAGACGCGAACCCGGTTCACCAGATTACGAGACTACCGCTCTTAACCACTACACCACACTGTAGTCACAAAGGCCTCATCCTTTCCCCACAGGAGAGTCGCTTGATCATTTTGGATGCCTTTCCTTAACTCTTTCCAACTGCACAATATTCTTTTTGTGGTGAGGACAATATGCTTTTTGAGGACTGTTTGTAATAAGGAAGGCAAGCAAGTAGGACTGCTGAGGACGCTGTTGGATGAGGCAGTGTCTCATTTGCCCTAATGGACCGGCCTCCTCTGTCGATAGAAATTCAATAACAGATGGCCTTGCCTGCATGTCACCAGGCCACCATCTTCCATGGCCATTGATTAGCCACTAAAATAGAAAGGGCCTTCAGCAGCCAAAGCCCAGTATTAAAAATGGGGTATGCTTGCTGCATGCTAACTAACCCTCAGCAAGAGTACGGCACGTGGCCAATAAATGTGACTGAAGTGAAATTGTGAAGCAAAAATCAGACCAAGGCATTTAACTTCAATTGTCCAACCAGAAAGGAGGATTTGGGATCAAAAGGCAATGACATACTCCAAAACTGTGATCTTGACACAGCAAGGTCTGAAACAACTTGACAACTGAAACAACTGTAATGCATGACAGAAGCTTTTTTAAAAAAAAATAGTTCAGGAGTGCACACAAGTAACAAATTTGCTCTCATTAGCCCACTTTTGTGGGTATTTTTTAAAACACATCTGCTTTGGGGAGGAAAGGTATCCCATTAAAAATCAAGTGTAAGTACCATGAGGCTGGACCTAGTTCCTGTGCTAATGCATTCACAGTTGCAACGCTTCAAAAATGTCACAAGCATTTCTCCAGTGTGGTTCGCTTTTGAGAGCCAAACTGCATGTGACATTGGGAGACCTGTAATCAGATCTCCTGTGTTTTTCCCAAAGGTAAAAGTTCCATATTTTTCGCACCATAACACGCACCTGACCATAACATGCACATAGCTTTTAGAGGAGGAAAACAAGAAAAAAAAATATTCTAAACAAAACAGTAGATGTATGGTTTTTGTGGTTCATGCTGTGGCCACAGACATGTGATCTGACGGTGAGTTTGGGGTAGCCCAATGCAAAAATCCTGAGGATCCATGTGGATCCATGCTTTGTAACCACGTTTTTGCACCACTGTGGCCCCAGGCAACAGTGGGTGCGTGATTTTTTTGGTGCAAGCTGTAGCCATGGACATGCTATGTGATCTGATGGTGAATTTGGGGTGACCCAGTGCAAAAATCCTGAGGATCCATGTGGATCCGTGCTTTGTAACCACGTTTTAAGTGGGGAGGGAAGGAAAAGCACTCAAGGGACACAAAACACGCGTGGGGTGGGTGGAGAAGGATGCTGTTAATAATGCAGAAGAGGGGTATAAGAGGAGAAGGCTCCTCTCCTCTCCCGCTTTGCTCCTTTAAAGGCTCTGCTTCTCTCCCTCCTCCCCAGCTCGCTGAAAAAACAGCTCCGGACTCTTGTAAGCAGCTCCTCTCCCGCTTTGCTCCTTTAAAGAAGCAGGCTCTCTGTCCCTCTCTCCTCCCCACTCAGCGGCTCTTCTCCCACTTTGCTGTTTCAAAGCGAGCCACGGAGGAGGGAAGGAAGGGGAACCATGGATCCTCTGCTCACGACTGCAGCAGATCCCCCCACCATCCCCTTACTTTCAAGGAGGAAAAAAGTGAGTGTTATGGTGCGAAAAATACGGTAGATGCATGGGGGGAGGGTTGAAATGGACAGAAAGCAGGACTAGGGGAAGGGGTTAACCCTCCCCCCAAAGACACATATATCTTTTCCAATCTAAACCTCTGTCCCTTGAAAAGCTGTGGTGCAAAAGCTAATAATAATTAAGAAAGAGCAAACTGTCGCTCCAACACTGTAATGAAAATATTGCCAGGAGAGTGTGCACGTTGTTTCCCACAGGGCAAATAGCTTTAGATGAGGCAGTTCTGATCAGGAAAATCCCCTGCCTCGCCTGCACTGTTTTCCCAATCCAATGCTTTCCTCTTCCCACCCCCGCCCCAGCTGCTTTTAACAGTGTGTGTCATGTCACACATTTAGTTTATTCCTGAGTCTCTAGCCCACTTGTCTGTAAAATATCTTTATGAGACAGGTCACTGTCTCAGAACTTCCTGAAAAGCCTCTGGTGGCCTGTCTAGCCAATACTGTATTATTCATACTGTCCTAAACCAGCTCCTTATATCCTTATTGCCAAGACAAATTTCTACTGCCAAAAAAAACCCCTTAATACCACAGTTAAAAAAAACAATCAAACAAAAACCACAGCTAGAAGGTTTATATTTCTAAAACAGTTAGATTCCTCACAGGGTTCCTCACAGCCTGCAAATCACTCTCTCACTTTAGATCTGCCCAGTTCCACAAGTCCTCACTTATGTTTCCCTATATTAGCTTCCCTCTTAAAGAAATCAGTCTTAAGGAAACAAGTCCTTCAGAACTCAAGGGAATGTATCTCACAATATTAAGCTGTTTTGCTCTCTTTTTTTCTAAATAAAGAAACCGTTAGAGAACCAAGCTGTAACAATTTTACTTTTTCCATGGAGAGCTAAGTACATTTTGGTTTTGTTTTAAAAAAGAAACTTGTTCATTCTCATTTTATCTGTGTTGTGTGCCTCATTCCTGACTTGAGAAGACCAGACCTTCAAACTGTGTGTCCATAAGATCTTTGGCACAGTCCTACTCTAGCAAAACAAAAGGGGGGGCTGCTCTTTTTCTCCTCCCTTCTATTTTCCTTGGGTGGCCATTTATCCAATTTCACTAGATTCCCAATGGTGCCATTTACCTCCATCACTTTGACAACACTAAATTATAGGCAAGGAGTAAGTTTTAATTCTTTCCCTGCTATCATCTGGCCCTGTGGTATTCAAAGACAAACAAAGCTGGAATTAAACAGCATTTTCTCATCAGTGTAAAATACCGCCTCAGTTTAAAGGACAGAACCACAGTCTATACATGCCACACACACCCCCAAAAAAAATACCTGTCCTGGTTAGTCCTTCCTTGGAATCCTGGGTTCCCCAGCTTTGGACAGCACAAACACTATTCAGCTCCTTCCTTGCTCTTCATTGACTCAGCAGTGCCTGACAAAGCAAAGGGCAAAACTTCAAAGGTACAGAGACTTTTTGCCACAATAACCCTTCCCTTCCCACAGTGGTTAATCTCAAGCAGTGATCCTTGCAGCGATAGGATTGTTCTAGTTGCAGTTCACAACACCAGAACAGAAAGCATTGTGCCATAGTGGAGGGGAAAGGGCTGGACTTAGATCTGGACTCAAACCAGTCAGCTGGCTCAAGGCTGTATGAAACTTGATTTTTATCATAATCATCATCATTAAACTCCAGCAGGCTCCAGGGTGGGTTACCACAATTTACAATTCGAAACTCAAAACAGATTACAACCAGAGGATTAAGGTGGGCCCTTTAATCACACAAAGGCCAGGGTAAAGAAATGAAAGTTGTATAGCGAAGAAGCCAGGCACACCTCTGTGGGAAAGGAATTCCACAATTTAGGGGCTGCCACAGAGGATGCCCCCTCCCAGGCATCCTCACAGAGCTGCTATGAAGATACACAAGATGGTTCCATTTATGTTGCTCTGAACAGCTTGATAAAAAGGTAAAGAGACCCCTGACCATTAGGTCCAGTCGTGGCCGACTCTGGGGTTGCAGCGCTCATCTCGCTTTATTGGCTGAGGGAGCCGGCATACAGCTTCCAGGTCATGTGGCCAGCATGACTAAGCCGCTTCTGGCAAACCAGAGCAGCGCACGGAAACGCTGTTTACCTTCCCGCCAGAGCGGTACCTATTTATCTACTTGCACTTTGATGTGCTTTCAGACTGCTAGGTTGGTGGAAGGATCCAAATTGTGATAAATGTCAGCAAGGTCCAGGCCATATGTAATCAGTTTAGACTTTAATTCTGGAATGGCTACAGATTAGAAAACATAACAGGGGACGGCAACACTTGCAAGGAGGACAAAGTACATTGTAGTTATGTGCACACATGTGAGCTGTTGGGGGCGGGAAGGAGTACAAGAAGTTGCTCATTCAGTTGCAGGAGAATGTACCAACAAGTGCTGACCTGGCGTTCTGTCCGTAGGAAGAACTTCAAAAAAGAAACGAGCCATTTCTCAGGGGCAGAATTTGCACCCCAGGCTCTCACACCATAACCACATTTAAATGGCTGCAAAGAACACATTTTCTTTCTGTATCAGGCCTTTCCTCCAAGGGGCTCAGGATGACTTACAAGGGCCTCCCCACAAAAGCAACACCCTCAAAGGAAGGTGCCTTGGTTAAAAGATTGGGTCATCCAGCTCAGTAATGTCTTCATCTGACTTGCAGTGATTGTTCAGATGTTTGGGCAGGACTTTCCCTCCAGGCCTATAGCTGAACCTGATCTTTTCTGCATGTCAGGCACATCCTCTATCATTGAGCTACAGCTCTTTGTCCTGCTGTGCAAGTTAGGCTGAGGAAGTGGCTGGCACACAACCACCCAGGGAGTTTTGCAAGACTTGAACCTGGATCTCTCCAGTCTTAGTCCAGTGCTCTAACCATTATGCCACATAGACTAACTAAGCTAAAATAGCAGTGTGCCTGTTTAATTTGTGTACTCTGCTTTTTTATTAAAAACCATCCAAGCTGTTTTCAACAAGAATATAACTAATCAAACCAAAATAATCAAGATTTTGGTTTTATTATTTATATTCTTAATTGTTAGGGGTTTCCTGCTTTGTGGGTGGGGTTGAACTAGATGATCATCATGGTCCCTTCCAACTCTACAATTCTACTATTCTAACCAACTGAATACAATAGAATAAATAGTAGCTAAAAATAGCCCTACACACTGATATTATTTCTGTATTTTATTTATTTATCTACCTATTGACTGCCTTTATATACCCGCAATGAAATGTAACATACTAAATGGGGTGGAAGGGAGGCCTGTAAATGAATAATAACAGAAATAAGGTTCAAAAGACACAAACGCCACAAAAAGCAGTTTTTTTCTGGTGGCAACTTCAGGCGCTGGTGAAATGAGCTCTCTGTTCATAGCTTCTCCTCTTCCAACTTCCCTCAGGGTCCACTGAGGGTCTTTAAGTAGCCCCTGGGAAAATAAGTTCTCCACAAAATATGCAGAGTATATAAAATAGCTTATTTATGAAACTGTTACTATGGCTGCTACATGGGCATTCAGGAAATGGGTCCCCAGGACTGTACATTAGAGAGTTCTGCCATCAAGACACGTTCTGTTCTGGCCTACATAAGCAACTTACAGTCCAACCATACACATGTTTCTTCAGAAATAAATCCCACTAAGCTCAATATGTTTCAAGAGGCAGGTGTTCACAGGATTTTAGCTTGAGGCATAAAGCTTTTCACTGAACAATCTGCCTTTTGCAGGTCCACTACTTCAGGGAACTCTATGAAGTACCTGGCGCCCTGAGTTTAGAAGTGCTGACTTCATACAAGCCAAGTATTGTTTTTTCTTGTTAGAAGACTAGTTGAGGAATACGAAACCAATGCTAGAATACAGTGTGTGGTCAGTATGTCTAAAATTCTGTTTGCTTCTCAGGTGCATACACACCTGAAATCTTGCATTATAACCTTGACAGATCAGCTTCTTTTTTTTCTTTCTTGTTGCTCATTATTGTAAAAAAAAAAGAAAGCTTCTCATCTGGCCCGTCAGTCATACTCAAATGCAGTTTCAGTTTCATTAATAAAACAATTGTTCTTAAGAGAGAGCTCATATTTTCCTTCTGGCTCCATCAGCTGCTTTAAAAAAAAACATTTCCTAACAAGTGAAAGCACACACAGCAACATTTGAGGGGGGGGGGGGTTTCCCCAGGAAGTCCCATGTATCCGTTGAAGGCTGGGGTCCTATTGCATATTTACTATGGAATAAGCCCCAGTGAACCTATGGGGATTTCCTTCTCAATGAAAATACACTGGATCCGATAGATGCACACCACGCCACACTCATACATATGCATGCACACACTTAATAAGTCTGGTCTGCATCTGATGAAATGAGCTGTGCTCCAAGGAAGCGAAAACGTGCTGCTCTTTTAAGATGCCACAAGACTCTTCGTTTGGGCTTTGCGCAGAGATCAGGGGAAAATTAAAGCCTAGCCATTTTCTTCACAGCCTGAAATGCTTTATTTTATTAGTTTATTTCAGATTGCTGGAAAGCCGGGTCCTCTGTTTCCCAGAGGTCCCCTGCAATGCATCAAGCTGCAGTTTCCGCGTCCCTTCTTTTCCCCTGCCTCCTCCCGGGCGCGCCACCCCGTTTGTACCCAGCGGCCATCCTGGCCCTTCGGATCGCTCACCTGGCCGCCTCTACTGTTTTGCCTCCCTCACTTCAGCGCTTCCGGGAGGCTGCCATGCAAATCTGACGTCTCCAAGCCCCGTGAGCCACCGAGGCCGGGGAAAGGGAAGGGGCGGAGCAACCTCCGCTTCCGCGCCAGTGACGTCGCGGCGGCGGCGGCTCCCATTCATGCTCGCCGCCCGCGGGAGGGAAGGCAGGCAGGAAGGGAGCTTCCCTTGGCTCTGGCATTTTGAGCTTCTTCAGTTATTAGCAGGTGTGCGAGGCAGAAGGAAAGAAAAATCGCCCGGGGAAATTATTTCAGCCATTTCATAAGATCTAACACACCGCTTGATATTTAACACCCCTCAAAGCCGCTTACCAAAAAAAAAAAAAAGATAAATACAATTTTGTTATAAATGGATAATTTTAGTTATTTATTACCAGCGCTTTTTTTCTTTAGGGGCACTCTCATTTTGACTCAAGAAAATCACCGTTTTATAGTTCAAGCCGGGGGAAACAAATACAGTAAATGGACAAAAGTACAAAGATTCACAAAATGTTTAGGGGTATGCGTACCCCCAGAAAAAAGCACTGTTTATTACTATATGTAATACATGGCCGTAGCCAGGATTTGTATTAGGTCTTTTGTTAGGGGGGCGCAGAACCTCAGTTTGCTATGTATTTTTATTGATTTTTATTGATTTTGGGGGGCAGCTGCCCCTCCCTGCTCCCCCCTTGGCTACACCCATGATATAATACACCACTCTTCATCTGAGGAATGCAGGGAGATTTGCACTGTAAAAGCACAAAAATACACAAAAGTATCTAGCAGACAATCACCGCCCCCACAAACACATACAGTTTTAGAGGCCATTGATTGTTTCATTAGCCCAAGGTTTGTTTTCAGCTTGCGCCTAATGATAAGTAATGAAGGTGCCAGGTGAGCTACCCTGACAATAAAATAAGAAAAATAATAATTTACGACTTTTGAAAAGTTGAAACAACAATAGACTGGGATATGAGGTATACATCTTCAAAATAAATTGGAGAATTACATTCAAGTTTTATATATTTAAAAAGGAAGGGGGCGAGAGAGATGTTGGGCTCATTTATTTCCATGCAAAAATGAACTGTGCTTTTGTTATGGTAGAAACCCTTTCCCCCTTGGCAAGGCCACAAGTGTAATAGGCAGATATTTGAGTGGTGAAGTTTACCCATGATTATCTGTAAAGTTGTAATTTCTGCCTGCCGTGCTAGAACGAAATATAAGGCCCAGGGCATTTCTGAAGCAGTGGCTTATATTCACTAAAGCTTATATGTACCAGGCAAATGGGAAGAGAAAGAAATGGACTGCTCAGAATTGGACTGTTTATTGCAATGCAAAGCAATGCAATCAGTTCATTTGAATTTCTGTCCCTTATAAAGATTGCATTTATCCCTCACCAAGCAGCTCAAATCAGTGTCTGTTTATTTATGTATGAATACACTGCCTCTCGATCTGTGATTCCACAGATGGCTAGCTGTATGATTTTGGTTGTGTTTGTAGATGTGTACATACACATGCAATAATGTAACAAAATCCACAGTAAAACAGAACAGATAAAACAATCAGCCTCATTAAAACCAAATATTATTTAACAAAAATATATCTACCTGCTTCCAATACATAAAAATGGCGGAGGCTGACAGACAAATAAGGAGAGGAGTTCCTAGAGATAAGGCCCTGCTCCTCATTGTTCCCCACCATGCCTTAGATGGTAGGGGCTCCCTTGGGAAGATCTTGGTAGTCAGGCCCCCTGAAAGTTACACTTTTTAGCACTACACAGAGTTCTATTTCTTTTACCTTCACAGCACCCCAGCAAAGCAGGTTAGAGGAATAGTGGGTGAGAGCTAACTAAATAACGCTTGAGTAGACCCACTGAAATAATGGGTGGCACTGTGGGTAAAACCTCAGCGCCTAGGACTTGCCAATCACATGGTCGGCGGTTCAAATCCCTGCGGCGGGGTGCGCTCCCGTCATTCGGTCCCAGCGCCTGCCAACCTAGCAGTTCGAAAGCACCTCCGGGTGCAAGTAGATAAATAGGGACCGCTTACCAGTGGGAAGGTAAACGGTGTTCTGTGTGCTGCGCTGGCTCGCCAGATGCAGCTTGTCACGCTGGCCACGTGACCCCGAAGTGTCTGCTCTTGGCCTATAGAGTGAGATGAGCGCACAACCCTAAAGCCTGGCTCTTGGCCTATAGAGTGAGATGAGCGCACAACCCTAAAGCCTGGCAAGACTGGCCCGTACAGGCAGGGGTACCTTTACCTTTAGTCCTTATGCAGCACTCAATCCACAACCTTTTTTTAAAAAAAAAACCTATCATTACTTTAGAACCTAAGGCTGCCGTCCTACACTTATATATATAAGACACTGATGCCAAAATCCAGTATTGCTTGAGCTCTGCGAGTGCAGCTTTCTCCTGACTGAAATGCAGAGTGTTTGAGAACCAGGACATTTGCAGGGAAACCAAAATGCTTGTTTACCAAGCTATCATACTACCAACTTTACTGTATGCTTGTGAAACATGGACCACTTATAAATGCCATCTCCAACTCCTTCAAAGATTCCATCAATGGTGTTTATCCGGGGAAAAATACACATCACTTGGGAGGACAGGCAAACTAATGCCAGTGTACTGGAAGAAACAAAGATCACCAGTGTCAAAGCAGTGATTCTTCCAACATCAACTTTGTTGGACTGGTCATGTTGTTCAGATGCCTGATTATCATTTTCCAAAGCAACTACTCTATTTCCAACTCAAGAATGGAAAGCGAAATACCGATGGACAACAAAAGAGGTTGACAGATGCTCTCAAGGCAAATCTAAAAAAAATGTAACATAAGTACTGATAACTGGGAAACACTGGCCTGCGAGTGCTCCAACTGGAGAACAGTCTTTACCAAAGGTGTCATGAACTTTGAAGAAGCACGGACTCAGGGCGAAAAGGAGAAACGAGCTAAGAGGAAGACACGTTTGGCAAACCCTCACTGTGATCAACTCCCACCCGGAAACCTATGTTCCCACTGTGGAAGGATGTGTGGATCCAGAATTGGCCTCCACAGTCACTTACAGACTCACTGTTAAGACCGTGCTCATGGAAAACAATCTTACTCAGCTACGAGTGATTGCCAAAGAAGAAGAAGATAAGACTAAACCCTTAAAGAACTGTATGAAACTTGTTTCTGAGCAAATATGCGTAGGATTAATGTTGCAGCCTGCACATAGTGATGTTTTGTTACCCATCATTTTTGTAAGCTACAGTTGTGGCTGTGTTGGTCTGAAGCAAATGAAAAATAGACCTGATTGTTTCTTTGAATTTGTAGAGGTGGGATTCCCACACACACGCAGTGCAGAGGGGGGCACTGAACGTGACTCCACTCCCCCTCCCCCATGATTGGCATTGTCTGGTTTATAAATATCCAAATAGGCCTAATGAAGCCAAAACCAATCACAGCTCCTCTGTGTTTCTCCATGTGTCTGCTCCTCATAATTTGCAGCAAATGGACATATTTGTGGGGCAGTGCAAAGCAGGAAGCAGGCCTTGCCACTAATTCAAAATCAAGTAAGCAACTTAGACTTGGTTTGCCATGTTTGCAGATTCTTCCTATCCACCAGCATAAATTTTATTTGTATGTTGCCTTTCCACAAAACGATTCCTGCTCAAAGCAACAACAAAGAAAGCAAAGATACATGTCTAAAGCAACTATTGCAAAAGCAATTCCAAAATAGGACAAAACAGCAACATAATAGCAAATATGAATAAACAGGAAAAAACAAATTTTCAGCACCATAAATATAACAAGATTATATTAACAGGATGGAAGTAGTAACAAATAACAAGGGAGCTTGACAGTTTCAACTTGAACCCAGAAACATCCCTCCTATTACGTCTCTCTCCTGCAACAGCTTCTTATAAGGCCCAAAGGCAGTAGGTAGGATAAAGTAGCCTGAAACATCCATCTCATTTTGTAATTTACAGGCCCTCTCCTGCAACAATTTGCAAGACTTCCAGGGACATGATCTTGCTCCTAGTACTGATGCCCCACAAGGACCTATAATGCTGCCTAATCTAATGTTTACATGTTGTTGTTCATTCAAATATTGTCATTTTATTTTTCTAATAAAAGTATAGAAGCCATAGGTCTGTATCCAGCATTCCCTGCCCACTAGTGCAAGGACCGTTGCACTAGCAGACTGGGAAGTTTTAATTTTACACAACAGAGATATCCAATGCAACAGTTGCGCAGGCAGAACTGTGTGCAGCAGGTTGCGCCATCTCACCTGCAACAAAGCTACCAGCAACCTGCTTGCGCATTATCTTGCTTAACAACATTCTGCTGGAGTAAAAAAAATTGGCAACAGAATACGTACTGCTTAGTGACTTCAACTTAGTGCTACATTGGATACACTGTTTTCCTTGCATCTCAGCAGATACCAGTTTTCAGTTTCAGTCCTCTCCTCCCATCCAAATCCATATAGCCTCAAAATGACAGGCGTAATTACTGCAAAATCTGATATATTTTCCCTGATTGTTCCCTCAAGTATAACAGCTTGCCAGTTTATTTAGCCTCGAGCACATTTTCACAGGTGGCTTTTTGCTTAGCCCCCTTTAAAAAAGAGCGTTTGTTACAGATGACCACTGCTATAGGATTGCAAAGGGAACTGCTATGACTGCAGGTAAAAGGATTTGTGGTGCAGGATTTTTTTGATAATTGCTTCCAGGTTAGAGCGTGTTTGCTGCAGTCTGGGGTTACCCACAGGACTTGCAGCATGGCTTGTAGAGTAATATAATCATGTGGCTTGCAGCAGCCCCCTGTTTATAACTGCCAAGGGAAGGCACAGCAGATCATCTGCTTGGTTTTATTGCTAACAGGCTCAATCTGGGAGGAATTTCCCTTCATCCATCAAGTGAGCAGCAAGTGCAAGAGAATTTTATGGTACTAAGATTGTAAAGTTTGATCTATTGATGCCTAGGGGGTGGTTCATTTGGTTTTTGTGTTTTTGTTTTAAAAATTGACTTAACCTGAAGTCACAGCTAAATATTATTAATGAAGTTACATACATTTATGAACTGTGCTTTTCACAAATACTGCGAAGGAATTGTATGCAAAATATGAGAATATTTGTTACCTTATTAGTTATTAACAATTTCATTGTTAATAATTTCAGTGGATTTGATGGATAGTGTTAATATTGGAGCTGCTTAACAAAGGTTAAAGACAGGGGCTCAGTTTCAAGAAAATGCATCACCACAAGACCAGGACATAATTGCCAAAATATATACAGTATATATAATAATAATAATTTATTATTTATAAATCTTACTGAGTTTCCCCAGCCACTTTGGGCGGCTTCCAATTGAGTGTTATATGCAGTTTTGTATAAAGTTGCTTATTCTAATTTGTATGTATATATGCAAATATGGAAATAATTACTGTAATTTAAATGGAAATGCAATTCATCTCAACACAGTGAGGCAGGTGATCTGTGTACCTGTTCAACCTGCTCTTCAGATGCTAGCTGTTGATGGGCAACTTCAAAGCCCCTGCTCTTTTGTAGTTCTTTATTGGACTTAGACCAGACAGCCCTTCAAGTTGAAAACACCTTCAAAGAGAGAATATTCCTTTGTAAAGTAGAACATGTGGCCACCCCAGAAATCAGACATCCCTGCCCCTCTTCTCTGGACTGCTAAATCTAGTCCAGTCAGGAAACAGGACATAGTGAAGTCAAAATGGACCCAGTAAGTCTAAAACGAATAACCAGATTTTGGTCCTCTACAGGCAGAGTTGGAAAGAAAAGACAAACCAGCACATTGCATGATAGTGTCAGGACATCATGCTTTCTGATCACTCAAACTCCCAGACAAGAAGAAGGTAAAACTTCACTACTCTTAAGCAGGAAGTAAGTAATGCTTGCTCACAAACAGCTGGGAGTGAGGAATATGATCCCCGTTCCATGAGCAATACAGCTTTTTGCTTATGAAACACCAGATCTGGAAACTGTGGTAGTTCCACAGTAAGGAAGAAATCCCAAATCCAGTTTAAGGGCTCCACTAAATAACCTGTTTACTGACCATTCATCCTGACTTGTTTACCCAAAATATATGCAGAGGTTAGATTATCTCCAGCCTTATTTGAGCATTCATTCTGGTTTGTTTGAAAGGTGATTATACAACATTGACCCTGAGTTGCTTATACATCTTCATGTTGCTCATTCATTTGCCCCACAGTTTTCAGTGCATTTCCTCATCACTTTCCTAACTGCAATGAGTTGGATGTTTTGTTTCATTGCCTTAAAAAATTGTGGATTAAAGTATTATTTTGCCCTGGTACAACTAATCCACTTTAAGGGCACAAACCTAAATTTCCCCTACATGCTTGAATACTTCCTGCAAAATAGTGACAGCCTCGAAACACCCGGAGACATGCAGAATTTTTATCTAGTGGAAACAAATGAAATCATCTTAAATTACATAGTTAAAATGCACAAAACCACAAGAAACAACTGAGGAAGGAGTCTTACTGAAAACATTAGATTAGTACTTCTTACACTTTGTTGTAATCAACCAACATTTACTCAGAGATGATCCATTTAAATCAATAAATCTAAGTGAGCCAAAGCCATTGATTTCAATGGGTGTACTCTGAGTCAGAGTTGGCTACAACCTTGCATTCTTAACTTTGGTCTTGGCACTACTTCTCATCCAGTCTCTAGAGGCAAGATGAGGAGCCTGTGGTCCTCTAGTCACCATTGGACTATAACTCCCATAATTCCTGACCATTGGCTAGATTGGGGCTGATGGGAGCTGGTGTCCCAACACCAACCATCCCTGTTCTACAACTTTGTTTAACAGAATTCACAATAAAAATGAAGTGAAATAGATATGGATACAAAAGGCTACTTACAACGTCTGTAAGCAGCTTTCAACGTGATTCATTTTCTCAATGTACAGCACTTTTGTGCAGCAAATAACAATACTATGCAAGCCCATTTCCTTGGAACAGCCAGTGAACCATGTTATGAGTTCATGTTCTCCAGACGGGGGGCAGGAAACTCAAACAAATATGGAAATATCTTATACATTTCTATAAATAATGCAGACCGCAATGTATCTAATGGTCTCACGGACATCTCAAACATTTGGATTCCGAAATCTAACTGCTCATCTAAACAGAAATGCTATTTACGCAAGTCTACAGTTACACTCGGAAGGTCACAAGCTGGGTTTGCACAAGTGGGAGCTGTGGGTCTGAGTTCTTTGTAGCAGATGGGAGAGATGGATAGGACAGCTTTCTGTTCCTGGAGGAAACATTCTGTTTTCTCTCCTTCCTTCGGTAATAAAAGGAGCCGTGGCTCCCATTGCTATTTGTGAAGGGAAGGGCCTTAGTTTTAGTCCCTCTCCCACACAGCAGCAAAGGGCAATTGGCATGGTAAGACCCTTGCAGGAAGTGAGATTTCCGTAATTGCCTATTGGCTGTTATTTATTTAAGGCATTTAGATGCTGCCCTTTAGCCAAAAAGGCTCTTTGGGTAGCTTATGGATATCAGTTCTAAAGCAGTTCCCTCAAGTCCATAATCTAAAACAGACAAAAGACTTGTGGAAAAGGAAGATGAGGAAGGAAGGAAAAGCAAGCTAAAGCTCAAGTTCAAGTTACTGTTCTTATTAATGCAGTTATATAGTTCTGTCCATGCATATCCTGGCTGTCTAGAATAGCAGCAGCCCCTCTATGATGCCTGTAGAAATTCTGTTTTCCCCTTGATAAACAGGAGTTTTTTCCCCATGCATGGAAGCCTTCCTCTCGTGAATCAGATCCAGGAGCACAACAGGTGGCAGTGGCCAGGCAAGGAAGACGCAACAGTTCCTGTGAAACCTCCGGTTCTCAAATTCTAGGGGATAGAGAAGGGAGTTCAAGTTTCTCCTCAATGGATCCTCCAGATCAGTTTTCATGATGGGCAAATCAGGAAGCTGAGGATGTATGGGGAGGCCTTCTTCTGCTCTTTCAGTGTTGAATGGCAAGGAAGAGGTACATGGCAAACACCACCTCTTTCTGGCTAGTTTTAGCTTTTCCCTGTGACCCACCATACATAAAACACCTTGCGGACCACTGTGGTCTTGTTGTCAGATTTGTAATAGCACGCTCTCCTACGTGAAGCTAGAAATGTGTGAACTATATTAGGATACACTACAGATTTCCAGCACAAGCCTAACCATGGCTGTTGTGACGTGAATTCAGTAGGTAAGTGAGGTGAGTATTGCAGCCCAAGGCCCTACAGTTACAGCAGGGCTTAACTACAATGTACTTCTTACGTATAGTACTTAGTTGTTAAGAATACACACACACCCTGCCTTTCCAATAAAACATTGCTCAAGACAGGGAGCTGAAAAGAAAAAAAGAAAATTCAGCACAAAAACACAATCAATGCTTCGTAAAAAAATTCACGCCAAAGGAATACACAGCACAGAAAACAAAGATGGCACGAATGCATTTGGAGATGAGGGCAGGTGATAAGAGGCAAGGGAGGCAAAGCATCACATTCTTTTACTATTTCTCCCCTCTCAACAATACAATCCTATTTCTGCCTACTCAAAATCCCCACTGAGTTCCGTGTGTGTAGTGCTGCAGCCCAAACACACACACCTCTCCAGTGGGTATAGGATTGCAGCTTAAATCCCCCTCCTAAATCTGCTTTTTCCTGGAATTGTGGCCATCTGGCTTTTGTTACTTGCATATGCAAGTTAATGTGGACTTCCGCCTTTTATATCAACATTGCATTAAGACTGTCACTTAAAATAAATGTAGCTGACCCTCCCTTCTTCTTCTTCTTCTTCTTCTTCTTCTTCTTCTTCTTCATTATTAATCTTCATCATTATTACCCCTCTTCTTATTCTTCTGACATGTTGCTCATGACCTTGATTCAGTGAAAGGAATTCTGGATCTCCATGGTTTAGGGAAATGTTCAGGACAGCTGGTTAAATCAGATGCTAGATTTTATCGAAGCTTCTAAATGATTGCTGGATGCAGTCTTTATAGCTAACAGATAGCTCCATACACACCCTAAAATTGACGTTTCTTTTAAATGTCTGCACTGTTTGTTGCTTAGAATGTCCCTAGTGCATCAAATACTTAGAAATAAAGCTGTCTGGATAGTTCTCCTCTGGTCAGAGCAGTTGAAAGCAGTAAATTGATATTGCTCCCTCTTGTGACCTGTGTGTCCCCTGTTCATTCGAACCAGCATATCAGGCAATGGTTTTTATTGGAAACATTTTTAAAAAAATATGCACAATTTGGTTCTAGTTGACCTATGTCTGCAATAGGAGCTGAGCTTGTCCCCACTTCTCTCTTCTTCAAGCCTACTCCAGCCCTGTGGATTCCTGTAGGAGCAAGACTTCTCCAACTTCCTTTCCCTTGTCTTCGCTCCATATCCTTTTCAGCCACATTTCCTGTTTTCCTCATATTAGTCAGGATCTTGCAGGGAGCACAAGCCAATATGTTGTCCTACAAGGCGGAGGTAGTTAATGTGGTGCCCTCCACATGCTGTGGAACCATCAGCCCCAGCCAGTGCAGCTGATACTCAGGAATCATGGGAGTTGTAGTCCAAAACATCTGGAGGGCACCATGTTGGTTACCCCTTTTATGAGCAAAGCTCTTTCGATCTTTGAACTGTATGAGAAAGATTCTAAAGCACAGCAGGGTGTTCCTTGGAATTTGGCTGAATGGATGCCTTATTAAGGGCCTGACCCTGTGAGTATTTCCCAGAAAACAGAGGCAGCGCTAACCAACTCTTTGTGTTGGAAGAGGTAACCATCTAATCAACTAAACTGCTGCCAGGAACCCATATACAGCCATAACATCACACCTGCAGGTCACAGTGAAACTCAAGAACCACCTTAGTCTCCCTTCCTCGGGACTGGTAATTATTGGCGTCTCATTCATTGCTCCTTTCTGTACCTTTCTCACTTCTCAAATTTTCCTGTCTTCACATAATCTAATCCCCAGTCATTTGCATACAGGAATTGCCCCTTGTGTGTTTAGGTTTCATCAGCAATCCTGCCAGTTTCCACACACCTGCCCTGCTCCAGATAAGGCAACTTTTCACCCTCCATCTGCTTCTATCTCTGTATTAGTAACTGAGTAAACATAAGCTAATGGTCCAGCCAACATAGGTATGTGTAGCTTGGGTATTAACTTGGAACAACTAACCTTTTTGCTGTTTCATATTCTGACCAAAGTCCAGTTTCTTGAGCCTCCATTTTCTTGAGCAAGGTGATTCTTGCCCCCCCTAAATCCTGAGAGAGGCCCAGACCTGTCTAGTTTTCTCACGTGAGGTCAGTACATAATTCCCATCAAACCCCCACAAGTTAGCAATGGATTCTATCTTGCAGAAACTCAGGGAAAATCCAGGCATTAATTAACATCAACATCACCATCTTCCTCTGATCCTGGAGGGTGTCTACCACTCACCCTCCACTCCCTGAAAGGAGTCAGTTCTCTTTTACCTGCCAAACATGAGAGGAACTCAGAAGGTGGGTCAGAAGGACCCAGGTATCACTCAACCCAATGTGGGTAGGAGAGTCCTTCAAAGAAAACAATGGCACACAAGCCTTTGTCCCAGACTCTCACATCAGATTCTGTCGTCTCCTTCCTACCATCCTACCATTGGCATCCACCATCCATCACTGACCATCAGGAAGCCTGCAACTGACTATGCTTGCTCAAATGTTTCAGTATTCTCTTTTGTCCATTTGCCTTCTTCCTTTGCTTCACTAATAATATTATTAATAATAGTAATAATAATTTTTTATTTATACCTGCTCCACATAATCAATCACATAACATGGTGTACACACACCATTTAAATTGGATTTTTGATTGTCCTCCTTATTTTTCTGCTTTAACTAAAGGAATGCACCTACTGGGAGCAGTAGATGCACGAACATAAATAAATGAGCAGAAGAGCCCATTCAATCTACAGTCCTATTTAGAATAAGCAAAATTTAGAATTGGCATGAATGATTAGTATAGCTGTAAATGAGAACTATTCGAAAGCTTGCTGAGATTAATGTTCTTCCTGGTGACCTTATTCTTGGTTATAGTTGAATAACGTATGGTTAATCTTTTAAATACCAGAGTGTGGGATGAGATTTGCAATGAACCCAAGGATGATTTGATATTAATTTTGGGGTGTTTAGTAGGATCTTCAATAATCTAAAAGCCATCCTCTGTGCATAATGTAAAATATTTAATAATTAATTTATCAAACCAATTATATTTAAATATTTAGACTAGGAAATTACTACTTAGAGCATTTTGATCTTGACTATGCCTGATGGCTCATTTTTATTTTTTATTTTTTTAGTTCAGTAATTGAAAGACATGATTCCTCACCTTTGCAACATGGGTTGGAATCTGGAGCTGTACTTTTTCCATTTCATTTGGATCATATTATTTAAAAAAACAGGATATGACATCAGAAGGTACTATTGCCTGTCATATGACAGAGGATGTTACCCTTTTGTTATCCTACCCATAGCAGGAAATAAACACCCCCTTATCACGACTCCTAAATGTTGCACCTTCGTCACTATTCCAAATCTCATTTCCCACATTTCCAAACGTATGTTTTTAAAAATATATATGTATATATCCCAACCCTATCTCTGTATCTGATGCAGGCTGTTTCCAAACACCACCCTCCAAAGTCAACAGAGAGAAAGAGAGAGAGAGAATTCACAATTATTTTTTTAAGTGCTAGGGAGAGAAATCACTAAAGATTTATCATGTAGCAAGGCTATATATGTCTATTGTATATATCTATCCAGATGGACTTTGACACTACTCCCTTTTCTTTTTTTATAGCCCTTTTATTACTTCAAAGAGAGATCTGAAAACATGCAACCAGTGATATCACTAGAGATATGCAGAATCCAGACTAAGGGCTGCGCTGGGCCAGAGGGTAAAAAGAATTGGTGTTCCATACAGATCCTTGTCATGCTGTCTTAATTATTTATTACACCTGAGCACAGCTCTTCTTACAAAGAACTCAGAACAGCTTCCATTCAGTTGCCTGCATGTCTGCCATCCAGAAACTGCCCAAGGCCAGACTTCAGCAGATGGGTTGCAGTCATGTGTCTTCAGACCTCTCTCACATCTAACCCAATGTGTCTGCCATCATATCCCATTATATCCCACATATTTCCACTGTCCTCCAGGCTAGTATTTACATCCTCTTTCCATTCTAAAACTGCTGCCTCCTTTTACCATTCATTACAATGCCTACAACTTGCAGGGAGAATTATGGAAGTGAACATGGTCAATGCTCACAATTGTTGTTGTTGTTTAGTCGTTTAGTCATGTCCAACTCTTCATAACCCCATGGACCAGAGCACGCCAGGCACTCCTGTCTTCCACTGCCTCCCGCAGTTTGGTCAAACGCATGTTCGTAGCTTCGAGAAGACTGTCCAACCATCTCGTCCTCTGTCGTCCCCTTCTCCTTGTGCCTCCATCTTTCCCAGCATCAGGGTCTTTTCCAGGGAGTCTTCTCTTCTCCTGAGGTGGCCAAAGTATTGGAGCCTCAGCTTCACGATCTGTCCTTCCAGTGAGCACTCAGGGCTGATTTCCTTAAGAATGGAGAGGTTTGATCTTTTTGCAGTCCATGGGACTCTCAAGAGTCTCCTCCAGCACCATAATTCAAAAGCATAAATTATTCAGTGATCAGCCTTCTTTATGGTCCAGCTCTCACTTCCATACATCACTACTGGGAAAACCATAGCTTTTACTATACGGACCTTTGTTGGCAAGGTGATGTCTCTGCTTTTTAAGATGCTGTCTAGGTTTGTCATTGCTTTTCTCCCGAGAAGCAGAAGTCTTTTAATTTTGTAACTGCTGTCACCATCTGCAGTGATCATGGAGCCCAAGAAAGTAAAATCTCTCACTGTCTCCATTTCTTCCCCTTCTATTTGTCAGGATTTTTTTATTTGCTCACAATACTTGGTATTTAAAGAGTCCTTTTAGAGTGTCAAATAACATCATACACATTGTCTCGTTATCCTACCTGTAAGGTGACTCAGTAATATAACAAATGTGAGACTGAGGTGGAATTGTATCTCAGCTGAGGCCAGACCTATGAGTTCTAGCTGGGATTTTAGAAAGCCCTTTGGGAACAGATTCAGGACTTATCTCTTTCTAGATGTTCTTGCCTGTTCAATGAAGTAGTATGGGAGATAGGTTCAGCCTCTGCTACGCTAAGGGTGGAATCCAATGTAGCACTAAAGAAATTCTCCCATCTGTGCAAGGACTTCTGCTTGTATAATGGGCAATTCTCTTCCTCTTATCTCCCCTGTGTACCCCCTCAATCTATTCTACCTGGAGCAGATATGGGGAAGGTTGGGGTGCATGCAGTGGGAGGGGGGAGTTCCATTGTGAAGCTGGAAATGCTTGCACTTCTGAGACATGGTAGTTGAATGCCACCTTAAGCTTCCATCCGCTGAGGCCTCTAGCCTGTTTGCCCTTTCTAAATTGTGTCCCAGCAAAATATCACTTCCTTGCAAGGACCACTAAAGCAACAAAGATTGTCAATTACAAAAGAGGATGAAATGTCACTTGGTTACACTGTACCAGTTACATTGTGTGGTCTGTAGCATATTGAATTCTATGGGACCATGCTATCCTTTGGCAGATCATGGTTTCTCACCCTAATCTACCTCATAAGGTTGTTCTAACCTGAAAACAACCCTTTGTATACCAGCTGGAATTCCATTGTAAAAGGCATGGTATAAATAAATTAGGGATGAGCAGGATGTTCCACTAGTTTAACAGAGCTAGCAATAACTCCGTTCTGATCTGTCAAAACTCCAGAATAGTTTGTGGAATTTGGAAAATTCAAAGACCACCACCATCACCTTCAGCTGCATATTTGCAGCCACTGCTTTGCAAGATTGTAGCTTTATTTATTTCCACCTAAGGAGCTCAAAGCAGCATGAGTACATTACCTCACATTATCCTCACAACTTCCCTTTGAGGAGAATTAGACTGAAAGACTGTCAGCTGCCCAATGCCTGTCAACTTATTTTTCATGGAAAAAATATTTTCTACTGCAGAAAGTGAAATGTGAGAGCACACTTATGTGACAATTTGCAGGGAGGAGACAATTTATTCAGTGGTGTGTTAACTGGTTAGGTTTGGAGCTTATTCATCACAGTAAATTACCATTTGTGAAGCTTTGGGGGGGCGGATGGCAGGCCCCTTAAGTACCATACCCAGCTCTGTTTATGCACTGAACAATAACACTCCTTCTGAAATGTGATCATGTCATGAATTTCCAGAGTCTTAACTTACCTGTTTCAGAACAACCCAACACCAACAAATCCCATTGCTTGCTGCTAGAGTGCACCATTGTGAAGGGTAATTTTCCCTGCTTACACAAAACATAATTCTGTTTGGAAGCACATTCATGTGAATGAGACATATTCAAGAACATAAGAGCCCTGCTGGGTTAGACCGAAGGCCTATCTGGTATGGTATTCTGCTCTCACAGTGGCCAACCAGATGCCTGTGACTCCCAGGATGTGGGTACAATAATGGTCTTATTTTTGGCCTATGATTTATCTGTATGCCTTGGAACCTTATTATGGGTTTTCACCCCACAACTACTGGACTATTAAAGGATGAAATATTTTTATCCCTCATTTACTTTTCAAACTATCTGCTGTTCATGTGCTTCTTCCCAACTGATCTAATAACACACACCCCTAAATATTAAATATATAAAATCATTTCCTTTTAGATAGTGCATGTTCAATACAGTGGTACCTCTGGTTATGTACTTAATTTGTTCCGGAGGTCCGTTCTTAACCTGAAACTCTTCTTAACCTGAAGCACCACTTTAGCTAATGGGGCCTCCCACTGCTGCCGCGCCGCCACCGCGCGATTTCTGTTCTCATCCTGAAGCAAAGTTCTTAACCCGAGGTACTATTTCTGGGTTAGCGGAGTCTGTAACCTGAAGTGTTTGTAACCTGAAGCATATGTAACCCAAGGTACCACTGTATTGGAGAGTGAGCTGTTCACCTTATTTGATTTCTGTAGATCAGCAGTGGGGACACTGTGGCCTCCAGGTGTTCCTGGACTATCACTCCTCAGTCCTGGCTTTTGCCCATTCTGACTGGGGCTGATGGCAGTTGGAGTTCTACAGCACCCAGTAAATCACAGGTTCACCATTCCTGCTATAGATGCATAAGAAAGGGGTGCCAATTTGACAGTGAGAAGTGGAGATACTTTGCTGCTGCTCTCTCTATAGGTCCACGATGTGGGGCTGAGCAGTTTGGGGTGGGTCTGGGGAAACAGCCTAGAACAAAAAAATTTCACTTGAGATATATATCTTCTTTTTTTAATGGCCAGGGTAAAGAGAGATGGGGAGGGCTTGTTCCTCATTTCTACAGAAAAAGGAAAAAAAGAGGTGAAACTCCCAGGCAGCACTTGTATTTTGTGGTGTTATTTTTTTCCTGGTTGCCTAGCAACCTTACAATACGATCAAGCGTGAAGATATCACACACCCAAATATTTTCTTCCTATTTTAAAACAACCTTTTATTAAGAAACAATAGGCATGCCCTAGATTATGTTTTCATATATTATAAACTTGCCATGTTCCTATAAGTTAAATGAGCCCAATACCCTAACCTTTTTCACTACAGAGTATCATTACAGATTCGAAGTTAAAAGGGAAGGGTTTCAAGATAACCTTCCTGTTTCTTTCCATTTGTTCCAAACTGCAAAGGAAGAGATTTTACTATGCAATGTATGAAACCAAACAAGAAGTTAATGGGCGGTGTGGGGGAGGGAACTGTTTGCTACGCCATTAATAATTTCAAGATTTCTTCCTACTTTTCTTTCCTCTCCGCAGCATATATTAAAGAGAAACCTTATATTCTTCCAAGTCGTTTCTGCCTTCATCCATCCAAAAACTTCAACTTGGATGTCTAATGAAATAATGATATATTCAGTATCTCCAGTCCTCTTTTTTAATAGGCTTCTGTTATCATTCCAGATAAACCTCAGAAGCATTATTTCCCATGAGGGGCAGCATCTGGTTGCTGTATATTGTTTTTCAAGGAAACACTCAAGTCCTCTATCCAGACTGCTAGGTGACCATGCTCAAGCTGCATTCAAAGAGGCCAGGCAATTTTATTAGCCTTCAGTTCCTTTTTGTTCATGAGACACAAAACATAGCACCAAGCCACCTTAAAAAAAAAAAAAGCAGTGTGACTTGTTCAGAAGTATGGACCATGGGGAGCTGCCTTGCAGTGAATCAGGCCATTGGTCCATCAGCTCAGTATTGATTCTAGTGACTATCAGAGGCTTTTCCAGGTTTCCCAGCCTTTCCTGGAGATGCAGGAACCCTCCACATAGAAAGCAGATGCTCCTCACCTGAGCCCTTCTTCAAGTGATGGATTTTGATCACCTGAATCACATACACCCTCCTCCTTGTCCCATTGTGCCACCACGCCATTCTGCCCTGCAAGCTCTTTTTAAAATGCACACTGTGTGAATAAAAACAAGCAATTCCTTGCTCTATGCAGTTGCTTATCAACACGTCTTTGGAAACTGATTTTGGACTTTTGCCAACTGTAAATTGAACCTTGCCACAGTGGAGTGCATGTACGTATGTCTGTATATTCTGTTGAAAGGAGTTGCAGAACCTGCTTCTGTTCTATGTCTCCATATCAGGATACTTAGAGCTCTGAACCCCAGCCCTCAAAACAAAACCTCTGGGATAGGATTGCAGCACACAGGCAGATTTTTGTCTGTTCAAAACATAAAGCAAAATCAGGCCTCTTGAATCGAAATTGTATGTTTTGAGGTTAAGATCCCCCCCCCACTCCCATTGGGTTGACCTACTGTGGATTTTGTTTTGTTATTGCAACTGTTCACACAAAGGAGTTGGAAAGGGAAAGAACTTGGAAAATGTAAATGATTCAGAGTAAGAGCAAAATGGAGCTTAAGATAGTTTATTATGGAGGAAGATCCCTGATCTCTTGCTAGGCATGTGCTTGTCATGGTCTTATCACACCACTGTGGGTTTATGAGGAACTGTCAAAGTTCAAAAGCCGTTCTGTATGTCAACTCATTCAATATTGTTTTCAAAGTAGAGGATAAAGGATCCATAGCTATATGATACTGAGCCCTTGGTTCTCAGCAAGAATGAATAAGGCTTCACATCAGAGAGGAATCTAAGGGGGTGGCTGATAAACCAGCAGGGCTGGCAGAATCATAGGGAATAGACTCAGGTCCTGCTACCAGGGAAAGATCTGGCTGCCGCCACCCCTAGAAGTACACACTTATAAGCACTGTCTTCTCACTATCATGAAGGCTGGTCCTGCCCTGCTCTTTTGAAAGTGGAGTGGCATGACAAGTACTGGGACATTGTCTTAGCTGCTTCTTCGTCATGTATCTTGGAACTCTGTTGTAGTCTTACAAATCTTGTACTCTGGGCTAATGCTTAGTTCATTTGCTGATCTCATGAATAAAGCTTTTGGGTTTCCTCAAGCAGAGAACCTGAGTGCTGTTTTCAAGAGTGGGAGCCAGGACAATCTGTTCAGTAACACATTTAGAGGCAGAAAAGGTATTATGAGGATGCAGAAGTGAGCATTCAGGCAGGAAGGGCTGCAAGTCCAAAAGCAGCATCAGCACTCTACCCAAATCCAAGCTTTGTCCACCAACTTTCCCCTTGGCCGCTTTCTAACCAGGTAAGAAAGTGGTTCAAACCACCTGGCTTGAGTACATGGCCATGATTTATATTCCTGATACATTTGTTCATATTGCATTAGCACGCACTATCAAGGGCCCAGCTAGAGAGAATGTCATTTTGCAGAACGGCAGACCTGCAATATTGTTAATGATAGCCTGTTTAGAGCTTTCAAGGCCAATTAACTTGTTAGTTCTGACAGATGTGAACAGCGGATTAGCACTGAAAGCTAAACAGCTGTTCAACACATCATTAATGCTAACCATGCACTTTGTAGAAAGCTAAAATAGACAATCGGGACGCAGGTGGCGCTGTGGGTTAAAACCTCAGCGCCTAGGACTTGCCGATCGAAAGGTCGGCGGTTCGAATCCCTGCGGCAGGGTGCGCTCCCGCTGCTCGGTCCCAGTGCCTGCCAACCTAGCAGTTCGAAAGCACCTCCGGGTGCAAGTAGATAAATAGGGACCGCTTACCAGCGGGAAGGTAAACGGCGTTTCCGTGTGCGGCTCTGGCTCACCAGAGCAGCGATGTCACGCTGGCCATGTGACCCGGAAGTGTCTCCGGACAGCGCTGGCCCCTGGCCTCTTAAGTGAGATGGGCGCACAACCCCAGAGTCTGTCAAGACTGGCCCGTACGGGCAGGGGTACCTTTACCTTTACCTTTAAAATAGACAATAGGTTCAAACATCCTCAGATTCTGACATCCTCAGATCATCATACCTTTACGGTAAGGGTTTTAAGTTTGGAAATATTTTTCTCCATAAAATAATGCATTTATATGTTATTGTCACTAATATATGAATTTCAATGCACACTTTACCACAGCATATGCATGTTTGCACACACTAGTTTTCATGAAGTGTGAATATTGAAAGCTGCCTATGCTTTGGTTCACTTATTTCAGAAAGTGTGGATTATGTAGGTTTGGCTTTAAACATGAATTGAATCAAATTTCTCCCCCATCCTTAGGTGTATGTAATTTTTAAGTATAGCTCTTTAGCATTTCTCATGACAAAAGTACTGTCACTGTGCTAGTTTGTTTTCAGTATTTCCCGAAAGCACCTGATTCTTTTGGTCTGTCTCTGTCACACTGCCATTATGTGACACTGCTTTGTGTGTCATGATTTCCAAGTGTTATTCATGGCACTTTCTTTCATAGCCCATATGGTTTGCAGTCTTCCATGGATATTCTTCTACAGCAGGAAAATGTGAGATCAAAACTAGTCTGTAGTCCTTCATCTCCTGTGAGGATTCACATGGAAAAAATAAGCAGAAGTGAATGAGAACATCTGAAGGTGAGAAATTTATGCACGTGTGTGTGCCTGATGGCCATTGCAGATAGAGATGACCCATCACCTATAATTTTAATCATATGGAGCCAATTGGTACACTCAAGTTTAGAGTGGGTTAACTTTTATACACATTAAGGGAATCCCATCTACTAAGTCCTAACATGTTTACTTAAATGTAAGTCCCACTGGCTTTCTCATACATTTCAAGTCAGTGTACTAAGAATTTTCTCCATTAATTTTCTTCATTTCTTTTATATTTATAAAGAATTCAGCTTTATTCAATTCAATGGCACATCTATAGCAAGTACAGTAATACCTCTGCGAACGTCCACCTTGTCTAACATGAACGTCTGCGGCAAACCCGGAAGTACCAGAACAGGTTACTTCCGGGTTTGCCACGCGCACATGTGCAGAAGCGCAAACTGCTCCATGCATGTGCACAGATGTGGCACTTTGCCCTGCGTTCTTTTCGGCTAGAGGCCAGGGCTCTGGAACGGATCCCAGCAGCAAAACAAGGTACAACTGTAGATACACTGTGGCTCATGATGTTAGAAGTACTGCTCCTATACTTCTGCTCATATAGGCAATACGCCTGACATGGAAATCTATCCTTATAAACCTACATTAAATTATCCCATTGCTGTGGATGTTTCCTGCCTTGGGGATGATGATAAGTTAGTTCAGTAAGAAGGAAAAACTGTAGCTTCTTTCCTGTTCCTGTTTGCAAGCACAAGCTGCACTCGAAACATGCTGCATCCTGTCTTTCTGCTAGTGCCTTACATTTTGAAACAAACTTCCCCATTGTTCAATGTTTTGGCCTTTGAATTATGTTCCCTAGAAGAAAAGTCTGACTGTGGTCATCGAGATGGAAAATAAGTATAAGGATTAGCCATTATGAAAAGTAGTGAAAGCATTATTTTATACAACTCAAGTGAATAAAACCACAGGAAGACCATGAAAGGAGAGAGAGAGAGAGAGAGAGAGAGAGAGAGAGAGAGAGAGAGAGGAGCTTAAGAAGCTTCTTTGTTGTCCAGGCTGTGATGCAGAAGACTAGAGCCATACATGAGCTATTATTTCCTAGTGAAAGGGAGAGGTGTGTGCTCAGGTTTATACAGCAAAACTGGGGCCACAGGTAGGGTAGTGCTTCTGCTGTTGGCCACTGCCAGGGAATAAGTACTTCCCCAAACCTCCAATGCATGTATGGAATTGCCAGTTTGAACCTTAGCCATCATTTCTTCTATTGGAGGTGTTCTAGGTAGGGGGAGTGCCAATTATTATGCAACCAGAACAGTACCACCAGTGCACAAGAGGGGAAAACTAAGGTTTGCAGCAGTAGAAAACATTTCTAATGGGGCAAATAAAACCACCCCACCTCTCAAAACAGCTGAGAGAAGACTGAACAGCCTCAATGACCATATATTACTAATGTCTCTGGAGCAGGGACAGAAAACTGGAGGAGGTGGAATTGAGAAAAGTCTACAGCTGGCTGAAACTATGACCAAGAGCATTCCACATATCAACATTTGGTTTCAGGTTCCACTCCTGTATATCCTCTATACCAGAGATAGCCAATGTGATGCTCTCCAAATGCCATTGGACTACAGCTCCCAGTGTCCTTGACAATGTATCAACAATGTTTCCTGTGGCTGATGGGAGTTCGGAGTGCAACAACATCTGGACGATACCACATTGTTTACACCTGTTCTATCCTCTAAGCCATGGCTTTCTGGGTTCTAGGGAATCCCGAGGCTGCTTTGAAGTTTTTCAGAACTCCACAAATAGATGATCAGGGATGATGGACAAGTTCTCCTAGAACATTCCCATAATTCATTGAAATTCGTGAGGATTGCATAGCAGACAGGAAGGGCAGTTTCAAGGCAGAGAAGTCAATAGAGTTTCACATACGGTAATAAAAAAAGATTGAAAGCTAGTGGTGAGTCAGCCTGGAAGGATTTGCCATCTAGATGCAGCTATGGGTTCAAAGGCACAAGGGGGATTAGACCATTATCAGGGCTAATGCTACAAAGCAAAGCAGGATCCTTCACATATCAGATCTAATGTGGATGCTGCTGGAGACTTGTGTTTCTGTTGTTGATGTGTAAATCTTGGCTAAACTGCGTAAGAAGGAAAGTAGGAGAAAGATGGAGAAAGAGAAGAAAGCTACTTGGTTGTTTTTAAATTGAAGTGGGTCTCATGGTTGGAGAAATTGGACCACAGTTATATCTGTCTGAAAGGCAATTGGAGTTTTCCCATAAATCAACATCTTCATGTTCCAGATTGATCAATCTGAATAAATAAGCACAATTCCCATATTTAAAATAACATATTAAATTTACCATTACAGCCATAAGCTAATGAATATCCATTGGTGTAAATCCAATATTTCATGACTCTTAAAATGCCCTGAGAGTGTTCCCTAAAAGGAAACTTAAGCTGCAACCCTATACAGACTTATCTAAGAGCAAGCCTGTTTGGACACAATGGGGCTTAAGGATTGCCCTTTAAAACATGCCAGGAAGGTAAAGGTAAAGGTAAAGAAACCAATCCACATTCTGTCATCTGAATACCCAGTTAGACTTTGAAATATTTGCTCTCTCCTTCCACTCTTCATTCCTCTTCTATGAGCATTACTTTTCTATCTGCTGAACTGATGACCACATTATATGTTTAGCTCCTTCTTGATTCTCTAGCAACTTTGCAATTGGTCTCATTTAGAAAAGACTAATGAACTCAGAATTGACAGTCTGCAGACTGAGATCATCTCAGTACTAACTGGTAAATGCTGCAGCAAGGGAGGTGAGGTTATATTGTGAACAGTTGTCATGGCAACCTGATGTGTTAGTGAGTAAAACATGCTGGGTGCATATTGTTATAAACCTGGAGAACTTCAAAGCTGCTGCCTCACTGCAAAATCTTGTTGCCAAGGCAATGCAACAGAAGGCTAGACCTGACTGAAATGAATACCACAGATGGCTTGTGACAGTACCATCTAGCTGGCTGGAAAGAGAAGTGTTAAAAGAAGTAGTAATCAAAAGAGAGCAATAACAGGAATGGGAGGAGGAAATGAGGTGGGATTTTTTATCAAGAGAGAAAAGAAACCAGAGACTAGGCAGATATCAGGTGATGTAAACCCTTTAAGGAAAATGTGTAATGTTCCTCATTCGTCTGAAATGTGGTAACTTTTGAAACTGGAAAGATGATATTGGTATTGAAAGGATCTCCATGGATCCTGTTGGAAGAAATATGTCAAACTGTGTGCTAACTATAAACACATTCTGCAAGCTTTAATGGGTTCAGTCTGTAGATCAATCAGTAGAGAAAAGCAATATAGTTTTAATTAGCAAGGGATGACATTAAACTGAAAGTTGTGGTGCAATCCTATAATATCTAATGAGAAGTAAGTCCCATTTATTTCAGTGGAGCTTGCTTCCAGGTAAACATGGATTGCAGCATTAGAATACACAGCAAACTTGGATCGCTAGGTCTGAAACTGCTGATTCCTGGATAAAGTTTTCCTGGATAAAGCAACGGGACAAAAATATTACCCCTTGGACCCCTGACTAGAACTCATGGGATGAACAGAAAAAGAAATCATGGAACAAATAAAAGTGTGTTTTCATATGGAGCAAAACTGATCTCTAAGACCCGTTGACGGAGATTGTGGTGAAAGCCAAGAATGTGACTAGATTCTGCAAAGAAATAACCAAAGTAATGGAAGATAAGAGAATCCCAGCTTGGTAGACAAGGTGCTCAGGATTCATATAACCAGGTTCACAGTGGCAGTGGGTATGTCCATTAGTAATTTGTGCAGTTAAATGTTTTTCCTCCTCATACTGGTCGGTTTTACAGAGAAGGGACCCTTGCCTGCCTCACCAAGGTTTATGATTACATAAAGAGTAACTTTTACACAGTATTCAAATGATTTGATGAATCAAGAGTCGAAGGTTTGTTGCTAACAATAATCGGTAGTCATTAATAATAATAATAATAATAATAATAATAATAATAATAGGACTCTTGTAGGCTGTTGCTATTTGGGGTGGGATTCAATCATGTACCAGCAAATTAAGGTTGCACAGTTATAGTTGATTGGGAGGTCTTGTGAAACAAATCCACTCCCTCAAGATATTGGTCTTTCTGCAGTTATGAAACTGATAGGGAAATTCACTGGAAAGTGTAGGGTAACACTTGCTCTGATGCAAGGCTATCTAGCCTTCCTGCAAAACAAAACAAAACAAAACAAAACAAAACAAAACACCAGAGTGACTAGGCTCATTAGGCAGCCCACATCATCTAATCTCCCTGCAAACACATCAGGATGAATGCTCAATAAACCGCTCACCTGAAAGCACCCAGAGAATCCAACTCAACTCAACATGGAAGTACACCATGCCTCCTATGTTACAGAGGCAAAAAAATCCACAGAAAGTGTTGCTTTATAGTAGGGCGTGAGGTAATTTTTTCTTGGAATAAAAGCCTTATTGACTGAAGTGAAATCCAGCAAGATAAACAAAAATGGTACAGTATTTCTTTATAAATACAGTATGTAGACAGACAGAGAATTATTCTCTCAATCATTCTCTACATGTATATTTATAAATATACTTAGATTAGCAGATTGTGTGCAAATACTTAAGCATATTAGAGTGAAAGATAATCTAAATATTTGCCAACTTGGAATTTATGTTTAGAATAATCTAGAACTTCATTTTGCAGTCTGCCACCTGAACTTAATATGTAGAAGTATACACCAATGCTTTCAATGTGCTGAGTTCCCAAGGATGCAGCTTAGGGCTGTATTCCAGGGCATGTTTACAAATGATACTAGAAATGCTTTTTGAATTTCATGCTTATGCAATCTGAATGTAAATCTCATAATGGCTCAAATAGTAAATTATTTAAAACTTCTCTTCCATTTTCTATCCAACATTACTCACATATTTACACGGGTGCCGTGAACCCCTTGCCTCCAAACCATGCTACTTACCTTGTTGCAAACTCCTGGAAGACCATTTTCTCAACCAGGAATAGCTAATCCCCTCCACCCTCAAATTATGGTGAGGCCAGAACTGGCCAGAGGCTCCAGATGACTTATTCCTTGAAGAGTTTATTTCCACCCTCCCAGTACGTAGCTGGCAAAAATTAAGAGTGATTTAGTCCATCTTTTTAGGGTGCTTCCAAATGGTGCATAAAATCGCTAACAGACCATTTAGCTAGCATACTTCTCGTACATGGCAACAGGTTATCGGATTGTCCATGGAATGGGTAAATCCAAATTAAATGTGGTGTGGGGAAATACAAGGTTGTCATTTTTATGCTGCCAACATTGTGAAGACACTGTGGAAAACTTGCATGCTTGAGCAGCATGTTTCCCTCAATAAACTAATGACTGGAAGTACCCTTAAAGAATCATATTGTGTGTAAGAGAGACATATGTAGCCTCCAAAGAATTCACCCTTTTCTTTGCAAACATATAGAAAACAAAAGTGTTTAAATTGAACTTTAACACTTCCCCTGCGAAGTCACTGAAATAGCATGAATTTGACTACCCAGCCTGCAACCTTTCACATTGGAACAGTATTTGTTATCACCTCCTTCACCCCACTTAAAGTTGTAATGTACTCCCTCTCCAAAAAGACAAAAACGGGTCCCTGGGTGAAGGACTGCATAAAACACACCCTCAACTTTGGGTGTTTCCTTCCTTCTGCATCATAAGCTATCGCTCATATGATAACACCTGGATATTTTCACTGTTGAACTGATATGAACTCCCTGCTAAGCTTCTGTGAGGCTGGAGTTTATAAATAATGGATTCGAAAAGATCTGTTTTGCTCTTATTACATTTATGTAATCTGAATCCAGGATTAGCATTGTCTTCTCTTTTCATATACTTTCAAATTGATTTGATTCCTTCCCCCCTCTCCCCTAAAAAATAGTTGTTGCTTGGCTCATGCTATTAGAAGAACAGGATGTTCTTTCTTGCCCCGAGGGGACTAGCAGGAAATGAGAACTAGGTTTTCTGGCATGATATGAGCTGTAATACTATTGGGACAATATTAGTACTACATAAGAGGAAGATGTTTGCTTGATTATTTTTGTAATCCTGGAGTTTTAATCCCAAGAATGTGAGCCTGGTTTCATTTCTGCTGTGATGGGAAAATGATGGTTGCAATCTTTCTCGAGTATACTGAACTCAGGGAGGTAAAGGTAAAGGTACCCCTGACCATTAGTTCCAGTCGCGGACGACTCTAGGGTTGCACACTCATCTCACTCTATAGGCTGAGGGAGCCGGCATTTGTCTGCAGGCAACTTCTGGGTCATGTGGCCAGCATGACTAAGCCGCTTCTGGTGAACCAGAACAGTGCACGGAAACGCCGTTTACCTTCCCGCCGGAGTGGTAGCTATTTATCTACTTGCACTTTGACGTGCTTTCAAACTGCTGGGTTGGCAGGAGCAAGGACTGAACAACAGGAGCTCACTCTGTCGCAGGGATTTGAACCGCGGACCTTCTGATTGGCAAGCCTTAAACTCTGTGGTTTAGACCACAACGCCACCCACGTCCCTCAGGGAGGTTTACTTCTAAATAGGCATGTTCAGGACCACACAATAGGAGACTTACTTTCATTTCTTTTATGGTAACCAAGTAAGAACTATTCAAATTGTCACTTAGTTAGAAACTACTTATAACAGGTGTGGGAAACATTTGGCTTTCCAAATGCTGCTGAAATACAATTCACATCATCCCTGGCCATTGGCAATGCTTGCTAGGGCTGATGACCGATTCCCCACTCCCTACAAGTTTCAAACAAGATAGCAGATTATTTTTCTTGCTCAGTAAAAGATGGTTGGAGGAGTCTTAGAATACAGAGAATCATACTTAAAGAGTAGCCAATGATAACATTTTGGTCTGTTTTCCATCGAGTGGAAATTACTGCATACACTGATTGACCCTGTTTACAGTCATCTGCACAGGAAGTTTTACTTTTTAATGCATGGGAAAAGACTGCTACATACAATTTTTGAATGGCTTATATAAGGTCACTTAACCACTGCCCTTTACTCATTGCACTAAGTTTATTGATGTTGCTTTGGAGTAAGTGCCAGGACAGCAATTCTATACCTACTTACTAAGGACTAGTGTGTTTTGGATGGCGTGGGACTCACCTCTGAGCAAACAGCATGGGGTTGTGCTGTAAAGGGCAGCAGCAGTTGTGAACAAGTCAACACACTGGACTGGAGGGTATAGAACTGCATGGCTCAAGCCCAGACCAGAAAACTATTGCACGTTTACTGTATATGAAACAAGTGCAGCTATTTGTATTCTCCAGTGAAGAAGATTTTGTTCTACATACAGTCTTAGTGCATTATTGCATGTCCAAATTATTTTGAGCTCAAGACCACTCCAGGGTCAGTTTTAGGCTCTAGATATTCGGTAGTCATAGAGTGGTGTCCAAACTTTTTTCAAAGAGGGCCAGATTTACTAAAGTGAAGGGCCATGGGGGCCGACCAAAGGGCCGACCAAAGTTGTTGAGCTTCTTTTAGGATTGAAGTTGTTGAGGATTTTTTAGGATTTTACCCCAGGAAATAAACTGCCACAGGGGCCGGATTAAACCGACTGGCAGGCCGGATGAGGCCCCCGAAATGGGCTTTGGACATGCCTGCAAACATATTATCCCTGGAGGATGACGTTCTTACAGATTTCCTGGTAGGCTTCATGAGAAAAGTTCCTCTAATAACCATTAACACAATAACATTTGTATAGCTCAACTAATGCCACCATTAATGTTGGTTGGCATGTATAAACACCAATCATCACCATTATTTACTGATCTCACAATCTACATCAGGGTGTCTAATGTGTGGTCCTCTAAATGTTGAACTCTAACTCCTGTCATTTCCAGCTAGCATTTCCTATGGTTAGGGCTGATGGGAGTTGTAGTCTTCTCCTATTGCTCTTTCAAAGGTTTCCTCTTCTCCTGTTGGTTTTTATATATGCCTATGCATATTTCTCTGGTCCCTCACAGAATCATGAAAGAGACATCAGCAGACAAGCTGCCAGATACGGCAATCCGGCCCCAGAATGAAAATTTGCTTAGTAAGTAGCTATACTACATTATGTTTTGGGGCTCATTGCAGGGATTTGCAAGTGCAACCCCATTTTCAGACATACTGACTTCATTACATTATCCAAGAATCAACCCCAAACATGCATGCCTCATGTCCAGGCTCACGCTTACAAGAAGTAAATACAAATCTGGGGTGATGGAATGACTGGGAGATGAGCAAGTGACTAGGATTGTATCTGTTTTCTCTTACCTTGCTCACTTCCCAAATGCATGCTTATTTCAGAAAATCCCACCGTCCATGTTTTGGGCTAAATCTGAAATGTTTTGTGATATGAAGAGTTAATCTTAAAGCCTTAGAAGGTAATCATACAGAGTTGTTGGGAAGCTCTAAAGCCATTATGCAAGGATGAGGAAGCGGGAGAGAAGAGACCTTATCTATAACTACTTACTTGAGTTGAGAAGCTGAATCTTGATCTGGCTAATAGATAATGCAGCAAATTGTGAAAGCCTGGAGCTATTATCTGATAGTTTTTTAGCAACCTGATGTTCCTTAGGAACATATAGCCATTAGCCACAACATGTATCATTCTCGGAAAGTTCTTGGGATCATTTGCACGAGAACACATTTTACAACATTGCAATCTGGCAGGTTTCCCTATCTCTTGACGCTGAAATGGCTTTAAAAGAGAACAGAAAATTAAGGAGTAAAGTGAGGGCATAATGCTCTTGATTTTTTTGGTGGTGGGAGGGAAGGAACTTGTGCCAGGAAACACTGCGGTAATTTTTATTGATATTGAACAAGTTAGAGTGATTTGTTGGATATGTATGTTCTCTAGTCTACAGCTGTGTGGAGACATATCAAGTTAGCAATCTATTAAACTGATAGCACAAATCATGTTCTGATTACTTTTTTATAAGAAAGAGAATGATGCAGATCTGTCTAGCTTTCTGTGATGTGTACAAAGTTACCCAGCTTCTTAGCATGAGGCAATAGTGTGTCAGTCTTCTCTTTAGAAATGTCAGGAGTATTTGCCCAAACAATGTGCCATGAATTTTACAGCACAAATTAAGTACACGGACATGCAACCAAATCCTGTGCATGTTAATTGGAAGCCACCCAAAGGATGTTGCCAAAATATAGTGCATAGGAACTCCACACGACGTATGTCGTGCTTAAAAGGCCTTTGGTCCATTCCACAGCTCAGTGATGTGCAGCATTTTACACCAACACAGCCACTGACTGAGGAACAAAAGACTCATCTTCAAATGTGTTGGTAGCCAGAAGTCCTTTTTACCAGATTTGACTCATTCACCAAGTGTGGCCTTATCAGAAGCAGGCAGGTCTTGCCTCTGTGATGCATGCTTTAGCCACACCCAGATGAAACTACTGTAATGTGCTCTACGCACTTGTCATTATAGTTGGTTTGGAAACTACAGTTTGTGCAGAGCAAGATGCTCACGATGCATCTAACCTACACTTGTTACATTGGCTGCCTGTTAGTTTCCATGAGTCTAAGGTGTTGGTGTTGACCTTTGAAGCATAAATTGAACTTAATGGAATTTACTTCTAAAGCACCTCCGGGTGCAAGTAGATAAATAGGGACCACTTACCACCGGGAAAGTAAACGGCGTTCCGTGTGCTGCGCTGGCTCGCCAGATGCAGCTTGTCACGCTGGCCACGCGACCCGGAAGTGTCTGCGGACAGCGCTGGCTCCCGGCCTATAGAGTGAGATGAGCGCACAACCCTAGAGTCTGGTAAGACTGGCCTGAACGGGCAGGGGTACCTTTACCTTTAGGCATATGTAGGTTTGCCATGTTAGCCACTCTGTTATGTGAAATAAATGCAGAACAAGGGAGTGTAATAGTTCTTTCAGATTAATTAACACAAATTATAAGAGTGTTATCCTGTGCATAGTGTAATAAAGTGATTTGATAACTACTGCTTCTAATGATCATGTGGTGCTAAGTGGGCTTAAATAGTACTAGATCACTATGAGTTACTTATGAAACTAGAACTAAGCTTTCAAAATCACTTTGATGTTTAGTTTTAAGATTAGCATGCAATATTTACTGAATATATAAATAACATTTTCTTTATGCAGATTCCTACATATTTGGTGTATTTAACACCTCCCATTTCCTGCTGTCATTAATAGAAAAACATGTTTCACACTTCTTAATTGGAGCAGCATCCTACTCCCTCTTTATTATCAGCTGCAGATATTTGAGGTTCTCTGATTAACAGACACTAACAGAAATCTTATGGTTGAGTGCAGTGCGACTAAGCTTGATTTTTTTTCTCCCCATTATTATTTCTTCTTCTGTTCATGATTTTCAGGAAAATATTGCAGATCACACTGGTATTCATAAGTTAATGTCTAAATTACATGTCTTTCTTAGCCTCCTTAAAAATACTATTAAATACAACATATAATTAAATGTAATATTTTCCAGAACTACTTTACAGTATCTCTACTTATATATACTTAATAATAATAATGAATTTATTACTTATACCCCACTCATCTGGCTGGGTTTCCTCAGCCACTCTGGGGAAACCCAGCTACAGTGCACATTTAACTAGCAGTTACAACATGTATTCACACTGAATATGAAACTGTTGCACGAAGCAGATTTTAAAGTTTCTTGCTATACAACTAGGGCTGTAATCTGGTCTGCATTTAATGGAGGTAGCACATAGCTATCATGGCTGGTGCATGTCTAATCTTCTTTTAAAGTAATCCGAGTTGGTAGCCATTACTATATCCCGTGACAGCAAATCTCACAGGTTAACTCTACTGTGTGAAGAAGTACTTTCTTTTATCTTAGAGGATGCTGCTGGGCCAGCTTGAGACTTCATGGCCTCCATGACAACCATGGGTCTCTCTCAAATGGTCATCAGCCCAATACATCAGGCAGGACACATTCTTGATGTAACCCTTGTCCCAAATGAGATGAAAGATGGGCTAAGAATAGGGAGAAAGCACTCCCTTGTTATCGTCAGAGCGTTATCTGCTTGTTCTGACATACGTCTGGGGAAAACCTTTCTGTGGGCCAACATGCCCATCTGGGTGAATTTTTACATTTTAAAGGAAATGTCTGGGTTTCTTGGGGGCCCTCAGGCAGCCCGGGCTAAGGCTGCTCTGCACACTGCGGCTGCTGCCAGTCCAAGCTAGGGAAAGAGGTGCGCCCACGCACTTGTTTCCCTGGCTCAGGCTGGCAATGGCTCCCACTGTCCTCTTTTTTCCTCTTCAAGATATGGCTACCCTACTACCCTGCATAGGGTTGTTCTTACCCTGAAGGAGCAAGTTCAGAGTTTGGGGGTTATTCTGGATTCAGCTCAGTCACTGGAGGCTCAGGTAGCCTCATTGGCTAGAAGTGCCTTTTACCAAACATAATATGGCCGTTTCTGGACTGGGAAAGCCTGGCCACAGTAGTTCATGCATTCATTACATCAATCCTGGATTCCTGCAATGTGCTGCATGTGGGACTTCCCTTGTGCTTGATCCAGAAACCGCAGTTAGTTCAGAATGCTGAAGCATGACTGTTGACAGGAGACGTTGCCGGCATAAAACACCTGTGCTCTGAGATCTGCACTGGTTACCAATTAGTTGCAGGGTCAAGTCCAAGTTGTTACTACTAGTAAAGTATATAAACTTGGGACCTGTTTACCTGTGAGAGCGCCTTACCCCATATATGCCCACTTGACTGCTTCGATTTGCAGAACTGGTACTGTTACATGTGCCATATAATACCTGTTCCATATTGTAAGAACCCAGTCTTTTAGTACAGCAGCATCTAGACTTCAGAACGTCCTGCCTATAGAGATGAGGCAGACACCTTCACTGTACTCTTTCAGTGCCCAAGAACATTTTTTGTTTGATCAGTCTTACCCAGATATTTAGAACGCTGATGCACGTTTGTTTTTAGTTTATTGTGTTAAATGTTTTAAATTTTTGTTAATTCTTATTGATAATTTTATTGTTTTATATTTTTGTAAACTGTTTTGAGACTTTTTTTTAACAATCAAGCAATGTATATATTTTTTGAAATATTTTTTCTGACAGTATTCAGTATTGAGGTTGCATCATAGATTTAGAATAATTGAACTGTAGAGTTGGAAAGGATCATGAGGGTCATCTAGTCCAACCCCCTGCAATGCAGGAATCTTTTGCCCAATGTGGGGCAGTCCCCCCCCCATCCCTTTTCAGATGACGCCTAACAGGCAATTTGTGTGTGTGTTTACAGTTGCCACACATTGTCAACATTTTCAGTAGGCTATCCAATGTAACACCAAAGTCTCTTACTCCCCCATTGACATATATGTGAAATTAAGATTTGTTGCCCCAATGAGCATCACTTTGCACTTGCTTACATTGGATTGCATTTGCCATTTTAATGCCCATTACACAATTTCGAGATCTTTTTGGAGCTCCTCAGAATCTTTTTTTGTTTTAACCACCCCTAAGCGATTTGGGATCATTAGCTGCTAACTCCTTATGAACAAGCTAAAAATCACAGGCTTGGACACCAATCCTTGGGGGACTCCACTTCCTACAACAACCCTCCATTGGGAGTAATGTCCATTTCTACTCTCTCCACTTTAGAAACTTTAGAAACATGGAAGTTTGTCCATCGTTTTGCTAAAGATCAAGTTGCATTCCCCCCTCCCCTGCTCAGTTTGAACTTTATATACAATTTTGCCAGTACAATTTTTTAAATAAACTTTCCTGTACCCTAGATGGCAGGAAACAGTTGGGGAAGAATCAATAAGCTTTGAGAGAGAGGGAATGCTTTTTGCTTCTGCCAGCGCCTAGTGGCAATATAGAGCCTCTCTAGGAAGTAACATACTTTCCTGTCCTTTTAGCTTTAGAGCCGCTGCAGTGTGTGTGTTGTGACTCTCTCTCTATGCAGCATTGCACGATTTAACACTCCTACAAAAGGAAAAGGCATACGCACAAGAAAACCAGGGACATTATCTGGTAAGCAATCTTCTATTATTTTATAACATATTTAAGTTGTGGTATGGAAAGCCGAAGGAATACTCAGCCACGCTTGGTATCTATTCTGCTGCATGCTTTTTATGTAAGGGTTGCAGACTTGGATGATGATCTGATGGTCTGACTGCAAGAGACACCTCCCCTTTCCCTGCCCTCAGAGTGCTTTTGTACAGTAAATTAACATAAACTTTCATGCAAGAAGGGAAGTAATTAGGATTGCATTTTCTCTCTTTAATGACAGAAATATGCAACCTCTTCCTTCCATATTGAAGATCCAACTACAGCAAATATCAGATGACATATTGCTATAATGGAGCTGGCAAAATCCTCATATCCTCAAGCACTACAAGACTACTTTTGAATCTAAAAGCATATCATGGTGATGAAATAATCCCGGAGAGTAAGGAGAGCCATGGATAGTTGAAATCTGCAGTCTTGGATCTTGCAAGGATTATTAAGGCTCTCTCTCTCTCTCTTTTTAAAGAGCCATATTGGTTGATAGAAGAACCTTCCAGTTAGGTAAAAATATTTATTATGTGAGGGAATGGGGGGGAGAGGAAGGGAATATTGAACATATGTAGTAGGAGGTGTGGGTGTGTCTGGCTGAGTGAGGTGAGTGGGAGCTTGAGAGAGAAATGGAAAGCATGTTAAGTGTGTGCATACTAGAAGGGCTGGAAATCAGAGCTAAAATATGTGTCTGTAAAAAGGGCTGTCATGGATTTAATTTTGAGGAGAGAAAATCTGTAATTCCAAGAATATTGAATTGCAATTAAAACCCACTGAAATCACTGGATTTTTCTCTTGAGTAAACCTGAGAAGGATTGGGCTGTGAACAGCAAGGAGTGAGATCTCTTTTAAGGCGGCACTCTTTCCCATGCTTACTTTAAAGTAAGCCATATTGAACACAGTGGGACTTTTGAGCAAACATGCATAGGGTCGGGTTGTCATGGAGGAAACAGGCATAGGAGAGAGTCTGAAATGAAGGAAGGTACGAGTTTGAAAGGAGTGGCCAATCTATTTCAGAAACACAGGAGACGATAATATATACAGAAGCGGACTGATTCTCAAACCCCATACCAAAGCAGTCCTATTGAAGTCAGTTTGTAGCAGCTAGTTAGGGATTGCAGCCTATCTGGTTTTGGAATGTGAATTTAAAGGAATGCGGGAAGCAAGGCTAAAGTTACCGTTGTCTTTGCAGCAACATAATCGGGGAGATAAACTGGAATTTGTAATGCAATGTAGAGAATGGAAGAGTTGTGTGGAGAACGTGAAGGGAATATGGAGCAGCAGAACTCAACTGAGATGAGAGGTGACTGCAAAACGAAAGGGGAAAAGGAATCGAGCAAGTCCCGAGGGGCTGCAGGGACCTGTAAAAAAAAGGGTTTAGAAATGATCTCGCTTATTCTCAAATTATTTCGTCCTGCCCTGTAACTTTGCACTGAACTGCGCAGTTGGGGGGCTTCTTTACCCCCAGGCGTGGTATTTGCAGACGTGCTAACAGACACACACGCGAAGGCGCGCGCCGCAGCCTGGATAGGATAGGGAGCACAACGCAGAGGGAAACATCCAAAGCTGCTTGCGAAAGCCCGCCGTTGTTGTTTTTTTTAGGTTTAACAAAATATATAGTAAAAATACAAAAACAAATCAAGGCAGCTGCGTGAGGGACTTGGGCTGCGTGCGCCACGTGTGGACGGTGTTCCTAATCCAGGCAATCGTCAATGTGAGCGTGCAGATCCTGGTCTTCGAAGGTAGACACGCGACAAGAAAAAAACCCTGTCACGTGTGGAAACCGACCAACAGCCCCCGCTCTTCTCCCTCTTGGGTGCATATGGGGGGCGGGAAGCAGATCCAATATTTCTGCGTGGAGAAAGAGGGCAGGGAGTGGGGCTTCACCTTCTGGAGACGAAGGCGACCTACCCGGGCGTGCGAGAGGAGATGTGGTGGTGGCAGCGGCGGCAATGATGACGGGCGGTTGGCCGGGCCCTCGATCGCCAACAGGCCCGCCCCTCGGGCCCGGCCACTGTGGAGCCTCCGCCCCTCAGGCGTCGCCCGCAGCCGCTGCGAGGTAACAACAAACCGCCCCCTTTGGCCGGTTCCCCTCCGGCTGCGGAGCGACGAAGTTACCCCCCCTCCTCGCGCCTGCCTGCCGCATAGCAACCCTGAAGCTCCGGCGGCAGCGGCGGCCCACCTGACCTCCTCCCCCTCCTCCCCGCTATTCCGAGGGGCGTCGAGGGGGGAGGTGGGGGCGGGGAGGATTCAAACTTGGACGAACGTTGGCGGCGCCCCTCGGCTTAGGGGAGGGCAGGCGCGGGAGAATCAATGAGGGCAAGAGAGGGGCGCTGCCAGATAGTGCGCCGTTCACTCCGGCCGCGGGGGGGAGGAGCCCGCGCGACCCTTCCTGCCAGATAGTGAGGCGACTACGCCCCGCCCCTCCTCTTTCGTCACTCCGGCCAGGCCCGCCCCGCCTTCCTCCGCCGTAGGAGGTGCTGCTGCTCCTGCGAGCCAGCCAGAGCAGCCGAGGCGGCAAGAGGGAAACACAAAGGCGCGGGCGCTGCTGAGGTAAGCTGGCTCCTCGCACCCTTCTCCTCCGTGGGGTGCACTGGGTGGTATCCTGAGCGCTGGGAGTCCGGGAGGGGCGGCTGGTTGTTCATTTACTTTAGCCCTCATACGTTTCTCGCTCAGGAGTGGGAGATTCAAAGTGTCCCTGTTGCTCTTGAGGGGATTTCTCTCTCCTTCCTCCCTCGCGCACACTTTCTTTTCGGAGGGAAGGTGTTCTGGGGGGGGGGGATTTTTTACGTCTCTCGCCGCCAGTTCCGCCCACATCCTGAGCCATGTTTAATTCAAAGAGAGTCCAGCCTCACCCCCCCACCCCGATTCATGATACGAGATATCACTCCGTTTATTGTTTTGGGGCACCGTGTAGGGGGTGGGGCATCACCAATGAACCTTCTGTGGAAGGAGGGCCTTTTGCTCATCCTAACTTCGGAGTTACTTATACTGTACCTGCATCTGAGCACTAGGTGTGTAACACCGCCTCACAAAGTGAATTTGTGAATACTCGGGTTCACCTTGTTTTTGGCTGCGGGGAGGGGGGAGTTGAGTGTCATCTAGATCTGAGAGCTCATTCAGACCGGGGGAGGGGTTGAAACTTCAAAAGTTCTTTTAAGCCATTTAGATTTGGGAGGCATGCTGACACTTTTTGTTTCATTAGGGTGAACAACACTGAATGGGCTAATGAGGCTTGGGCTCACCTTTATGCACCCTTTGTGAGTTGTAGCCAAATGGTTTGCAGCATCCAGAATGGCTGCCCTGCTTGCTTGCAGCTTGTGCAAACTAGTCAGTTTCCTAAGTGTTCTGTCCTCCAGCTAATTGCCATTGCATCCTTTACTTTGTGTGAGGTCCAGTTCCACTGATACTCTGCCAGTTGATCATCTGTGTTTTCTGTGGCTCCCCACTGAGGTGTGTTTTCCATCATCTCCCCAAGACTGTCTTGGGTATCTTACATTGACACATACTAGGTGTTCATATTGCTGTTGCTTGTAAACATGGAGCAGATTGCTTGTGCTGTTTGTCTTTTAGAAGTGTACACTGCTATTAATGTTGTGTTCTGAGTTATATTTTTGGAGAGCACCCTTTCATGGATATTGGCAGTGCAGATAGGATATTCCTCAACTGTCTGTGCCTATATCTGCCACAAATTATTCTACTTACTTTGTACTGTATTTGGTGGCTTGTTTCTTTGGATGAAATTTCATAAGAGGACTTGTAGATAGAGAGAAGAATAGCTTTCTATGACCATTCAGAATTATCTGGCTTTCCTTTTATTGGTAGTGTAGCTCTGTTCCAAATACATCATAGTTAGCCGAATTGGTAACCTCCAGGTATGCCAACCTTGGTGACATGGACTTCATTGTTATTATGATTTGATGAGTGAAGTGATATTAGATAAAAGTGAGTGAAACTTTTTGATTTCTTTCCTTTGTGGTCCTTTATTAATAAAAAACCAAAACTTAAGTCTATAGGCCTGCACAGTCTATAACTCACAAGTCAAACACAGTTTATTAGCCATGCATTGTGATCTGCCATATACTTGAAAACCCAACCATTTTAAAAAGAATCCTAGGCATACAGCAAAAAAAAAAAAAGTTTATGAAATTTCAGGGGGTTGTCATACATAGGAGATCAGCATTTGGCTTGGTAGGCCATTCATTGCAGGTGCTTGCTCTACACTACAGTAATTGAGCTGCTTTTGATAAGGCACATGGAAAGAACTGTTATAGGGTTGCCATATGTCCTCTTTTTCATCATAGCGATCCATAGTCAAAAATAGAAGTCGGCAAGTGTTTTTGCTCTTCAAAATATGGTAACCCTTTTCTGCTCTTTTTTGCTCTTCAAAATATGGTAACCCTAATAGTGTATTTTCTTGTGTGTGTGCGTACTCCTGCAAATTTTCTGCTCGAGTGCATGAATATGGGCATGCACTATGGCTATTGTGTTTTAGGAAGCTGCATGTTAATTTAGGACGTATCATTATAAGTCATTGTTGACTTATAAATATTACTACAGTGAAAGTAATTTGTATGCAGAAATATACGGATATTTTTTCCATTATGCTTAAAGCTGTGGGGGAGATCATTTTGCATAGAAGGGTAGAACATTAAAGTGCTTCAATGATAAATGTCTGCTTTTGTTTTCCCTTTCTAGTTTCATGACAGGTTGAAGTGCAGTTATCTGTATCGGAGTTCCACAGAGCTAAAAGACACACACATTCCCTTCTCCTTGCAATTATTCAGTGCCTTCCTTGCTTGGTGGTCATCCCCTTGTTGGCATAGTTGGAGGATTTGTTTCTGCTCTCTTTGCTAGGCCTTAAAGTACAGTGGTACCTTGGTTTAAGAACAGTTTAGTCTATGAACAACTTGGATTAAGAACGCTGCAAACCCGGAAGTAGGTGTTTTGGTTTGTGAACTTTGCTTTGGAAGCAGAACATGTTTTGCTTCCTGTTGAGTTTGTTCCATTTGTAAATTGAGTCCCCCGCTGCTAACCAGAGGCTTCCTGTTGTGTCTGTTGGCTGTTGAGTCCCGAGCACCCACGCAACACAGAGGTGATATATGGAGCTTTTGTTTTTGCTATATATTTTTTCCGTTTGGTTTTTTTTTTTTTACTGTGATTTGCTCTTCGTTTTATGGGATTGACTTGTGACTGTGGCTTGTGATTTCGTTTTCGTGACTTGTTTTTGTCTATGTAGAACCCAGTTCAGCTACTGGTTGATTGTGTGACTGCAGAAATGGATAAAAGCTCCCCATCCAAACAATGACTATCAGTGCATGTAAGGAAAAAAATAATTTTAATTTTTATCATCTATAATATAGTCTTATTTATTTTATAGTACAGTACATTGATTATTGTCTTCATTGATTATTGTCTTTCCGCAGGGCCTGTAAGACAGAGTTGTTCCACCTGGCCTTTGGCTTGGAGCCAATTTGATTCCCTCCCTCCCTCTCTTAATTTTTTCCTTTCCTTCTCCTCATGCGATGAGGCTACATTTTAATATTTTAATGTTGTATTTTAATTTTGTTTTTAAGTTGTAATCATTCAACTTGTTTTTATTATTGCTTGTAAGCCGCTCTGAGCCCGGCCTTGGCTGGGGAGGGCGGGGTATAAATAAAAAGTATTATTATTATTATTATTTTATGGATCAATGATCTCGTTAGATAGTAAAATTCCTGTTAAATTGCTTTGGTTTAAGAACGGACTTCCAGAATGGATTAAGTTCGTAAACCAAGGTACCACTGTACTGGGAGTGGGAGAAAGTACAGGGCAACATAATTTTGTTGCTACCCAATTGATGCTGCTGCAAATCTGTTGCATCCAGGATTCAAAGGCAGAAATGTAAGTGATGCTTTTGTATTTGACTGGATTACAAAACAAGCAGTGCACTTAGGGCTTGATGTTAGAAAGGTACTTTCAAATGTTGTAGGGTACAGAACACCTTCAGGTATTTGGCCAAGAAATACATTGTGGGATTCTCACAAGCGTATTCCTCATGCAACAGAGTGGCAAGGCCTTTGCACAACACAGCCCCCAGCTTTTGTTATTTGTTGCCTACTTCAGATTCCTTTGCCTTCTGCATCATGTTTAAGAAGTTGGTCTATATTTGGAAATTCTCACACCAGTGAGAGCAACTGACATGTGAAAGGGTAGAAGCTTGTTTCAATCTGGACAAACTTCAATTTTTTGAAGTCTGTGATAAATATAGTGACAAATATGAAGAAACAAAATCTGAATTTTTCTTATCTCTTTTTATGGAAATGAGTGACACTGCAGAGAAAACACAATAATTTTCAGAATAAAGAACAATTTGTTTTACTATAATGTTTTTGCTTTTTGTTGTTATTATTATTAATTGTTGCCTGGTCCTTATAAACTGGCACAATAGTTTCCTTACAATTCAGTAATTTTTAGCTCCATGTTTAACAAAATCTTTAAATAATATATTCAATTTGTAATTATTGTCTGAAGAAACTGTACTTTTTATGAACTAGACATGATGTTCCTTTGGTAGACAGAGTTATACATAATGCATTAAGATTCCTAAAGTAAGGACATGAATTTTGATACCAGTTCTTTCCTGAGAAAAAGGCAAGAGGGAAATGTTTACAGTGGACCCTCTGGATACAAATTAAATTCATTCCAGGGGTCCATCCGCAACCCGAAAATTCCGAAGGCAGAGGCGCCGCTTCTGCACACACACGTGGCATGATTGAGTGCTTCTGCGCATGCACGGGTGGCGAAACCCAGAAATATACATTTCTGGGTTTGCCATGTTTGGAACCCGAAAGTTACGTATCCAGAGCAATACGTAACATCTCTAGCTTGAACTAAATGAGAATGTTTGTTTTTAAAATGGTGGGGTCGTATCAATAATGTCTAGTAATGGAACTTGGGTAGGTAGAGATGAATCAGTCTATTTCTGGCCCATGTTGACATCACATATATTCATTTATAAGCTGTTCTGTTTCATCATTAATGGCCTCCCAACGATTTAAATAACTATTAATAGCTATAATAACTATTTAAATCACAAAAATGAATTTAAATATTTTTCTTTATCTCTGTATACACATTTCTAAATGTATTTTACCCTCAATTGTGTTTTTAAAATGCTATTTGGTGTGGTTGAATCAAGAGCTGAATTGCAAAATTTGGAGAAGTACGAAATCCAAAGGACAACCAGGTTCCAATCCATGTATTAGTCTAGGCTGTACAAAAGAGATCAAACTAAAAATGGAGACCAAGCTAAATTTTCCTCTGTCCCTAATCCAGAATTTGGAAGCATTTGCTTATATCTTAGCGACATAAGGGGAATGATTCTGTTTAATTAACAATTTTATGTAACCATACTCTTCTTGGTATAAGAGGGAAAGAGTACTGGTATTATAGTTTGTAGTAGACCTATGGTGAGATATGTATTGGCAAATAATATTCCACCCCCCTGGATAATCTACTACTAATATGTTTTGTGATGTTGCTGGATATTTAAAAATCTAATATAAATTTCAAAATTTAAATCAAATCAATTGCCAGAAATTCAGTAATTTGGTATTCTGTAAACAAATTTATGGTTTTTGAAATAATGTTATACTTTTTGTGTCCTGTTGTAAATATTGAGGAAAGTTGGGACAGTTGAAAGAAATCGGTATTATAGAGCAACACAGTAAATTACAGGGAAACAACTCTGTCCCATTTCTTTCACTCATATCAGTGTTATATTCATCTCTCTCTCCTTTGATTGCTGGAAATGCTATATATTCCTTTCCTACATGGTTAGTTCCTAAGTCCTTGAAAGAACAATATCCAGAAATGCTGTGTGTGTATTGGGGTACAGATGAGGTGGTGTAAGGGTTCTGAAGGAAGGATTAATTTGGATTTCCCCATATGCCCCTTTTGGATCCTGGCCAGTGTTAACACATCTTCAAGTTCTCTGCAACAATGAAAAGGAGAAACCTGCTCTTCAAAAGAATGTGTTATAGTTCTAAGCCTCCAGTATTCTGTACTTCTTTATGTTATTTGCATTGCAATCACAGCCATGCAGATGTTCAGACACCATGCCAGTGGCTGTTGGCCAAGATATGGCATTCATCCTTACTCTGCAGGTGTCCATGAGCCTCTGATTGATGGAAGCTGGGATTGAATGGCAAAGGATGAATCACTCTGTTATTGTTCTGTTTTCCTGCCAGGTTTCTTGGTACTATTTGGTACTTTGCTGTAAGCTAAAAGAAAATAAATGGATAGTTAAGCAGCAGTGCAAGCTTCAAAGTGAGGTTGTGTAATGCCAATCGTTGGATTTATGAAGGTGAATTAAAATACATTATGTCGGGTGTTAGATCAGTGGAGGGCAGACTTTAGACTTGTGAGATGTGTCTTGTGTTTTACCAGAACGATGAGATCTACCAAATGGAGCAAAGTACCAAAATATATTGTTTTTTTCTTAATATATATATTAATAATATAATATATATAAATAAAAATGCTGGAGTTTTTTTCAGAATCAGAACCCAGCTGAGCTTACCACCCTTCTACACAATTATCAATTCCTGGTTACCTCAAGCTTTCTTCTTTTCAGCAGTCTTTCCTTTTTGTGGCGGGATGGGTGTTATTTTATTACTGGTTATGTTGACATTATTGAGAGGCAGAAATCCTTGCAAATCACTCAGATGAGGATCTGCTGGTAGATTTCTGTCTACTGCACACCACTGATTTAGATATTTTGGTCTTGTTTGAAAGTTTGCAGTACTGTACTGAGGTATATTTCAGTTTGGGTTTTTTAGGACACATCTCAAAATAATAATATAAAATATGTCACAAAATATTCAGCTTTTAAAAATATGCACTATTCCTGCATAAAAGGTCTCCAACTGCTATAATTCATTTCTAAGTGTTCAGGAATCTTTGAAATCAAAACATGACTTAGAAGTTGGTTAGGATACAGTAGCTTGCAATCTAAAGGAAGTTTAGAGACTGAAATATCTGCCACCCGTTTGTTTTTATTTTTTAAGATACACGGAAAATGTTTGACTGCCTTCTGTTGCAGTTTCTTTTTAAAGCTGTAAATATTCCTCACAGCACCACTGGTGCTCTTTGACACAGTAAACCTAAAGCAAGGATCATAGTTGGAGACTCTTCCGAATGTTTCAGGATTAAAAGATGCACCCAGTGAGTGTCTTTTCTTTCTAGTTACCTTTGGCTTCTGTATAAAGCTGTTACTAGCTATAGTTAGAGATGATCCTACTATTGTAGGTATACAAACTAGAAGCAGCACTTTGGGTTTTTGTTATAAGCTGATAATGTGGTAGTAATTATGAAAAGCTTGATTAAGTTGGTTGGGAATTTTTCCACATTTAAAATCCAGATAAACAAATACTAAGCAGCAACAATACATGGTAGTAGAGTCTCCAAAATTTCACCTGTAGTTTCGTTTTTTTTTATTACGCATCAATGTAATCATTCAAATAATCTATTTTAATCTTCAAACAATATTCTGTGCTTTCTGCGTTTAAACAATGGGCACACCTACTGTGCTAATGACTCAAACAGCAAGAACACAACCATTATTCATAAATAAGTGGGACCTATTTTGTATTGTTGACTTGCACTTCTGTAGATCCCCAAGAGAAGCACTTTTGAATACATACCTGACTAGTAAAGTTTCGCCACATCTATTTGCTTAACCGTTATGATGCTGCTTGGATTTAATATATTAAGTGATCTTTTAGTTCTATGCGAACAAACCCTGACGTGGCTGCAAGGAAGAGATTGGAAGCATCCAATTTCACCTTGGATTCAAGTTGCCCTTCAAAACTTCCATGCTGATTCAAGCACTATGTCTTTTATAAAGTCATTCAAAAATCTCTGGATCATCTGATAATGGCCAGTGTCGTGTCTACAAAGATTGCCATGCAGAACTTTGATCTCAATCTTTCAAAATTGTCTATAATTTTAAGATAGTGATCTATTAGTTACCTCACATGATGTAGCATTTCTAGTACCTTGGGTTATTTTCAAGCATCACAAGATTACTTACTTTCAGACTATTTCTACCTCATGCTCTATGGCACTTTGTATACTATGTTAATCTCAGAAATGTGTGAGCTTCTTGAAGTTGCCTAGGGCGACTTTATCACCCATTCTCACCCCAATCTAATAAGGGAGGATCAAGTAGCCACTCAGTGTTACTCCAGACAAGGTGAGGTTAGTAACCTGGGATCACTCTGCAATAGGGCTGAACGATATATATCGTCCAAAACTTGTTTGAAGTACATATCATGATATCGGATTTTGACTTGGCAGTACATTGCGAATCATGATGTATGTTAGAGCTGGGTGATAAATAACCCAAAACAGGTTTCAAGTCCATATGATACTGGTTTCCTAATTTTTTACCTGGCAAAAATCACAATGTGGGGAAAACCATGAAGATGGCCAATGCCTCTATGTAGCTCCATCCTTTTTCCAGACTGTGATATAGCTGGATATCTCCCAGCCCTACTCTGCAACAACTCAACCCAAACCAACAGCCTCTCTACCAATGTTTGCCACAGTTTATTAGTATAATGTATGTACATCATCACAGTGTGTTTGGGCAGTACCTGAAATACTGAGCCAGTAAGATAGTTGAACTATGTCAAACTTTATTTTCCCTTCTCTCCACATCTAACTCTGTAGATCCCATGTTTATTAGTTTGTAAATGAAATGGAAACACTTCAGAATAAGGTTTCTGCATGCACATTCTGCATGCATCCACAGAGGTATTTGTAAATTTAAAAAGAAAATAAGATTTGTTAACAACACATAGCAAACAAGCAGCCCAACAAGGATCTTAGTAAATGCTTCTGCAGTTGAAACTTTGGCTTGGCTTAAAACTTGCATACTGTAGTATTATTTGCAATGTCTTATTTTAATAAAATACATTTTAATCCTGCAGAAAATATTTTTCTCTTCCCTCTATCTTCTTCTACTGTGGGGGAGGGACACATGAAATATTCTGTTTTCCATGTGATGGAAGTGACTTAAATTAGAATCCTTATGGATTTCTAATGGTGAAAGATTGATCTCACTCTTTTTCTTTGTGCGGCTTGGCATTCAAAATAGGTATGACTCATGTATGGCATATAACAGATTGAAAGGATGATCATAAAATTCTTTTCAGAACCGTTTGCATAGGTTTTTAGAAAAAAATTAAATCATGTTGTTCCAGTTGAGTACAGGCATAGTGCCCATTTGTGAGCTCAGTGAAACCCTGTGTTTCCCCCCTGGCAATAGGACCTCAGAGGCAGAGAAGAGGAATGTTGCAGGTGATGGGAGGTCCATGTGCCCTCTCATAGTCCTTCATCCTGCCAAGGCAGAGTCTAGATAAGTGGTTCCCAATTAGCTAATTACTGAGGACCCCCTATTTTTCAAAAGCCAAGCCACGGACCCCATACTTTTGAAAATTTTGATGACTCCATGGTAATTACCTCTGCAAAGCAATTTTTTGAACAGAATATGTAGTAGCCCTTAATAAGCAAAGGACTTTAGGTATATTAAAAACAACAACAACAGACTAGGGCTGAGCGATACCTGGTTTTCAACATTGTGATACGTCAGTGGCTATACATTGTGATATTCTGATATATCAGAATGTCTGAAATTGGAGATCAGATGTGGTGGTGAGGGAAGGAGCAGTCACAGAGGTTGGGTGGGTGGAGGAGGAGAGGAAGCGGAGTCACCTTCACTGCATGTTTTGAGTGGGAGGGGATGGGGTTGGGGGGTGCATCAAGCTGCTGTCAGCAGGGCAGACAGTGATGGCAGCCATTGAAGATGGACATCCTCTGTGACTGTTGCTGCTTTCCTGTGGACTTACGTGAGGAACAAAATATTGCTGGGTCAAAATCGTTATTGCAGAGTGATTTCAAAACCGATTTTGGCCAATATATTGAAAAATTGCACAGCACTAAAACAGACCATAAAATTTGTGATATTAGCATGCAGAAATGACAAAATAATAGTTGGGGTGGGGGCAAAGGATGGGGTCGCGGACCCCCTGGGTGCGTTCCGCAAAATCCCAGTGGTCCCTGGACCCCTAATTGGGAACCACTGGTCTAAATCTTTTATCACAAAATGTGTCCACAATATGTAATTAATTATTTCTGTAGTTCTTTCAATAATACAAAGTGTATTGTATTATCTATCAGGTTGTCATAATATGATGAAAACTTATCAACTCACTGGGCCATTATCCAGGGAGCCTTTTTTACTTGAGTATTGATCTGTTTACACATATATCCTGCCTTCTGTCATGAAATACCAGGCAGCAATACATGTTTTACTAGGTAACTTTCCTTTGGCACTGACCAGGCCCAGACTCACTTAGCACTGCCACGTTGGTCACCTCATGTGCCTTCATTCCATACCATGAGATGTGTGTGAGTGCTTGTATCTGCATATGTGAGCTTGCAGCAGCAGCCGCATATGTCACATTGAAAACTGTCTTTGAACTTTGGGAGTTGAAATAGCTGAGCCTGTATCAGGCCCGTAGAGAGCTTGCCCAGGGCAGCCAGTCCGAGTCGGGTGCTTCCACCAACTTAGCCCCCCAAGGCCTGGGGCAAGTGTAACCCAGCTTCTGCCTCCCCCATTACAGACCTGGCTTGAATGGAGGGGAAAGATTGTGGGGGGCACCTGCTGTTTAAAACATTATTTTTTTTTTGTACAGACATCTTCCCACATGCTTTTGGTTTGAGCTCAAAACCTTCAGGGTTGTAGTTGAGCAAAAGTTAGATGCTTCTAACTCAGGCATGACACACTTCCTTTTTAGTGTAATTTATGGCAACTGGTATGTTTTTTCTCCATACCTATTTGATTAAGTCAAAGCAGATTTGACAATTATCTTTTTCCTCAAAACATGAATAGAAGGATAGTGAAGAGAGAATAACCAACCTGGTGTGCATACCATTTCTCCTTTTTGAGGGGTTTGCAACATATCTATTGAATTTCCTGAATCAAACTTCAGCAAAACATTTACCTTCAGTTTTGCCCTTGGTCTTAGCTTAAGGCTGTGCATTAATATTAATATTTAAACCATTAATTAAAGCATTTAACATAGCATTCAGACAAAGGATAGCTGAATTGTGTAATGTCTGGTTTAATTCATAAAGGTGAAATAATAGCCTGAAGCTTTACTTTTGAGAGAGGCCTCCATCCAGTATTCAACCTTAAAACAACCTTACTTCATCAGGTAATCTCATCTTCCACCTTTGTAATATAAATTGTATGCTGCTTCCATTGCCTAGGGTTAAATAAAATACTCTCTTGAGTTCCTTCTCCTCGAACAAAGGTTTTGTTAGAGTGCTTAGAAAAACAATAAGGCTCTCTTTTATACAAGGTGACCTTTGATATATTTTGGCTTCAGGTTTCACAAGGACCTGTTGTAAAAGATTTTGGTTACAACCCTCACCTGACTATAATATGTTGGTGGTTAATTGTCAAAACATGTTTGAAGTTGAAAAGCAAAGCATGGTTGCCTCATCGAGTAAAGTGGAGATGATTGAATCTTTTACCTTGCGATACTTGCACAATTCTTTATAATCTATTGATTAGTAGAGCAAAAGCTGCCTGATATTTACATTTTACTAAATACAGAGTTGTCAAAGTTAGCTCCTTTTACTGCACAATAAAAATAAATCCAAGAGTGCTTTACTTATTGATTAACTTGGAGGAATGTGTAGCTTGCATATGTTTCTAAATTGAGAAGGACTGTCAAGGACAGGGGTGAGCAATGTGGCCAAGGACCACATTAGAGCCAGAGGGTAGGCTGATTTGCATACACAATTGGCATACCATAGTGAGCATTCCTCTGCCTAGTACTTTGATGCTTATGTACCTTGGAGACCTTTATAGATCAAGTATTGCTAACCTACATTTTTAGATTCCTAAGGTAGCCTGTTAGAAATCATGAGGTTTGATATATAGGAGTGGAATTCTCTGTTACTGGAGTGGGGAGCCTTTGACCATCCAGATGTTGTTTGATTGAAGCTCCCCTGATCATGGAGTTCTGTTGCTGGGCTGATGGAATCTAACAACATCTGGAGGACCACAGGTTTCCCAACCATGCTATACATACATTTGAGTAAACATAGGACTTTTACTTGTAATTAATTAATCATTTTCAGATTATGTGCTCTCTTGGTTTCATATATCTTTCTATAAACTCAGAAAGCAACCCCCCCCGTGTGTTTTTAGCAGGAACCTTTAGGCCTTCCAAAACCTGGAGGGTGGATTATTGTATGTCAAAGGTGACTTTATTTTCTCCAACGTGCTTCTAAATGCCATTATTCTGCCCTCAACAGAGCTTAATGTAAGGTATATATTGTTCATTAACCTGCTACATTAAGGACAAAGATTAATGAACATATGATAAGCAGTGCTTTAATTTAGTTTGCATTTCAGTAGCGTTGAATGACAAATGGAGATATGTGGGGGGACTTGGATTAGTAAAATTTCTTGGACTAATAGTGTTTACAGATATTGGCAAAGCTGACTAGTCTGATCAGTTTTAAATTAAACTTTAATATTACAGTATTGAATACTGTATTAAGAGAAACAATTGTATTTTTTCAGAGAGATGCCTGTTTTGTGCCCTGCGTGGTCTGTTGTCCGGCGCTGGAGTCATGCGTAGGTCAGCAATAAAACAATAGAGCACCCAATGTCAGTGAAGTTAACTCTCTATGCAAAGAAACAAAACAGCTTAGTCCTACTGGTCATAGTAACCCTTCCCAGTAGGTCTTGCCCCAATTAAGTAGTTGCGAGGACTGAAGGTCTCTGCTTTCCCACTGTTCTCTAAGGTGCTTCCCTTGGTTCCTTCCCCAGCAGCCTAAGGCTCCATTGCCTTGCCTCTTGTTGCTCCACGCTCTTCATTTCTCTGTGTATTCTGGGAGACCAGGGGGGAAAGGGAGCTGGTCGCAACAGGAGGGAGAGACTCCCTGGACTCTTCAGCAGCCAGCCTCATCTCTGTCTACTGACCTTCCTCCTCTCCAGTCTATGAATCAGAACTGCCCCAGCTTCTTCCTGCTCACTAAACCCTGTTGTCTTTTCATCTTTCAACAGCTCCTTTTCCCAGTCTGCTCCGTCTTCTCCCTCACTACTCATCATCATCCCCAGCTGGGGAACCTCCAATCCCCTGACTCTGAGCCTTCTTCCCCGGGGGGGGGGGGTGTCCCTTGGTGGTTTCCCAGCTGGTGCCTCTCACCACTCTTCTGAATCCAGCCAGTCCATAACATCTGTATACTTCTCAGTCAGCTGATCTATCCTTCAAGATTTAGTTAAACCAAATATTTCTATAATGTAATTATATCTATAAACCGGTATTCAGTAAATTTATATTTGCTTTATCTGTCTTAATTTGATGGAGTATAATCTACAAAGTTCAGAATAAACTGGCAAAAAGGTTGTATGTGACTTACTCATACCTGAAAGTAGATCAATCAAGTTAATCATGACTAAATTAAATCCATTGATTTCAGTGGATCTGCTGTTCAATATGGCTTAGGCATATACTATATGAAATATGTATTATGTTACAGTTTTCAAGCATGTGAAAGTCTTGTACGAATAGAACAAAAAACTGTATTTTAATCTTGTATTTTGATTACAGTCTTCCTCAGTTTTCCTTCCAAATTTATGACATTTATTACTTCTAGAAGTATTTTCTGAACACTTGCATTTGGGCGGGGCGGGGGTTATTGGGTTGTTTTTGTTTTGATTATGTATTTTGTGGATTTGTATTCTGCTTTTATCCTTTGAACAACCCTGAGACCTGTGGGTATAGGGCAGAATACAAATTGATATGATATGATATGATATGATATGATATGATATGTAGTGGGCTGAATAGATTAATGGCAAACTAGTACTAGGGTTATTCTGTAAAAATGTCAACCTATATAGTCCTATATTTATTTTCATATATTCTGCATCATTTTAAATATACTTTTGCAGCCTTTCATTATCTGGCAACAGTTTTCCAAACTGACATTTTGTGTGTGAGTAAAACAACCATACTTGTGACATGCAAGATGACCCAGATTTTTTCTATTTTTTTCTAAGCTTCAGTTAAATACACCTCCCAAAAAGATAATAGGCTAATGATATTTTATTTCAGGGGTCACCAGCCCTTGTAGACTAGTGGACAACTTTTCAAATTTCGAGGGTGTGTTGGGCATGCCTGTCACAAAATGGCTACCAGGGAGGGGGCAATGCAAACACAAAATGGCTGTGGTAGGAAGTGTTAAAGCACGTTGTTAAGAAGGCAAGTTTAATGTAGCACTGCTAAGGAGGTATGCCCAATATCCAATTAGGTTTGTGTGCCCTACGCAACCTAGACGCCATAGGCAGAAGGAGTATTAATCAACCTAAACTTCTGCTTATATTTTACATTACCATACAGTAATGTATATTGTGTGGTATGGGGAAGAGGACAAGATATGGGTTCTAAATGAGTAGATGTATATGCTAGTATTCATCTTTGGCTGTCAAGATTTCACATCCACTTCTATGCATGTTTTAAATGCAGAATTAAATCCCACAGTGTTCAATAGGACTTTGAACACGACTACATTCTTAGGGAGTTGAATATGAAAGGCTCCTCCGGGAACATTAAATATGACCTATTTTCATTTCTACTTCAGTTCTGCGTTGTCTGCATGATGATGTAATCATAGTTCCTCATCTTACATTCAAAACAAGAAATAAAGAGCAGGTACCGTTGATATTATACATTTTGGCCTCTTCTGAAAATAGGATTATATTATATAAACATTACTTGCAAATCCCACTGCTGGTTACATAAACTTGAACGGCATCATGATAAATGCAAGAGGCTAACCTCGGCTCCTTCAAAGTCCCCAACATGTGCAAAGAGAATTGAAGATGGGGGTTGAGCAATCATCTTTGCTCAAGGGACCACAGTTGTGCTCACACCTGGTGAATGCATCTGTCATCCTTGTGACTTTCCTCAGGATCGGTCAGATCTCATGCTGAGGCTCATCAGAAATCAAAGAGATATCCTTCACCACCACCTGCCTTTTTCGGGCTCTGGAAATTAGAGGAATGACTCCATCTTTTGCTAAGCTGCCAATAGGCTTCCAAGCAGTAAGATATCTCCCTTCATGGCTCACAATGTTTGCAGTGAAGCTGGAGTAACCCCAGAACTCAGTGTGATGTTACAAGACTTGTTCCTTTCCCCCTTAGAGAAAGGGCAGAGTTGGTGGCTGCCACAAATTTTGGCAGTCTATGAAGTCTACCCTAGGTCTTCTTTCCAGAATTCTCTGTACATTCCAAAGGGCTCAGGTGTGGGGTTTGTGATCACTACACATTAAATATTGTTTGGACACTCGGTAATATAGTAAAATTCAGTATGAAAACCTAATCACACAGATGCTATTGAATTATTTTTTTCCCCACAGATGTCAGTGGCATGCAGGGTCATTTAAATTATGACACTTGGCTAAGAAAAGATTAGCAATTTCTTCCCTTAGTTCTGTTACATCTGCGAAAGGTTATTTGCCTTTTTAGCTTTAAATGTCAAAGTGTGAGCAAAGTTACCACTATACTAGATAGTATTCCCTTGGCTGGAAAACACAGTTCACCACTATAGTGGTAGAGGGCAGGCTGGATTGAGCAGCAGAGCTGAAAACTACTGAGGTGGGAGGAAGAGACTTTATGTGCTAGTCAAGGCTAAGAAAATGTAACTACTGTTGGAAACACAAAAAGCTGCTTTCTTTTGAAACATAATTGTATATATTGTTAGAGGTATCATTATCCTAACTGATGTAGCCATGTTCTTCATCTTCTCAGCAGTTCATGTTTAATGCCTAAATGTAAAGCTGTGAACTAGTTCACTCAAAGCTTGAGATAGTTATGAACTTAAAAGATTTGTGACACTCTGGATGTGTTTGAGTTGGGAGAATTTTATCTGAGAACTAGTATATTGAAGCATACAGACTGCAACTCTTTTATAAAATGTAAAGAGCAGGTGACAGGGAATCCTTATTCTCCAAAGCCTAGAAAACCTGCTGACTACCATTTAGTTCTCTCACAGCTATTAAATTGTCCTCATTGGATAAAAAAACAGTTTCTCCAATCACATGCTGCTTAATAGGTGACTGCAGTATATGTGCTGTGGCAACAAAATACATAATTTCTGATGGTTAGGAGAATGGAAGCAATTACTCATGCTTTCTTGACATAATAATCAAGTACAATGATGAGCAACACATGTGCCATTGGATCCATTTTCTTGCAGCCTGGAACCATTTTAACAAAACATGTCTCCTTTTTTGCCACCCCTCACTTATCTGGGATTCATACCTGCCACAAAATTAAGGTTACTCTTTCCCTTGAAACTTGTCCCTGCATTTTTTTAGAAGTATGTTTTTGAGAGGTTTCTGGTGCCCACCACTAAATCTGGTGATTAGGCAAGGAGGTGAATAGGCTAGTATTTTCTTCTCATTTTGTTCAAAGTCAGAATGCATGCTAAACTCTGTATGTAATGGCCATGGTATGATTTCAATATGTTGTACAATCCATTAAACTTCTATTACTCATCCCAGTCTGTCAGGAGTGGTCATACTAGAAATTCAAACTGAAACAGATAGCAATTGCTCAATTTCAAATGTGAATCTATGACAAGATTCTAAATGTGGGAATGAAAATTTGGGAAGTTACAAAAATTATTATGTAGCAAGGGAAAATAAATAATTGAGAAAAAAGTATAAAAGTAGTATAGCTTGCTACTTTTAATGTTTGATTATTTAAAATTTATTATCTAATTTTGCCATAAAACAAAACAATGACAGTGTCTTCCCAGACATGTAAACAAAATTCACCATGACTGAATAAGTGAGAGTCATAAGAGGATTATAGGGAGAGTCAAATGAGGGCAAAACCATGACATGATTACAATGTAGCTTGACTCTGGTTATTTCTGTGTGCTTAAGTTACTTTTCTGATCTGCATGCCCTTCTCAAGGCTAACTAGCAGGCATGCTTTTTTACTTCCATGTAGAAATAAGAACTGCAGTAAGAATGCTGCTCTGTGCAAATGAGCAAGGAAACTTAATTTCAGTTACTGAGAGATCTGTCACCTTCTCAAGGTCAGATGCCATTCCAGTAAATTCCAGTATTCTCCTGTAACATCTGGTCTTGTACAGCAGTTTCTGACCTGGAGGCTGATTACTTGGAAAGATCCACAACATGTCTTGTGTTACTCAGGTTCTGGAGCTGGCTTCTTCCACTTAAGAGCAAAATACAGTCGTACCTTGGAAGTCGAACAGAATCCATTCCGGAAGTCTGTTCAACTTCCAAAGTGTGGCTTCTGATTGGCTGCAGGAAGCCAAGGCAACTTGAGTTGGATGAAGAGATGAATAAATGCCAGACAAGTTTTGAGTCTAGAAAAATTATGATTCTATGTGTGGGGTTGGAGATAGAATTTTGTTGTGGGAGATTGTGTTTATTTCTGTTATTTCCTGCCCCATTTGAATTCCTACATCTATGTCTCACTTTCTATGCTCACTTTAAAAATCATCAGTTATGATTAATGTACACATACATTTTACTTCAAGGCCTTCAGTTTTGCTTTTGTTGAGTTTGCTGTTATAGTTTATCATTCAAGAAAACAAAATGTCACATAATCTTGGGGTCCATTCACTTGTTTGAAGAGTGTCTCATAGGTAACAGTTACTATAATGCATCCATATTATTTAAAATGCATAGATTTATTGCAGTACAAATTGTTTAAGATCAGGTTTGATTTCTTGGCTTCATTAAACATCTGCAGTAGGGGAAAATATTTTGTATAGACTTGATGCTTGGCAGGGGGTTGGACTCGATGGCCCTTGTGGTCTCTTCCAACTCTATGATTCTATGATTCTATGCTTGACAAAAAAAATGTGTTTCGCTACAGTAGCATCCAAAGGAAAGGAAAAAAAAAACACTTTCAGAAGTTGGTCATTTCCATAACTTGATTAATAATGAATTTCAAATGTGAATTTATCAAGTGATTACAAACCTATGTGTTTAATGCTTCATCTTGTGGCATACTGTATGTTGCTAGCTCTGGTAAGTGTTGTCAAAAGGAAGTAAAATAAAAACTATCAGTGTCTTCTTAAAAATACCCTTTATAATGCAGTTTTCTCTGTTTTTCTTTATTATAGTATTTTTAAATCCTTCCTTGATTTCTATACATGTAAGATAATAGTTGCTGGAAAGTGTTTTAGAGGGATTACTTGGACTTTTATTTCTACTAGGTTGTTTTGTTTTGTACTGAAATTGAACTCTTAAAAGAAGTCTGGACACTTTACTAAGATATTAAGACTTTGCTATGGTTACTTGATTGAATGCAGCCATGGGAATGTTGACAAAGCCAAGTTCAGGGGCGGATGTTTCATTTGCAGTGGAAGGTCACAGAATTATACAGAAGAGCTTTCACCAATGGGGGTGTGGAGCTGACATATCTTTGTATCACACCAAACTGTCCTGGCAAAATGTTTCTCAGCAGCCAAGGGACAGTTGATAATGGGAATATAGTGTTTCAAGTTATGATTATAAGCCTTACTCATTAACATTGCAATACAGGCAGTTGAATAAATCTTACAGAATGCCGGATATTTATTCCTTATAGTCTACTCATAAAAATAACTCTGAAAGATTTGATAATAAATTGTTAAGCTGGGATAATTCTGGATATTAGGGTTCTACACTAAGATTCTTACTTGATGAATCATCTGGTTTTTAAGCTTCTGTGCAATTGCTTTAACTAATTGGGATATTACGAGTTTCTCAGTATATTTCCTTTTTTGAGAATACTTCAGGATATGTTGCAATTTGATACTCTTTCTAGAAGGGAAGGTTGTTTTTATTTATTTTTCTCCTTTAATCATAATAGGGAAACAACCAAGTGTGCCCTTAAACAGTCCCACTGATTTAATCTTCTGGTTAAAGATTGAAGCACTGCTTTACACAGGCCTCCTGTTAAGCCTGGAGTTGGGGGAGGGGGTTGAAAATTCTCCTGGCAGATCTGCTACACTTCCAAGGCACTCACATAGCAATTGCTGGGGAAATCCTCTTCTTCCTTCCTCCAGGCTTAGATGGAGGGCTGGAACTTGTCTATTTCACTCTGTGCTTTGGAGGTATTCAGAATTCTTCTGAAGTAAAGCATGACGTGGACAGGCTGCAACTGTTCTCCTGCATTCAGAAAAGGAGATTGTTCTTAACCTTGCAGTGTATTTTAGAGGTACTCTGAGCACATCTAAAGCTCAGTTTGTTGTCAGATAAGACCACTACTTCTTCACCATTTAGGTAAGAACAGGAGCCTGACAATCACACATTTTGACTATAGCTGCTAAGGCCAGTAAAGCTTGTGAATTTCACTATGTATGTATAAAATGTATTATTGTTCTCAGTGCAGGGCAGTAATGGTGTACTTAAATGAGATTTTCATAACTAAATTATTCCAATAGTACATTTTTATACATGGATTATAACTGATACTTGTTTATATATGAAATGTTGAATTTAATACTACTTCTACAGGAGCTGTAATGCATTAGGGAAATTAATTGGTCATATAAAACAAATATTATTTTTTTTAAAGTGAGCTTTAGTTTTGTTTGAATGCACTTGCAAATTAGAAAATGAGTGGGTTGTGGTTTTTTTTTAATGCCTGAATAGTCACTTCAGAAATAACCTCTTTCTCCTTTAAAACACCTTTATGCCTACTCTAAACTGCAGAGTACTTTTCCTAGTGGTCCTAAATTCCAGTGCTGGGAAGCAGGTGGCAGGACATTTTTGGGAGTTAATACAGATCCTACAAAGTCTATGCATTAGATGTTCATGTGTTTTGTTTCTGTCTTAGAAATGTGACTGAACTGTAGAGGTTTTATTCCTTAATGCTTTATTTTCAAGTAGCATCTGTGGTCCCTTTCCATTTATAGAAGAATCCTTTCCCACTTATGTGTGGTTTTATAGAGCCTGGAAACTTTCTCTTCTTCCCCACCCCCTTCTTGTTGCAAATTGAATGCTTGGCATTAATTTATTAAGATTCCTTCAGCCAAATCTGTACTTACTGGCTTCAACCACACACAATCCATTGTACCCTGTTAAGGTACTTCCCCTGAATTTATGGCTCTTTGGGGAATTTCTAGTATCAAGGAATCTTCAGTCAGCTGGAAACAATTGTATAATTAAGAGGCATTGAGTAGATAGAATGGTTCTACATAATTGAAGCAAGCAATGGCATGTTTGGCTATAGATGGTGTTTTCAGCAATTTATTTGTAGGCTTTACTTTTTCTTTTCCCTTAAGTGTCATTTCAAACTGAATCAGCATGGGTGCTTCTAGTAAGTTTATCCAATAGCAACCAGTTCCAGCCTTGCTCTCCAACTCCAACTGGAAGCATTGTATTCATCTCTTGGTAGGACTGAAGGTGGAATAATAGTGGAAGCACTTTAAGAGAATCTGTTTCTGTTACATTGGTGATGAGAAAGACCACTTTTTGCAGTAATACTGTAAAATAGCAATCTTCTTTTAAAGCAAATATGGCAAAAAAAAAAATCTGGCTGTACATCTTTGTATCAGTTTGTTTGTTTTTTAACCTCAAAAACAGCAAACTGTAACACACATCTTTATTTAACTGGAATTGTTTATACTGCCAACTCTCTACACACAGGTAATATATACATATTACCCACCCTGTTTAAGTTATTCAGGGCTATATCATCTTTGAACTTAGAACTATCTGCTCTTATTTTCACAAGGAAAACTTTAACCATACAATTAAAACATGCCTATTTCATAATTAATTTTGACTCTTGAATATTAGCTCAGGAAATATAGCCAAAGTCTCCTCTCTTTCAAACAATTAAAATAGTAATTATTTTTCAAAAAATGTTTTGAGCATTGCAGAAGTTTTTAGTTTTAGAATTTTAAAAAATTGAAAGCAAGAGAATTCTATGGATGCTTATTTTACAATTCAGTCAATTAAGTGCCAGATTAAATAGTTTACTGTTTTCCATCTGATAGATAAAATATGAACAGTATCATTATTCAAAATGACTCATAAGTTGCTTAGATAGCCAAATACTAGCTTTTCTTGGGAGTGACTCTTTAAAAGCCATTTGCAATTTCATCCAACTGGCATGTCAGTATTACAAAACAGGCATGGCCAGTGTCAGGACAATAGATTATTACAGCTTGTATTAGTAATGCCTTAAATACATAATCTTTGAATCAAAACATGAAACATGCATGTAGAGTATGCTGCTTATGTTTGGAATGAGTCGTTATTTTATAGGAGCAGCTACCTTTGACCTGGGCTTGGAATATTTCTTAGCTTCATAATCAGTTAATGGCATTGGGGATGTCCAGACATTAATTTAATTCAGTATACAGTGGAACCTCTACTCAGGTATGGAATCCATTCCGGAGGTCTGTTCATGAGTTGATCCGGGTCACTGGTAGAAGCGCTGTTCTGCTCGTGTGCATTTGGCCATGGCACCATTCTGCGCATGTGCAGACGGCGGCAGCCACTTCTGCGTGTGCACGAACCATGGCAAACCCGGTATTTACTTCCGGGTTTGCCGCGGTAGCAAGTTGAATTGTTCGCAAGTAGAGGCTGTGGTAAGTTGAGGTTCTACTGTACTGACTTAACAAGGATGAGCTGTGCAGGGACTGCCAACAAACCTGAGTACAGCTTTGACCAAACTATTTAGGTGAGACTTTGTATTTTAATATTTATAAGCAACTTGGTCCAACCCTTGGGCCACATGCCACCTAGCCCTAGAGAGGGATCTTATTTTTTTAACATAGTGGCATAATTTGCCACTGAATCCAAATTCAGTTAAAAAGGCTGACCATACTGACTGACTGTCACAGGACCAAAAGACCTGGTGTAGCATTTCCAGTCATGTCCTCCAGCCCTGCAATTGACAGGTTTGTGTGCAGGCTACTAACTTTTTGGGCTTCTTTACAAGGCCATGTGCACAAGAATTCAATTTGCAGAAGAATTAGTTGTTTAAAAATATTTTTCAAATGAAACTGAGTTAATTGGAAATATTTCATTAAACCCACAACAGAGGCTCATTTCTTTCCCACTAAAGACACGTGTACTTTTAGAAGTGTTGACAATGTGTTAAGCCATTTGTCTGTAACACTTCCTTGTATATAAACACCATTTGCTGGGGTGGATTTAATCTCCAATAGTATAGGGTGCGAGCACCTCTGTAATAAAATGCAGAGAAGACAATTATTGAAAGACAGATTGAAACCAGATGGGCAAGAATGGAAAGTGTGCATTCTGTATGCATTCTGTCTCCAAAAATGTCAGATTAGTGTGACTGTCTCAGAAGACAGGAAAAGAGCTACAGTAGTAGTTGATATATTATGAGCACCTATCATTGAATATCTGGTTTGAGACTACCCAGTTATTTTTTGCAATACTTATATCAAGAATTTGTTTTTCCAATGTAATGAATTCCTGTTTATTGGAAATGAGAAGCTTTTCTTGGAAAGAAGTGTCACTGCAGGCACATTAATAATTATTATTTAACAACATTTTATGCAACAGTTTGAAATATTAACACTTGTAATTATCAATTGCTGTTTTAGATTTCTGTTATGAAGATTAAGTGTTTTGACTAGCATATGCTAGGAAGAGGCTCCACAGCTCTCTGCCCCTGGTGTCCCTTCTCCCTTAACTCTGTGTTGGAATTCTCACCATTTGATGTTTGGAAAGAGCTGTGGAATTGCCTAAAGGAGTTTTGGATGAGCTGCTGGGCAGAAGTGGGGCGAGCAGGGAGAGAGAGACCAGACATTCTGCAACCCTGCATTAGAGTTTTCATCCTGGTCAAAAATTGTGCTTTAACTATAAATGAATATAGCATTGTTATTTTTTTGTGGTATGTGAACGCTTGAATAAAACAATACAGAATAATGTGTGGAAACGGTACAACACGCTTTGTAGTGGAAGAATTGTATGTTGAATGAGTGTTGTGAGTTGTGACCAAAGTAGAGTCTACCAGTGGATGGATGGCATGCTTGCTGAGGAGCAACCATATGTGAGAGCCCAGGAGTATTGAATGATTGTTTCCTGTGCTGGGAAAGCCTTCCCACAGTAGTTCATGCGCTGGTTACTTCAAGACTGGTTTACTGCAGTGCACTCTATATGAGGCTTCCTTTGCACTTGATGTGGAAGCTGCAGTTAGTGTCAAATGCTTCAGCACGATTGCTGACAGGAGTAAGGCTGTGGTAGCAAATAGCACCAGTGCTCAAGTATCCGCACTGGTTGCCGATTCACTACCATCCCAGATTCAATGTGTTACTATTAGCATATAAAGCCCTTAACAATTTGGGACTGGTTTATGTACAAGATTGTCATACCCCACATCCATCTGTTTGAATGCTTTGGTCTGCAGAATTGACACTACAAAACCTCGGGTTAAGAACTTTGCTTCAGGATGAGAACAGAAATCGCGGTGCAGTGGCAGCGGGAGGCCCCATTAGCTAAAGTGGTGCTTCAGGTTAAGAACAGTTTCAGGTTAAGAATGGACCACCGGAACGAATTAAGTACGTAAGCAGAGGTACCACTGTAACTTGATCATTTAGTGTGGCAGCACCTGCCCTTTGGAACTCTCTGCATATTGAGATCAAGCAGGCACCTTCTCTGTACTCTTTTTAGCACTTCTTAAAAACTTTATTATTTAGACAAGCCTACCTAGATGCTTAGAAAGTAGAGACAATTTTAATCTGTTTTAGTATTTTAACTTTTGTATGTTTTAAGGTAAGGTTTTAATTTTTTCTTGATTTTCTTGTTTTATCTTTTTGTAAAGTGCTTTGAAGGTTTCTTTAACAGTGAAACAATAAATTTTATGAAAATAAATAAACTGTGTGTGTGTACACACACACACAAACATACACACACAAATTACTTCTGTAATACATGCATGTAATAAAGTTATACTAGTATTCATCCTCATTATTAATGAGAAGCTATAATAATAAAACCTGTCTTGCCTTTCTTCTGTATTGCACTGAGAGAGAAAATCTGTGTACATATTATAGCAATGCAAACAGGTGTTCAGACAACTGAAAGTAGTAACATTTCTATGGTTAGTACTTTGTACACTAGCATGCTCCCTTTCACCATCAGCTAATTTAAGCGGAGCTCACCGTTCCCTGAAAAGAGAAGCTGTAATAATTTTTGCCAGCCCAGTTTTTCCTTTCTTACTCTGGGAACAGACAGCCCTTACCAGGGAGAGCAGCCACACCCATAATGAATGCCTCCTTCTCTTGTGGTGTACACACTTAGAACTGCTTTTAGTTGATCTCGGGCAAGGCAAAAGTAAATAAACCAGACTTGGAAGTCTCCTACCCTTTCCTCTTGTACTGGTTGCTAGTGGAAGGGTGAAAAAAGTTTCTCTACTTTTGGAATGAGTCCTCTAGTCAAGCTAGAAAGAAAGACATTTCAATCTCTATTTAAATTATCATGAACATGTATTGCTCATCTAACAAAAGAGTCCTCAACTTTGGAATTGCTCAAAAACTGTTGGATCCATAGGAATCAAGGAAAACTAAACTTGCTAATCAAAACTAAAAAATAAGATTATCAGGATATACTGTTACCGTGAGAGCAGAGATGTCTGTCAAACCCTCAACCCCTGGAGTATTCATTCAGAGATAAAGTAAATAGGGATGGAGTGTTGCTTAGACATAATTGTTTTACTTTCATATTACGTGCTTGCTAATGGAAAATATTCTCTTTTTAAAAAGCCTTTTTCATGTTCTTAGTGGTTTGGTTCAATCTTCTGCTTAACATCAAAGACTCATGTCAGACACATAGGCCATTTATTTCTAGCAATAACATCTAAAAGGCAAAGTGCAGTTCAAACATTAGACGTGGGTGCTGATGAATCAATCATCTTTTACTCCTGGCTCAGTCTGTCTCTCTCCTAACTAGATGGCTAAAATGGATTGATACTTTCAACTTTTGCCTTTGTTCATTTAAAAAGAGGTTTCCCTCCCCATTCTCATGAAAGTGCTGCATTGGCATATTTGAAGTTGTAGCTGTTTTCATAGTTAGACCTATTGGGCTGCATACTTGGTCTTGCCCACTGGTGTGTATTATACTGGTCAAGAAGAATCCTTTTTCAGTTAACAAATCTGTTTTTAGTTTCTAGACTGTAAGACAATGCACAAGTGATGGGGTGCGGGTGTCTGAGGTGTCATGGGCAAAGAAAATTGAAACATATTACAGTGGTACCTCAGGTTAAGCACTTAATTCGTTCTTGAGGTCCGTACTTAACCTGAAACTGTTCTTAACCTGAAGCACCACTTTAGCTAATGGGGCCTCCTGCTGCCACTGCGCCACCGCTGCACGATTGCTGTTCTCATCCTGAAGCAAAGTTCTTAACCCGAGGTACTATTTCTGGGTTAGAGGAGTCTGTAACCTGAAGCGTATGTAACCTGAAGCGTATGTAACCCGAGGTACCACTGTATTTTGAATCCTCCCAATTTGCTATGTCAAATTTGCTGTGTCAAATCAAGTCCTGTTGTCTCTGCAATGATGCAAGGGAATATTGAGCCCATGCCTTCGGGTCATGCTTTCATTGTTGTTGTTGTTTAGAAGGTGGGAAAGAGTTGGAATCCAAGGACACCTGGAAAGATCACAGGTTCTCCACCTCTTTCTTGCAGGATCATTGTAAACTCCGTAATAAGATAATGAACATGAAGCTTTTCATATATTTAAAATTGTAATATATATGTTGCACACTTGAGCATAAGCAGAGATAATAATATACAAATTGCTGTCCTTTTTCAACAGATTTTTCTAATTTGCATTCAGATTAAGACCAGGATCTATATTATTTGGCATTTTGGGCAAATTGTACTGTATCAAGAGACAATTTGTGCTGTTATGCTAATCTGCTTAGTTGTTGGAAATCAAGTGGACATTTAATATCTAAAAATAGATTATTGGAGGTCATCAGCTTGAATGTGCATTCACATTCTCAAACTATCCCGCTATGTAAATGGAATAGTATCCTGAGAAAAGCCCTGTCAAATAGCTGCACACATGGCTTAGTCTTGAACTGTTGATCTGTTCTCTCAGCCACTCTTCTGGAAATAGAATGTTATCACCAACATTGTCAGGTTCCTTAGAAATGTGTGAATGAATAGGATTCATCCCACCCACGCAATGTTAGCACTGAGGTTAGTGTGCAAATACAAAAACTTGAAATTAGGTTTGGAATGCAATTCATCTGGAGTGGAAATAGCCATGCATTTTATTTTGTTTAGAAAGGCTTTATTTAAACCATTGTAAAACACTTCAGACCGCATTTCCATTACTACTTCCACTGGAATGAACTGAGATTATTATTTCACCATTCAGTTCTGCTAAGTTCCCTATCATGACTCCAGCACTTTCCCTTTTGCCTTCTTTGTGCTGGGTTCTGCTTTTGAGCACCGAGTATATGTCTGACCCATATATACAGAGTATATACATGTAGACGCTGCTATACTTCTGGCAGATCTGCTGGTTGTTGCGGGAGCCCCAGCATTCCTGCCTTCTTGAGAGGCCTATCCCAGAAACTGAAAATGTAGAATTTAGTGATCATGTAGCAGACCATCTTACCGTCTCTTAAAATAAAAGAACCTCAAATATTGAGAAGAAGTGATTTTCTATGATGTGTTGTGCTGTGTTACAGTATAGTAAAGATGCCTGTTTAATCCTCCTTTGGACAGTCTTATGGGTTGCTTTAATACAGGGATGGTTAATTTTTTTCTATCTGAGAGCCACATTGCCCCATGTTGAACCCTCAGTGGTGGGTGGGATGAAATGTAAAAATGAGTATGGCAAAAATAAAAACACAAATTTGGGGAGCTTGAAGGAACCATAAAAAACTTTGGACACCACAGCAGGGCATGCATAGGAACAATTTTTCTTGGGGGGGGGGGAACCCTCAGATTCTAAAAACTTTTTAAAAAGAACAAAAATATGATAGGTACAAATCTATTGAGGAGCCTTTGTTAGCTACCCCAGTTTAATACCTTGAAAATTGAGAAATTACGTATCATACTTAGGACAGAAGCATGTTTTGGTGGTGAATTAGCATAAGCAGTTGCACCAATCTTTGTAGGACAAAAATTCTGTTTTCTGATGTGACACACACACACACACACACACACACACACAGTGCTTTTTTTCTTTAAAAAATGTTTAGGAGTACTCTCATTTTGACTCAAGCAAATCACCATTTTATAGTTCAAATCAGGAAAAATAAATACAGTAAATGGACAAAAGTACAAAGATTCACAAAATGTTTAAGGGTATGCATCGCCCTGCATCCCCCCAGAAAATAGCACTATATATATGTCTCAGATATAAAAACTTTTTGATCTTCTACCTCTAAAAAACAACAGGAGGAATAGCAGTATCAGCCCCATCTTCTGTAATGTTTTTATCCAATCCTTGTTTGAAATAGTAACACTGTAGAAACATTTTGGTTGTCCGTCCCGTGTCCCCCCCTCCCCGTCCCCCACCATATAGGAACTTTCACACTTTCCCCCTTCCTACCTCTTGCTAATGATGTTCAAAGGCTCTTGTAATGGGAATTATACTTTTTTCCCTTTGGTTTTCCTGAGAGTGATCTTGTATCAGTTACAGATGCTCATTTTTGTTTTGGATTGGGAAGGTGTGCATTAATTTAACTAAAGGAAAGGCTGTTTTCTCTACAAATTTATGTAGTTTAATACAATTTCTGGAAGAGTTAAATGAATCTCATCTAAGTCATATATTTAGTTGAGCTGATGAACTGTAAGAATTGTCATTGTTTGGCGAGAAGTCCAGTGACTTTAACAACTTACAGAATGTCTCAGGAGAATGCTTGTGGTTGCAAGAATGGAATATTCAGTTACATAATCAAGTTATTGTTCATGCCGGCTCAGCTAACTTAAAATGATGAAGAGGTCTGTTTTGCATTCAAGGAAAGGTGAACAGCTTGCAGTTATCTCACTGAACAAACTTGCGTGTAACTTCTATAACCATGCTATTTTGAAGTTAATGGAGTTCCTGGGAAGGATAATTTCTGAACTTTTGGCTCTACTTGTGAATAATGACCAATGATAGATTAAAGGAGCAAAAGTTGCTGCAAGCTGATAAGGATGTCTCTTCTGCTACAGAAAATTTATAGTGGGAAAAAGTCTCATTAACCAAGTGTAGCCTGAAGATGAGAGTCTGGATTGAAAAATGGATCCCACCCCCCTCCCCACCCCCGCCTGAAACACAATTGTTACACAGGTTAATTAGCATTTGAGCATCTCATGATTCTTTTCTTGCTTTTACTTTACATTCTCTACTTATCTTGAGTTTGTGTAGAATTTGTTCTTTTCTTCTTGCATTCTTTTGAAGTGTATATTGTGTTAAAATTGAAAATTTCTGGGGTTTTTTCAATTGTGAAAGATAGTAAAACTGGATAGCTTTGTAAATTTGTGTTGCTTTTGACCAGGAGTTCCCTCCTCTCCTGCCATATCTATCACAACTTTTCCAATGTCCTGAAACCCTTACTATATGCATCCCTCCATTGTCCTTAATTGGCTACTGCAGGCAGGAACAGGTAAACACATTAGTTGAGTCTGCCATTTTTTTGAGGCAACTAGTGCTATGTGCTCTTAGCATTGATAAATTATTGAGCTGCGTAGCAGACTGTCTCGCCAGAGTGGTACATGCTCTGGTTATCTCCCGCTTGGACTACTGCAGTGCGCTCTACGTGGGGTTACCTTTGAAGGTGACCCAGAAACTACAACTAATCCAGAATGCGGCAGCTAGACTGGTGACTGGGAGCGACCGCCGAGACCATATAACACCGGTCTTGAAAAACCTACATTGGCTCCCAGTACGTTTCCGAGCACAATTCAAAGTATTGGTGCTGACCTTTAAAGCCCTAAATGGCCTCGGTCCAGTATATCTGAAGGAGCGTCTCCTCCCACATCGTTCTGCCCGGACACTAAGGTCCAGCTCCGAGGGCCTTCTGGCGGTTCCCTCACTGCAAGAGGCCAAGTTACAGGGAACCAGGCAGAGGGCCTTCTCGGTAGTGGCGCCCGCCCTGTGGAACGCCCTCCCATCAGATGTCAAAGCGATAAACATCTACCTGACATTCAGAAGACATCTGAAGGCAGCCCTGTTCAGGGAAGTTTTTAATATGTGACATTTTAGTGTATCTTTTATCTTTGTTGGAAGCCGCCCAGAGTGGCTGGGGAAACCCAGCCAGATGGGTGGGGTACAAATAATAAATTATTATTATTATTATTATTATTATTATTATTATTATTATTATTATTATTCATCTTGCATAGGGCAGATCTGTACTAGAAATAGTTTGTAGGGGCAAACCCAAGGGACCTTGCCAGAAATGCAAACAGTTTAGGACAAGAGACTGAAACTGATGATAAATTAGCCACAGGCAACGTATCATTTTAAAAATTCATTTATAAGATAGATAGATAGATAGATAGATAGATAGATAGATAGATAGATAGATGATAGATAGATTGATTCTGTATAAGGCTACTACTTTCTTCCCTCAGCCCCATCTATTTTATAATGGGTAGTTTTTCCAAAAAGGAAAGAATTCCCAGAAATAGTTGAAATGTCAACAGAAAAGTTTGAACAATTATTTAGTTTAAAATATCAGTAAAAATACTGGTAGTAGTCACATCTAAGTTAATGTAAATGAGCAAATTATCTGGCAATGGATTGCTTGACAAAAATAATTTTCTAAATCAGTATTCCTTGTTGGTTCTGAATCTCTTTCATCTCTAGATGGTAGTACCCTTCAGCTAGAATGAGAGCAGAGAAACAATTGCAGTTTGAATCTGAGGAGAGAACAGAGTGCTAGCTGGAGTTGCCTAAAACAGAAACATCACCTGCATTTGCTCTGCCCTTGGTAATAGTGAGCGTTTGGATCCCTCTCCTTCCTTCACCACCTCATGCAGTGAATCTCACATGGCAGCAATGCCCATCTGGTGCACACCTTTATTTGAGCTTCATATCTACTGGTCAATCTGCTGTCAATGCAGTCTACCGAGTTCACAGGATGTTGACAATCTAGTGCAGATATAGTATATAGAGAAAAAGAGATTGGACAATATAGTACTACCGCAAAAAAATGGAACATATATCAAAGCAATTAGTAGAACAGCATAATGCAATGTATAGCACCCACCTTTTAACACTATGTAGGTGGGCTGCTGATTACCAAACACTACTTGTGATGATTTGATACATTTATTGTCATGACTAATGAGCAGACTTATTTGCTTTTGTAGCCGTAGCAATACCATAAAAACCTGTAGGTTGTTAATTATTTTAAGGAATCTAATTTGAAAAATATATGTGCAATGGTAAATGAATCGTTGGCCTTGAAAATTTGGTATGAATGTATTTCTCTATCCGCTTCCCAGTCATTGAGTGGCAAAACTTGGGATTTTCCATCTTTAAAATGAGAGCAATTATACTCCCTTTTAAAAGGTGGTAGGAAATGAAGATAAAGTACCTTGCCATATAAGTCATTTATACAAATGAAATTATTATTCATACAAATGTAATTACCAGTAAGACTTTCACCTCATGTTCTGCACCAAGCAAGCCACTTTTGAAATTAAGAAGATAAAACACAGAGATCTGTCTTTCAAAGAAAAAGTTATAGGTCGTTTGGTTCCTGGTAGATATGTTTGACAAAGAACAAGTGTGCCTTTTGAAACCAAATGATTTTTTTTACAGTTAGAAGCACTTTGAATCAGCTTCCCTTTTTGACTAAACACTTGGAAAGAACTTGACAGCTGTTAAGGCAAGTAGAGTTAACTCTGAGTATTAGGTCTGAAATGAAATAACTCTGCAGTTTGTTATAATAACGTATAGTTGATTCCAAAAGTTTAGAGTAAGCAGCTAAAGAATTATCTTAAACTAATCTTAAAATCTGTTATAAAATCCTCCCATAATCTCAAACATTTGTCTGTCCAGCTGCCAAAATCTTAGCCCTTAATTAGGCAAACTTCTAAGAAAGGAATGGAAACTTTGCCTGATGGTGAACTGTTGTTATTATTATTTATAAAATTTCTATATTGCCCTTCATCCGAAGATCACAGGGGAGTTTACAATATAATAATAATAATAATAATAATAATAATAATAATAATAATAATAATAATAAATTTTATTTATATCCCGCCCTCCCCAGCCGAAGCCGGGCTCAGGGCGGCTAACAACACTAAAACAGTACAACATTATAAAACATTATAAAAATGAATTAAAATCAAAATTAATGGCAACCATAAACTAAAGTCTTGTAAAGATTGCCAAAGGAGGGAGTCAGGCTGCGCCCTGACCAAAGGCCAGGTGGAACAGCTCTGTCTTGCAGGCCCTGCGGAAAGATGTCAAGTCCTGCAGGGCCCTTGTCTCTTGTGACAGAGCGTTCCACCAGGTTGGAGCCGCAGCCGAAAAAGCCCTGGCTCTAGTTGAGGCCAGCCTAACCTCTCTGTGGCTTGGGACCTTCAAGGTGTTTTTATTTGAAGACCGTAAGTTCCTCTGTGGGGCATACCAGGAGAGGCAGTCCCGTAGGTACGAGGGCCCTAGGCCGTATAGGGCTTTGAAGGTTAAAACCAGCACCTTAAACCTGATCCTGTACTCCACCGGGAGCCAGTGCAGCTTATATAGCACCGGATGAATGTGATCTCTAAGCGAAGACCCCGTAAGGAGTCTCGCTGCGGCATTCTGCACCCGCTGGAGTTTCTGGGTCAGTCTCAAGGGCAGCCCCACGTAGAGCGAGTTACAATAATCCAGTCTGGAGGTGACTGTCGCGTGGATCACAGTGGCTAGGTCAGGGCGAGAGAGGTAAGGAGCCAGCTGCTTAGCTTGGCGGAGATGAAAAAATGCCGCCTTTGTTATAGCTGCAATCTGTGCCTCCATGGAGAGGGAGGTATCGAAGATTACACCCAAACTCTTAACGGACGGTGCTGGCACTAATTGCATCCCCGCAAGAGATGGGAGTTGCCCCCTCAGTCCCATGTCGTCCCGTCCCAGCCAGAGGACCTCTGTCTTCGAAGGATTTAACTTCAACCGGCTCCCACGAACCCATCCAGCCACAGTCTCCAAGCATCTGATCAGTGTGTCTGGGGCCGAGTCTGGGTGGCCGTCCATCAACAGATAGAGTTGGGTGTCATCAGCATACTGATGGCAGCCCAGCCCAAAACTCCGGACAAGCTGGGCGAGGGGGCGCATAAAGATGTTAAAAAGCATCGGGGAGAGTATTGCACCCTGGGGCACACCACACACCAAGGAGTGGCGGGATGACAATTCCCCCCCAAGCGCCACCCTCTGTCCCCGACCAGAGAGAAACGAGTGCAGCCATTGAAGGACTGTGCCCTGGATCCCCACGTCGGCAAGGCGGTGGTCCAGGAGTTCGTGATCGACCATGTCGAAGGCTGCTGACAGGTCTAGAAGAATCAGCAGCCCCGACCCGCCTCGATCCAGCTGCCTGCGGAGATCATCTGTTAGGGCGACCAGAGCCGTCTCGGTCCCATGACCAGCGCGGAAGCCGGACTGGAATGGATCCAGAGCTGATGTTTCATCCAGAAACCAACCAAGCTGTTCAGCAACCGCTCTCTCAATCACCTTACCCAGGAATGGAAGATTCGAAACTGGGCGGTAATTGGATAGATCTAAAGGATCTAATGATGTTTTCTTTAAGAGCGGGCGCACCACTGCCTCCTTCAGTTCCCCTGGGAATGTCCCGGTGCCAAGGGACAGATTGATGATATCCCCCAGGGGGGCCCGCACCTCGTCTGGACACGCTCTAATCAGCCAGGACGGGCACGGGTCGAGAGGACAGATGGTGGGCTTTCCAGCTCGGAGGAGTCTGTCCACATCGGCTGGGGATATCCAGTCAAAGTGGTCTAATACTGAACCCGAGGACAGTCGAGGGGCCTCCAGTTCCTTTATTGTATCCAAATTGGCAGGGAGGTCATGGCGGAGCAACAAGACCTTCTCCGCAAAAAAGCTCGCGAATGCCTCACAGCTGTGTGTCAAATTGTTATTTAAATTTGGCTGTCCTTCAAGGGACGTTAAAGACCGAATTATACTAAATAATTGCGCCGGGCGAGAGCTAGCGGATGCAATGGAGGCCGAGAAGTAGGACTTCTTAGCGGCCTTCACTGCCATCTCGTAGGTTTTCATAAAAACCCTATAAGATGTTCTTGAAGCTCCGTCACGGGCACCCCGCCATACTCGCTCTAGCCGTCTGAGGTCCCGCTTCATTTTCTGGAGCTCCTCGGTAAACCAGGGAGCCCGGTTTCTGCGGGGTCGCAGAGGGCGCTTAGGTGCGATCTCATTGATGGCTGCTAGGAGCTGGGTATTCCAGGCCTCAACAAGCTCAGTCAATGAGTTGCCAGGGGGAGAAAGGTCCCGCAAGACTTGACAGAATCTATCAGGGTCCATCAGCCTCTGCGGGCGAGCCCAAATTGGCTCGCCACCCAAGCAGGGTGGGGGTGGAACGTCAATCCTGGCTTTCAGAGCATAGTGATCAGACCATGGCACCTTCATCGAAGGAAACATGATCACATCTATACCGATGCCAAAGATCAAATCCAGCGTGTGGCCTGCTTGATGTGTGGGGCCCGAAACAAACTGGGAGAGCCCTAGTGTCGCCATGGAAGACACCAGGTCCAGAGCCTGTGAGGAGGGAGTGGCATCAGCATAGATGTTGAAGTCCCCCAATACCAATAGGTTAGGGAACTCCAAGGCCCAGCCGGCCACCGCCTCCAGCAGGCTTGACAGGGTGGCTGCTGGTGCGCTAGGTGGCCGGTACACCAGCCAGACAGCCAAGCTCACCTCGGAGCCCCACACTAGGCCAACACATTCAATGCCGGGGATCGATGGCGATGGTAGAGCCCTGAAAGAACAATCTTCCCGGATTAATAACGCCACCCCTCCCCCCCCGGCCCACAGTCCGCGACTGGTGAAGGACGGAGAAACCCGGGGGCGCCATCTCTCGTAAGGTAACAGTATCCCCTTCGCGCACCCAGGTCTCAGTCACACATGCCAGGTCAACCCCCTGCGAGGTGAAGAAATCTCGCAGGGTGGCGGTTTTGTTGCCTATAGACCTGGCATTGCACAACACCAGTGACGGAGGTGAGTAATCCTTGCTCACCCTACCCTCGTCTCTCAGGATGGGGCGCAGATTGGAAGGGGTACGAGCATATCCGTATCTCGATCCCATTCGCCTATAAAAACACAAAAATACATAAAATAATAACAAACAAAACAATACCCATTCCTCAGTTTAAAAGGACATAGATTATTTAATTAGCCAAAGGTGAGGGAGAAGAGTAATGTTTTTACCCAACGCCTAAAGATATGCAAGCCTCGCCAGATGGATACCATGGTTGATGGTATTGAAAGCTGCTGAGAGGTTGAGGAGAATTTACAGCAGCCACAGATCTGAGGTCCTGGCTGATGGGATAACCACAATTTCCCAGGAGGAGGAGGGACTGGCACATGGCAGTCACTCACTGTCTGTGCCTTGTGCTCTTTACCCTGCCTGCCCCACCATACTGCATTCTGTAAACCCCCCCCCCTCCAGCTCCTCTCCTCCCAGACACATCTCCCCTCCCTCAATAAAAGCAAACAACAGTTAGAAAAGTTTGTAGCAGTGGCCCTCTCTGCTTTGTAGCTGGTGCTGCAGCCAGAAGATGTAAATTGGCTATAGGTGTGGAAGTCACAGGACTACTGCTGTCACCTTCTGGTACCAGATTGCTGGATGGTGAGAGGCTCAGCAGGTGCAAGCTGTAGGATTATGCTTTCTTTTCTGTTCACAATAGCAAGAAAAATGTAACTGCGTGTGTTGAGTCAGTCAGATTTATGATGGTGAGCTTACTTATCCTGAAAGTAAGCATCAGTGAACTTTGTTCTCAGTAGACATACATAGGATTGCCCTACACAGTTTATGGCACATAGTAGAATGAATATTGGGACGCAGGTGGCGCTGTGGGTTAAAGCCTCAGCGCCTAGGACTTGCCGATCAAAAGGTCGGCGGTTCGAATCCCTGCGGCGGGGTGCGCTCCCGCTGCTCGGTCCCAGCGCCTGCCAACCTAGCAGTTCGAAAGCACCTCCGGGTGCAAGTAGATAAATAGGGACCGCTTACCAGCGGGAAGGTAAACGGCGTTTCCGTGTGCGGCTCTGGCTCGCCAGAGCAGCGATGTCACGCTGGCCACGTGACCTGGAAGTGTCTCCGGACAGCGCTGGCCCCTGGCCTCTTGAGTGAGATGGGCGCACAACCCCAGAGTCTGTCAAGACTGGCCCGTACGGGCAGGGGTACCTTTACCTTTACCTTTTTAGAATGAATATTTAATACTGACATGGACTGTGGAAAACACAACACAAAGCATTCATTTTATTACTATTAAATATAAATATAAAAAATGCAGATGTTGTGCCTTTTTTGTTTGTTTGTAGGTGTGATAAAGTAGAAATACGTTAAACCTGATTGTTGATTCCTACCACACACACTATGTTTTCACATTTTAGTATACCTTTATTCTGACTGGAGGTGATTTTAAATTTCCCACTTCTACCCTCTGCCAGAAAACAGATGCAGTTAAAAAAAAACACCACCTCGTAGAATTGTAGAGTTGGAAGGGACCCCAAGGATCATCTAGTCCAACCCCCTGTGGTGCAGGATTCTCAACTGAACCATCCAGGACAGATGGCCATCCAACCTCTGCTTTAAAACCCTTAAGGAATGAGAGCCCACCACCTTCCAAGGGAGCCCATTCCACTGTTGAACAGCTCTTACTATCAGAAAGTTCTTCCTGCTCTTGCCTCTTAAAAAACTTTCTATATGTGAAATTGTTTTCAAAAATTAAAACTTGGACAGGTTTTTAAATGTTTGAAACAATTCAAATTAACTGGAATGTGGTAATGATTTGGTGGAGTCTTTTTAAATGTTATATCCTCATATTCTGATTCCAAATTAAAATTATGCATTTGGCTTAGTTCCTAAATATACATCAATAGTGTGCTTAAGTTTCATGTTGGGGCTTTTTGCCATTGGAATATTTTATCCAGCTGAAATTTAAGGTGCTTGCTTGTTTGAATATGTAGACCACCTTATGAGAAGGCAAACTGGGTGAATGATGACTGGATGGAATATATTACTTTGAAATAGTCTTTCTTTCGCCAGACCTTTATTAGGCATTACAGATATAATACAGAATAGTATTAAACTAGTAATTACTGGAGATCTGAAGATAGGAATGCCCCCAAACTATATAGTAACATATTCATTCCAGCACCTTGGTGACCTGGAACAAAAGCAGCAATGCCTTTTAAGGCTGTATCATAGATCAGTTAATCAATAGAAAGGGTCTTAAGTAGTTTGGGACACATACTGCAGCTGTCCAACAATTTTCTTCTTTTTTCCTGACCTGATACCATACAGGAGTAATTGCATGGTTACTTGATTTCTAGAACATTTACACTAGCCATGTGCTGTACACATGTCAAAGTGTCCTAGACTCTGTGTAGACTAACAGTCTAAAAAACAAGAGACATGAGGGGAGGGGAGGGCCAATGGCAGAGCAAGGAAAATATGGTGTTAACAAGCATTAATATCTAGACGGTGCCAGGTTTGATCTGTCTTTGCTAGTGTTTTTGCTTGCATGGCTATAGAGCAAGCACTCAAAAGCTAGAGCAAGTCCTAGAGCAAGCCACTTGCTCTACTAAACGGGAATATTCTGTTGACTTCAGTTGAGTTGATTGCATATTCTCTTCAACTATATATTTTGGAAAGTGGGCTGTCTGCCTGTTTGTTTTCTAAATATTTGAACGCCTATCAAGATGTTGTTGTGAAACTTGGCACGATGGTTCCCAAGTAGGGTGGAGGACTTTGTTGCCATTTGGACACTGGGTGCCATTTTCAGGCACAGTGGTTCCTAAGGTTGGGATGGGGGTCAATGTTTGGACACCATATGCCATTTTGAATAAAGATGGCGAACTGAAACATGACTTTGGTATCACTTCATGCAATTTTTGGTGTGTTGGGTCCAAACTCACAAAACTATCCATTAAAAAGCCCCACAATTATTATTTTTTTACTAAAAAGTAAGCAATGGACGCTCCCCACTATTATCCTGTATGTGAGCTAAGATAGAATTGTTTGGACCGAAGCAAGGAAATGTAGCTGTGGCCCATGTAACTGATAAATTACTACAAGAAAAGCTTTGTTTTTAAAGTGAAAATGTATCATAAGAATTATCATGCAAGTCTCTCCTGTGTTAATTTTTCATTTCCATAAAGATGCTTGAGACTTGTCTGGCTGTTGAATTTTTGTAAAATTATTTTATACTTCTTGCATTCTATGTACTTAAGGCTTTGGCAATATTTAGGGATGGAAGAATTGTTGCGTTATTGTCAGTTGTTTCCAATGAGGAAATCACTGCTTGGTAAAGCTGTTTACATTCCTGTGGCCTGTGGTATAAGGAAATATCATGCTATAAAAATTCCCAATTATTTCCCTAAGGATCTCTTTTCTAAATCCTTTGATGCCTTGGGGGTGGGAGTTGGAAGTGAAGTAGAAAACACAGAAATCTAGTTTCTAAGCCATTAGTATGCAACCTCAAGCTTTGTTAACATATTCTAGTTTTATCTTTATTTTTATAACCCAAGGTCATGAATTGTACCAGAGTGGCTTCCCTTAATTTCATCAAACATTATAAGCTGATAACTGTGAGAGAATATTTTTTACTTCAGAAAAAAGCATGCCATGCAACTTTGAATGTACTGTACTGTGACTCCTTTGATACATGGTTACTTTTGTACGTTAGAGACTGTGAGAACACACTGTCCAGTTCGGGGCACCACAATTTAAGAAGCATATTGAAAGCTTGTGGTGTGCAGAGGAGGGTGACCAAGATGATAAAGGGTCTGGAAACCAAGTCTTATGGGGAACTGTTGAGGGAATTGCGTATGCTTAGCTTGGTAAAGAGGAGACTGAGAGAAGATATGAAAGCAATCTTCAAATTCTAAATGGTTGTCGCTTATGGAGCAAGCTTGCTTTCTCCTGCTCCATGGCTAGGACCCAAACCATTTTTGCTGTTCTTTGCCTGATAATGGTGTTAAGAAAAAATGAATCAAAAATAGTGCCCAGATTTCACGTACCATTCTCTGGCGGCAAATTTGGGTATTTCTGGATATTTGTAAGGCACCTAAGTCTTCAAAAATTGGTGCATGCATTCTGTTTTGTAGTGAAAGAAATTCAACATTACACTATGTCAAGTGTTCCATCAGAGCAGGCATTTCAGTTAGACTACTGACAGCTTGATCCACCCTCCTCTTGTGTACTGTTCTGGGGAATCTCCTGAACCCACCCACCCCCGCCAATTTCAGGGGCATGCAGGGGAAAGTCCTTTTGCACAAGTCCTTGTGTGGGCACCCACTGACAGGACTCATTAGTTGAATCCCACCCAATGTCATATTTATTTTTAAAGCTTAAATCAGTACGGGTGGCAGCAGAGATTTTACTTCGGGTTGCCTCATGGTAATTGCTGTTTCCCTCTACGCTGTATCGTTCTGTGACGGGAGCAGGGAGGACTGCGAGTGGGGCTGGACACAATTTTCCACAGAATGTGTCAGAATGAATGCTATGGCCAGGATATTTTGTGGGGGTAAATGGTGGCCACCAGGACGAAGCCTGCAAAAGTACCGTTCTCTGCATGTGCTATAAAATGGATGGGAGGGGTTGGACTTTGCTTCTCTTTGGACAGGCCATTTGCAGAAACCGTACAAACCTGTTGTGCTGCTTCTGCCTTCTGCAAAGTCAGAATGGTGAGAGATTCGACTGTTTCCTCCTCAGGGTTCTTTGCAGTTTATGAAAAACTTCAGGAGGAGAGGAGATTACTGTCTTGGTGTCCTGCTAATTTGATTTGAGAAGTATTGGCAATTAGAACTCAATGGCAAACTGATTTTACGGTGCTTTTTGAATGTCCAGTTAGGCACTATCTAACCTTACTTTCTAAGAGCAATTTTGATTTGTAATCAAAGATTCGTAAAAAACAAGCTTCATATAAACATTGGCTAGAATCCATTATATTGTTAAACGTGCTGAAGTCCTTTTGATTTCAGTTGTCCATCCCTGTTGCAGCCAGTTTTGAGGAACCAGAGAAGTCGAGTTCACTTTTCTGAACACCTGGTTGGTTGTTTTTTTAAAAACAAAAAAGTCAACAAATGCAGTGTTTTTGAGTGGCTGTATTTGCTCATGTAAAGTTATACTGAAATTTACAATCTGTGCAAGTTCTGTCTGGAGCTGACATGCTTTGCTTTATTTTTGTTTGCAGGTCAGAAGGGAGAGAGAACTGTGAAAATAACATCCAGGTAACAAATGTGATTTTGTGGAAATTAATAGCAAGAAAATCAGTGCTTATTTTTTTAATGGATGATTAAGAATAAGATTATAACATTAACAAAGATTGTTAGTACTTTTGAAAATTATTGGGGAATTTAATGCCAACTCTGTATGGATATTGGTGGGAGAGGGGGGTTCCTTAATTTATTAAGTTTTCAATTTTACATTTCAATATTTTTTTTGGAAACTTTAAAAGATCCAATGACTTCCATTCTTCTCCTTCCACGGTTCATTCTTCATATCATACATTCCTGCATATTTTACTATAACCATTCAAATCAGTTTTCCACTTTTACATCAATCAATTACAGTGTTTAATTTATCTTAATGCTGCCAGCGTACAGTTATTTTCCATATATACAATAAACGTTTTCCACTCTTCTTTAAATATATGTTTTTCTTGCTCTCACACTATTGCTCTTTTCCAAAGCTTTTAATTTTTCTAATGCTTTGGGAACACTCTCCAAAGGTTGTTCTAATGTCAACAACACATCTTCAGCAAATGCCCTTAATTTATAGATTCTACGTCCCACCTCAATACCTTTAATTTCCCTATTTCACTTTATATTCTGAAGCAATATTTCAAGCTCATAATAAACAGTGGAGATGGGGACAGCCTTGTCTCATTCCTTTTTCTACTTGGCATTGGTCTGAAAGAATGTTGTTTACTAATATATTTGCAGATTAATCAGTATAGATTGCTTTAACTCCTGCTAGGAAAGACTTACCTGTTTCCATTTTCTCTAAAACCTAAATCATAAATCATAGAATTATAGAGTTGGAAGAGACCACAAGGGCCATCGAGTCCAACCCCCTGCCAAGCAGAAAACACCATCAGAGCACTCCTGACATATGGTTGTCAAGCCTCTGCTTAAAGACCTCCAAAGAAGGAGACTCCACCACACTCCTTGGCAGCAAATTCCACTGTCAAACAGCTCTTACTGTCAGGAAGTTCTTCCTAATGTTTAGGTGGAATCTTCTTTCTTGTAGTTTGGATCCATTGCTCCGTGTCCGCTTCTCTGGAGCAGCAGAAAACAACCTTTCTCCCTCCTCTATGTGACATCCTTTTATATATTTGAACATGGCTATCATATCACCCCTTAACCTCCTCTTCTCCAGGCTAAACATGCCCAGCTCCCTTAGCCGTTCCTCATAAGGCATCGTTTCCAGGCCTTTGACCATTTTGGTTGCCCTCCTCTGGACACGTTCCAGTTTGTCAGTGTCCTTCTTGAACTGTGGTGCCCAGAACTGGACACAGTACTCCAGGTGAGGTCTGACCAGAGCAGAATAAAGTGGCGCTATTACTTCCCTTGATCTAGATGCTATACTCCTATTGATGCAGCCCAGAATTGCATTGGCTTTTTTAGCTGCCGCGTCACACTGTTGGCTCATGTCAAGTTTGTGGTCAGTCTTGGTTGATCATGAATGATCATGAACTATTGTCAAAAGCTTTCTCTGCATCTAGAAAGATTTAACACAGCCTGTTTCTTACTTCTAGGTACTTTATTAAATTGATTACATTTCTTACATTGTCTTTCATTTGTCAGCCTGGTAAAAGCCTGGCCTGGAATCTGTGGACTGACTTAGTCACATGTCGTTTTCAGTCTAATAGCCAGGATTGTAGCAAATAGTTTATAGTCACAGTTCAATAATGAAATAGGTCTGTAATTTTTAGTCTATGTTAAATCACTGTATTGTTTGGGGATCAGAGTAATGAATGCGTCTTTCCTTGAAGCTGGTACTCCCATCACCAGAATTCTGTTAATGGTGTCCTTAAGTGGTTCTATAAGTGCATCCTGAAACTTTTTATAATAAATTGCAGTAAGTCCATCTGGCTCCAGTGCTTTCCCCATCCCATATGAATATTGTTAACATAATTGACATTGCTGCTATTTTTTATTTTTGCTATACCTTATTTATCTCTGTCTATTTACCCAAGCACAGTAACTCAGTAGAACAGATAACTAACTGTTGATAGTGCTGCCTCTTCTCTTCTCTTCTCTTCTCTTCTCTTCTCTGCACCCCTTTCTACTAACCATCTGTCACTAGACGTTGTGTGTCTACAAATTTTAAAACTTCTGAGCAGTTAATAAAACAGTTCATAATGCATAAGCAGCTGAACCAATGGCTGGGGTAGTGGTGTATGAATTTCAGTCAACTGCATAGGTTGTTTTTTGTTGTCAAATTTTAGCTGATGATTTGCCATCTGCAAATCAGGTATACCCTACCTGATTATTGGGGGTGGGTGGGAATTATTATTCTCTTTCTTACATAAATTATCTCATTTGGTTCTGCATGACCTTGGCTTTGCCCTCGCCAAAGGGTGAGCAACCTACTTTCTCTTTAGGATTACTTTCCCTCGGGGTAATCTGTCAGAGGCTGAGTGTAGACTGAATTCAGTCCAACTTACTATTTGTAAAAGTCTCCAGTTCACCTGGGTAAAATCTGTTCGTGCATATGACTTGTCCCAGCTATGCAGCAGTTTGTCAGTTGTCCATGACACTTTCTCTCCAGCTGTTATGGCTCATTCCCTAAAAAGATTTCAAAGGCGAATTTCTCATATCCCAAAGGAAGAGGAATTTGATCGGAATTGTCACCCTGGAACTGAAACTGATAAGTAACACACAACTGTCTCCGAACAGCAAATGGTTATTTTCTTCCGCCCGTCAATTTATCTGAACCTAGCAAGCCAGTGTGGAAGGAGGCAATCTGAGAATTATCCCCCCACCTGTATGACTGCAGAAGTCTTCATATACATGGCAATTATCCAGGGAGATTTGTTTGAATTAATGTTCCTCGAATGTTGAGTCAGGGCTTGTCATTTGGTTTCCACAACCTTGGTTGAGCTTGTTAGCCAAAAAATCACAGCAAATATTAAGGGCAGTAAAACCCAAATATCTAGTAAGCTTTCACTTTAGAACAGAAGTTGAAACACTTAGCTTCTGAACAAAAATAAAATTCTGTAGCTGAGCACAACACATTTTCAACAAAATTGTCTGTGTAGGAAACAGCATATATGCTGTGTGAACATCCTTATGTGTCACTGGTGCATTTGTGTATGTGTCTTTTACAGTATGAACACAGGCTCTGCATAGTTTGTGCAAATGGAAAACTGCATGCCATTATGTGCTTGAACCTGAGGTCTGTTTTAGAAATGTGTAATATGTGAAGTGGCAACTAGGAAAATGATTTGGAGCCCCTGGTCTGTGTGCTGTCCATAGTTTAGATATTACTTGTCTCCATTTATGCCTATCCAATAAGACCACCATCTTAAATCCTTCTCTGATGCCACAACAGGTGAGATGTAGCAAAAGATTATCACAGAGGACCTTTTCAGTGGTGCCCCCTGCATCTTTAAAACCATGTCCCCAGAGTAGTTTGAACTTCATATCATTTTGGCACAAGACAGAAATCATTTTATTTCTCTCATGCTTTTAAATCTGTTAAGGTCCAATCTAGTTTTTAAATCTCTGCCAAATGATTGTATGCTCCTAATTCATGTTAATATTGGTTCTGTTTGATGTATGTCTTTTAAATTGTCTGGTATTTTGATTTGAAAGCTGCCCTGTGAATTTTTGCTAGCGTGGGAATATAAACACTTAGAATGAATAAATAAACACAGGGCCAGCACTTCCACGAGCCAAGCTGAGACAATTGTCTCTGGAAGCGTGGACAGTGAATTGGTGTCCTCTGGGCTCTCTGCTTGCTGGCTTGCTTGCGGGCCACCCACCCAGTGAGGCTCCAGTGAGCTCTTCCACCTTCTCCTCTCTCTTGCCTAGCTCTATTTTTAAACTTGTAACTAACTAGATTTACACAGAATGTCCAGCGCCTGCAGCAAAATGGTGGCAGCACAGGGGTTCCTGGCCAACGTATTCAGAAGACTGGGCTCTGAGGGACAATCCACTTGGCATTTCCTCTGAGCAAGGTAGAGAGGGGAAAGAGAGAGACCACCAGTGCTGCCACCACTAATGCATTGTTAAAACAAAACAAAAAGGAAATGAGAAAAGTGGAAGGGGATTAGCATGGGCAAGAGGAGTGTGAGGAAGAGGAGGAGCAGGAACTAGGCCTAAATAAACCAGCAATTCAGATACACAGGGATGTTAATGGTACTTTTTGGAACATCCAGGAAGGAACAGAATGGAATCAGGTTGAAGTATTAATGCTATCTTAAAGCTAGAACTACTGGTCCTCTTAAGCAAGGGATGAGGATTCTGGCTCTCCAGATATTGTTGGACCAGCTATCATTATCCCTGACCATTGACTATCTTGGCTAGGGCTAATAGAAGTCACAATCTAACATTTTGTTCTTCATTCTGATCTTAGGCAAATTTTATCAGAACTGCAAAGGACATTGCTGAACATGTAGACAAAAAGTTGGAAGACAGTACTGTGTGTTAATGTGCTCAAAATTGTGATGTGCTATCTTAAAGAGGTCTGGGAATCAGAATCTGTTGTATGTGGAACTCAGTTTATGATTAAGAGGTAGATCTTAAGTACCTTCAAGTGAAGTGAAAGAATCTTCAGATAAGTTACAGATAGGTAGTCGTGTTGGTCTGCCATAGTCAAAACAAAAAAAATTAAATTCCTTCCAGTAGCACCTTAAAGACCAACTTAGTTCTTGGTATGAGCTTTCGTGTGCATGCACACTTCTTCAGATACACAGATGTAGAACTAACTTAGTTGGTCTTTAAGGTGCTACTGGAAGGAATTTAATTTTTTTAATCTTCAGATAAGTTCTGTTTTCCATTGGATGCTTTTTTCCCTAATTGTGTGTCTGGGTTGCCTTCTTTTGAGTCTTCTAAATCTTTCATCAAATCCCAGTCAGAAATCTTATGGCCCTCTCTTGACAGATATACATTAGAGATTTTTAGAACTGATTCTGTGATGTGTGGGATCTTGAATTATTACTTGTGAATAGCAATGGTATTTTTTCTCTCCTATATTGTTGGTTTGCTTTGATATCCTACCCTGCCACCAGCAGTCTCAAAACAACACACATCGTTCTCTGTGCTCTGTCTGTTTGTTCTGATAACAATCCTATGATATAATGACAGGTCTAAGATCACCCAGGGAACATCAAGGCAGAATAGGGATCAGAACCCAAATCTCCCCAGTACTAGTCCAACACTCTTAAGTATCATACTGTCCCAAGGTGTGCTTGCTGTATATTTGCTACAGTTATGTATGATTCCTATGATTTGCTTTACTTCAGATACCACAGTAAAAACAGGATGTGCTAATAGTGTTATCTACTCTGGAAAGGAAAGAAGTCCTGTTTTCACTGTAGCTTCTTTTTTCCTGTAACTTCTTTTTCCTGTTGATCACAGGAAACTCTTTAGTAAGATAGTCCCTCTTTTGTCTGAGTGTTCACAACTGTGCGCTGTAACATGCAAGGAAATGGCTTTGTGTCTCTTCTCTCTCTTTCCCAGCCACTCTTCACTGCTGATTGTGCTAATATATCAAACTATAGTTTTTTACTAAAATGATGACATATTGGAATGCTGCCCAGATGCTAGTGCAAACAATATGTGAATATTATCTTCAAGCAACGTGGTAGTTCCCAGTTAAAAATTAACTTAAGAAGGAGTGTGAATTCATGACATTTGTAGATTAAAATAGTGTTTACTTGCATCCTGTACAGTAATAACCTTAACACTCCATCTGAACAAATTAAATTAAAGTTTTGGAAATGATGAAAGCCAGCAGTGCTTTATCAGTGCTCACATACCGTTGTTGTTCTTGCTGCTGCCGCAGACCAGAAGGTAGAGGGGAAATGTTAGTGCAGTGCAGCCCCTCTACCTCCTCTTAAGCAGTAACAGACGGGTGACTGGGAGTGGCCGCCGAGACCATATAACACTGGTCTTGAAAGACCTACATTGGCTCCCAGTACATTTCTGGGCACAATTCAAAGTGTTGGTGCTGACCTTTAAAACCCTAAACGGCCTCGGTCCAGTATACCTGAAGGAGCGTCTCCACCCCCATCGTTCTACCCAGACACTGAGGTCCAGCACCGAGGGCCTTCTGGTAGTTCCCTCACTGCGAGAAGCCAAGTTACAGGGAACCAGGCAGAGGGCCTTCTCGGTAGTGGCGCCCTCCCTATGGAATGCCCTCCCACCAGATGTCAAAGAGAACAACAACTGCCAGACTTTTAGAAGACATCTGAAGGCAGCCCTGTTTAGGGAAACTTTTAATGTTTGATGTACTACGGTATTTTAATATTTTTTTAGAAGCCGCCCAGAGTGGCTGGGAAGCCCAGCCAGATGGGCGGGGTATAAATAAATTGTTGTTGTGGTGGTGGTGGTGGTGGTTGTTGTAATAATAATTTTATTACATTGCATTTTGGAGCTCATTGAAACAACTGCCAAGAAGCTGTTTGGGAGTATACAAAGCGCTGGTGTTAACTTGGGTTCACCTGCTGTGCGCTTGCTTCTGCACTTTTAAAAAAACTTGTTTCCATTCTTCAAAATAATAGGTAGGCACTTATAACAGAAAATAGAGCGAGAAATATTCACAGCAGAATCCCTTAGTGTATCAAACTTCAGTTCTGTTGTCTGTTTTTAATCCATTTTGTTGGAGAAGGTATTTGTTTTCAAATCTGTCCTGAGCTTTTATAATGGGGCAGGCTAAAAATCCATATAAATCCTAATACCAGTAAAATGAGGATTTGCCATTTTCAGTTAGCATAGAAAAGCTAACTCAAGTCAGCTGAACAAGAACATTGGCAGAGTAACACTATTAGGACCATTCTATAAAGATAGGTTTGTTTTTGTCTCAACCTATATACCATCTCTGTTGTTACGTTCATTATTCCAAAAATCTTTTTTATTCCATTTTTTACTTACATAGCTTAAACCTATGTTTTAAAGGAAGACATATAGGATTACATAATGCAAGGTGGGACTAAAATAAAGAAATACATAGCTACTGCCCTCAACTGTGTTTGCATAACTTTAGTGTCACATTTTGGTTTTCCTGCACCAGAATATGAACTTTTTGACACAGATTCAAATTGTCAACATCCTTGTCCATGAGGCTTACTACGAGCCAGCCTGCAAAATTTAATCTACATTTGTTTGATGACAAATATACCAAATTGACTCTTAACTCTCAACTGACTCTTAACTCCACACGACTTTGTACAATCTTATTACCTCACAAGTATCTAAATAGGGAGTTTCCTAAAGATACTTTCTGGGCAGATTAATTAATTTGCCTAGAAAGTATTTTAAGGAATACCTTTTGAAAACAAATCTTGTATTTAATATATCAAGTAGCTGTTATTTTACTTACAGCGCCTGCAGAGTGTTAAAATGCTCTTCCTTATCTGCCCAACGGTCCCTCCTCTTTCCAGTACCATACGCAAGCATGAAGGCTGTTTTCTGGCAGCAGATAAATTTCCATATCGCTTTCCCTGTCAGATTCCTGGGCTATGAGATAAAGTGGTTTCATACAACACAAAAAGGAGAAGGTTAATGTAAAGTTCTTGATTGCACTTATGGGTAAGAAAAACTTGGCTATGGCTTTTAAAAGAAATTATGCAGGAGTGAGTTCTGGTGGGAGTTGAAATGTTGCTGTTTTTCTCCTCTCTCCCCCAACATGGATGGTGTTTTCCAGTTCAGTTCTAGGGGCTTCATTTAAGGTAAGCATCACAATCTGTTCTTTCCCTTGCACGTTCAGTTGTAGGGTGGTTCAGGTTTAAGAGAATTGCATGTTTAGTTTCTGAGGCATGTTTTTTTCCTGAACCTTTTCATGAAAACTTTCTTTAGTTTTGCAAGTGACCAGGGTGGGGTGGGGAGTTATATTTTGCTGTCATACAAGAATTCTCAAATTAGGTTCGAAATAAACCAGAATAAAGGGTTGTAAGAAAATATTCACCCTAATGTTGCAGCACTTAATTCTAAGCTCTTGCCTCCTGCTTTGCTATCTTAAAAGTAACCAACTCAGACAAACTTTAAACAATAGGTTCTCTCTTGTTTTATAAACTTGTTGGAATGATGAAATGAAAAGTAACTGTTGGGAAACAAACTTTTATCCCACAAGCCTTCGTTTTTTAACCAGCAGAGTTGTAAATCATCAATAGATGTCATTTTTGTCCTTCGCAATATTTTGATATACTTTTATTGCAAACATATCTATTGCAAACATATTCCAAAAAGAGACTGTATAAATACATTCTCAAGCAATTTTATCAACCTCATTGTGCAGTTTTAATAACATGAGGATTTGAAATATCCATGTGGCAAAAACTGTCTTTAAAAAAATGATACGTTATTAAGAATTTTATTATTTGTGCTAGTGAAGTATATTGGCATGCCAGCTGAAACTGATGTCATTTTTGTAAGCTTTATTCTTTGGATTTAGTCACCGCTGGATGCCTCACAGTGGCTGAGGTTTTTCCTCTGAAAAGTTTTTTTCATCCCATTTTCTTTGTGTTCTGGTTTTATGCTGTCTGTATCAGAGTTTGGAAATAAATTAAGCTGAATTGATAGTGAAACCTTGGGTGTACCACTAAGTGTTTTATATATGGAATTATTTTTATTGCTTTTGCACATGTAATTGTTTTAATTGTTGACATTTTTATTGTGAAATCTCTGAGATATTTTATTGAAAGTGATTCATAAATTGAATCAAATAAATAAACAACCATTTTCGGGCACAGTACTTCTGATGTAGTATAGGTCAGTTTATTTGCCTTTGCAAACATATTTTGACTAACTGATCAGGCAAGAACTGTCCACCTATTTATTATTTCCTTTTTTCCAAAATTGTGTACCCTTGCCCATTACCATTTTTAAAAGGAGAGCAAACATTCCATCTTCATTTACAGCTTATGTGTAGGTATGTGCACATTTCTTGTAATACCCTTGTGGTCACTGAAAAAAGGGTCAAAATGTTAGATGAACTAGTTTCATGTTGTAAAAGAATGACTTTATGTATTTTGAGTGTTTTTATGGCAATAAACTTAGGCTTAACTAAAGATCTCAGTGATTCCAGGTTAGTGTAATGAGTGGATAACTGTTTAGGAATAATAGCCCTGTACTACTTTTGACGCTGGTGGTGCTGTGGGTTAAACCACAGAGCCTAGGACTTGCCGATCAGAAGGTTGGCAGTTCGAATCCCTGCGACGGGGTGAGCTCCCGTTGCTCGGTTCCTGCTCCTGCCAACCTAGCAGTTCGAAAGCATGTCAAAGTGCAAGTAGATAAATAGGTACCACTCCGGCGGGAAGGTAAATGGCATTTCTGTGAGCTGCTCTGGTTCGCCAGAAGCGGCTTAGTCTTGCTGGCCACATGACCCGGAAGCTGTACGCCAGCTCCCTTGGCCAATAAAGCGAGATGAGCGCCGCAGCCCCAGAGTCGGCCACGACTGGACCTAATGGTCAGTGGTCCCTTTACCTTTACTTTTGAATAGCTCAGCTATGCTCATGTTTGTCTTCAATATGATCCCAATCCCTTACTCATGGCCTCCCATTCTAGAATAACTCATAATGACTCCAGAGCTACTGTTTTATCCTGACACTCTTAACCATATCAACATATCTTATTTCTTTTCCTATCGCTCATCCTTCTCACCTCTCTCCTCTCTAAAGTTTGTGTAAAGTGTGTCTTGTCAAGTTTAGTAAATTCTTAGTAAGCCCATAGAAAATTTGTGTGTTAGGATTCTTGGTCAGTGGACTATTACTGCAGACTATTACTTGAACCTATGACGTTTATGCTATGCAGTCCTGCAGAGCTCAGTGTTATACCCCATGTTGTTCAACATCTTTACTGTGTGCTGGTGCTGGGAGCTGTCACTTAGTGATTTAGTCTGCAGGGATATTAGAACCAACATCGACTGTGATTTCAGCACAGGGTCTCTCTCTTTACAGCAGTAATGGGAATGAGCAAAGTGGCTTTGAGCTTCATATTATAAGATTATGGATTTAAACCATTTTGCATATACATACAAAAACAAAACTATGTAGACAAAATATGAAACAACTTGTCTGTTCCATTAGCTCAAATACATCAAACACAAATTATATAATGTGCACTAAGTAAAGTGGAAGATATCCTGAGTAGGAACCAGCTGCATACCCTGCTATAATTCAACAAGAGACTCCACACCAATAGCTCCAATGGCCCATACCAAACTAATAGCATGGCTCTTCAGTGTGGAATAAATTGAAGCTAGAAGACTCAACTCACACCACTGAATTAATTTCACTGCCTTAATTTGCTAATAATGTCAAGACCCCATCTCTCTCCCCATCCTCTTGGGGAGTATGTTAATGGATAACTGCCAGACCTTCATTGTTTTGTCAACATGAAGCCATACCTAAGGAAGTTCACTACTGCTTGCATGTACAGAGAAAACTTGTGTATATTTAGGTTCCCAGAGTCCAGTGTGAATTAGCAGGCTGCAGATAGGAATTTCTTAAGGAAAACAAGATAACAGTCTAGGAAATTGATCTGAGTAAACCTTCTGCTGCTGAGTCAGCAGTAGTTAGTGTTAAGAAATGGATCAGCTATAAAATGTGCATCTCTCATATCTTCCTTAAAGCATTTGCAGTCGTTTCTGTTTTAAAGACCACCTGTTCCCACATGAAAATGCCCAGAAGTTGAGGTCTTCATCTGAGACCTTTAGAATTAAGATGGGTAGTGACCAGAGCCTTTTCAATTGTGCCACCCTGTCTTTGCAATACATTTCCCACGGAGGTTCATCTGGCACCGATCTAAAGTCTTTTTTGGCAACAGGTGGATATCTTTTTCTTTTCACAGGCTTTTTGATCCTAGTGTTTCAGCTTGGTTTTTTAACCAAGCAGTTGCACTGTTTTAATAGTTAATTTATTGTGTTTCTATTTTGTATCTTTTCAATTGTTAGTTATCCTTGAGGCCTTTCAGGCTGAAGAGGATTCCGAGCAAATAAATATTAATAGCAGGGATTCGGAGTTGCAGGAGGGGAGGAATCTCAATCCTACAGAAAGTACTTAGAAGTTACAAGCTGTGCGCACATGCAGTGATAAGCCGTGCTGCCTAATTGCTCCTGCTTTGCTCTCCCCCCAGCACTAAGCAGGAAGCCTTGGCGTTCCATTTCATCCAAACCCAGGGGTCATGGTTTGTTGCTTCCCAACAAGCCAAAAATCAGCATGCCAACAAACCATTGATTAAGGCTGGCTAGTGATTGTGTCTTATTAGTTTAGTGGTAATGGGAAGCCACTCACACCAGGGGAGGAGTGAAGTGCAGGCAATTGGGTACGGGGATGTTGCTCATTCAAAATAAACTACAATAGAGCCCCAAAGTCCAGCTTATTGTTATGTGTAAACATGGCTAATGTTTCTTCTGTGAAATATTAGAAACTTTTAACACCTAAAGTAGGGTGATGAATGCAGCTTCCTGCTTTGATGCACACTTCAGAAAGGCAATTAGCAGCCGCAAGAGGAATACTGAAATCCATTATCTATTCTAGAGAAGAGATACCATTAATCAGAACGATCAGTTTGCACAGCTATTTAAAGGTTTGTGTTCATACTGACAAGGGACATATGTATTAAACAGCTAGCTGTTCTGTTACTAAGGTAAAACATATATGTATCTCTGCATATTCATCAACACAGGACTTTCCTTCAAATATCTGGGGTTTTAAATCAGGTGCACCTGATCGTGTGAAGTGGCCACTATTATTATTTCTTATATATTGCACCTTTCTCAAAAGGATTAAACATATCAATACTAAAACAATTCACTGAAAGCTTTTAAAAACAGTTTAAACTCCTTGAGTGCTAACCAGATACCTTCCTTAGAACACTAACCACAAACACCTCTTGATTGTGAGTTGATCCCATATTTCTTCCTCACTTAAGTACTACGTAACATTGGCATCGACAGACACCTGTACTATTTAAATATACAAAGCATGTGTATTGCTCTGTGATTCATTTTGGCATAGGTCTGGCATGTGCTGTAGTATTTGTTGGTGCTAATTTGAGCTGGCAAGATACCAGAAGCATTTTTTCACTTAAGAGAGTGTGCAGAAGGCAGCACCTCATCTTCAGAGTTTGTATAACCAAAATCAGATATGGTGTTGTTTAATCTGAGTATATTTAGGGCATGATTGATTGACTATGAATAACTGAAGTTCAGGAGCATATGAATTGGACAGTACACTGCCTTTGAACAACTGTATGCATGGGTTTATTTTAATCATTAACTGAAGGTTAGTACATGAGCTACGTGGGATAGCAATCTAAGCGTGGGCATGTTAAATGCATGTTCTTGTAAGATGCAATGCATGTGAGAAATTGTGGGCTGAATGGCTGCCTGCAGCTACTAGGGGGTAGTGTGCTATTTGGTAAAATGCACACGCTTTGCTTTACCTGTTTTTCTGGATAAGCTTCTGCTTTTATGTCACAATGTAGGGATACAGAATGTGGAAAGCTCCTGTAGTTAGTTATATGTTCAGCATACCACTGAGAACTAAAATTTACCTTGTGTTTTTCCTGACCAGATATGTTGCGCTGTTCAAAGTAGTTTCATGAAACCAGCTAGCACAAGTAATAGTGTGTGCCACTGATTCTGTTTGTTTGGCAAGCACCTCCTAAAATACATAATGCCTTGGATGACTTGAACATGCCACAAAAGATAGAGCTCTAAGAATGTTTCACCTTTCTTTTGCCAGTAAAGCACAACTGCGTCCACTCTGGGTACTTAATCTGACTGAGCTGGCAGTTGTCCATTGTTATCAAGAGAGTGGGGGAAGGGAGGGGATAGAATAACTTGATCCTCTTAGTCGAGATATGCAACACACGCTGCAGACAGCCCGATCTGGATTTTATTTCTTCATCTCTATGTGATCCAGTATGCATTCCTAACATGTTACAAACAGTTTGTGTCTCTGAAAGCACAAGATCAGTTTTCAGTGGCAACAGCCCCTAAAGGAAACAGACTGATTCCTCCTTGAGCAAACATCTGGCCAATTGTGGATGGAATTAATTGCTGATCTCTGCTGCCTGTGTTTTTCTTCTCTTGTCATTTCCTTTGCAGCTGTGAAAGGCAAGTTTTTAGACCTAAAAGCAGCATGGACATTTCCAGCAGTAGTAGTCTAAAGTTACAAATATTATAGATTTGGATTTAAATACCTCCTGCAAACATATTAATTTTGAAAGCTCAATATGAGATAGGCAATTATTTTGGGAAAAATTAAGACTCCGTCTATGTTTGCAACACTTTGGAAATTAAGAACCTCTAGTGCGTGAAGCTTATTCCCCTGCAATTAAGGAAAATAATCACCTACAAAGCTGACTGTTGTTTTTATTGCTTATAACCATTGGTAACATTGAGATAAATCCCAAAAGGTTGATTTAGACAGAAAAGTACATATTTTTATAATGATCAGAATTGTTTTGTCAAAATCATGTCAAATCTTGCTCTTTCGTCATATCACAAATCATCAACTGCATTCAAGAACAATTTCTAACATTTGAAAGGTGTGACAGTTAACCTACTGGTTTACTGTTAATGTCCAGAGGCAAACTGCAGTGTTAACAGTACTTTGTCTCCACCCACATATTTCTTAGTTTATTGGAAGAAATACCTTAGTTACAGTGGTGGAAATTAAAGAGGCCACTTTGTAGCAAACTCCACACACTAGAAGAGTGGCCTCAGTGCTACTCACCCAAGACTCAGCCTGCTGGATTCCTATTTCATTGGTATTTCTTTATGGCAAGGTACCTGTAGCTTCCTGCCTGTGTCTAAATCATGTGGCTTTATATCACTGTTGAAGTCATCTAGTACCTGGAATATAGCAAGAGTGCCTGCAAGTATGGACTGATTGTCTGATTCTGCACTCTGGGTTGCCTGTTGTCCATCCCTGCCAAGCTCTGCAATCGCATGGCTATCAGCAGACAAATTTAGAAGCAAATGCTAAGTGTTTTGAACCACAGTTCAGTTTCATGACGATATTTTCATTCAGTCCATTCTTAGCCACTGTATCGACCAAACTCCACTGTCCACCAAGGAGCTACAAGTGAAAAACACTAAAACTCTTAAGGACTTGATATTTCTTCACACCACCTAGAGGACCTTGCTGTGCCGTCACTCCCCATCCCTATTTATCCTCACCTTCTTTGTTCTCCCCAGCTTATATACTTCAGTGGAAAAGTACAGGAGAAAGGTAGAAAGCAAGAATTATCACAGTGGCATGACTGAAAAATAATGGATGGATTTTTAAAAACACTGAAGTTAATGTTTCAGTGAGAAAGAAAACTGTAGGGAATTGTGGTGGTGATGGGGAAGTACCACCAAGAATAGGGTGGTCTATATTGAGCTTTCTGTTGCAACTCAATGCATGCTTACTTGGGTGTAAGCCAATTGAGTTCAATGTGACCTTCAAATACGCAACACATAGAACAGGACTGTCAAAATTCTAAGTACCGTATTTTTCGCCCTATAGGATGCACTTTTCCCCCTCCAAAAATGAAGGGGAAATGTGTGTGCGTCCTATGGGGCGAATGCAGGCTTTTGCTGAAACCTGGAGAGTGAGAAGCGTCGGTGCGCACCGACCCCTCTCACTCTCCAGGCTTCAGGAAGCTATCCGCAAGCCTTGCGAGCCCGGTGAGAGTTGCCGCCAGGCTCGCAAGGCTTGCGGATAGCAGCCTGTTCTGGGGTCAGGGGAAGCTCGGGCTTCCCCCGCCCCAGCCCCGCAGCTGGGGGGGGGGATAATTTTTTTTTATTCATTTCCCCCCAAAACCCGAGGTGTGTCCTATGGGTCAGTGCGCCCTATAGGGCGAAAAATACGGTAAATATTGCCTTAGAAGAATCGGCTGTACTTGGGATGTGTATAGATAAACAGGAGTTTTATCTCTTTGAAATCTGGAGGCAATGTTGTCCTAGATTGGCTGATTTTGTATGTGTTTAGTCTTTTATTTTGAGCATAGTTTTACTTTCTTGAGCATTTTATTTTAATATTACACTTGCCATAACCTGACTACTTTCAGAGTCTATAATTTTGTAGACTAGTTTAATAGGAATATTGACTCTAGAGGATGCTGTCTCAGTGTAACGAGTCTAAGATAATCCACAACTCCATTTCAGCCCCACACTACTTTACCGTCCTGCCAAAGCATCGTGACCACCAGCATTTGACATTCTGAATATGAGTGCAGGGATGAGCATCTTAAATGATGCTCCACATTTTTGTGTGTCTATTTTTCTTTTTCAAACTAAGATTAACTGAAGCAGAAGTTTGAAACTGCTCATGTTCTTTCATTCATTACACAATTACGTGCACGTATTTGTGTGTCCTCCCTCAGCTATCTCATATTAAGTGGTTTTTGGCAGACAATGAGAGTTATGGAAACAATTAAAATTCCTATGAAACATTGTCTCACTTGTTTATTTGGAAGAGTGGGTGGTGGTTGGGAAATAAAGGGCAGAGCCTTGCTTTAAAATAAAAGTAATTTGCTTTGGAGAGGAGTTTTTCAAGGAAAAAATGTCAGTGTCTTGTATAAGTTTTCAGCTTTCTGTCAAACTGAGCATTGACAATACTAGGTCAAACACATTGAAAATATTCTGACAGGCAGTGATACAGTACTGATATGTAATTGGATTATGGTTTAGTGTAGAAATGAAGTTTAAATGCTCATTAATTTCCTACGGATAAAAATACAGAATAAAGCAATGGTTTGATCTAATCATACTTGGAGTGTGCAGTGTTTATTCAGAAGAATCCCAACAAGCAGGAGATCTCTGGTCTCTCCCCCCCCCCCCCCTTGGTATACATGGGTACCATAGAAATAGGAAACTGTGGAGCATGGAAATGGGAGGCAGGAGTCTTATTTTTGCCCTAAAGCAGGGATGAGGAACCTGTGGCGCTCCATGTATTATTGAACTCCAACTCCCATCAGCACCAGCCAACATAGCCAGTGGTCACTGATAATAGGAATTGTAGTCCATCAGCACTTGGAAGGCCAGAGACTTTCCACCCCTACCCTATAGGGATCTAATACAGGTGCTACACCCATCATAGGACTGTATTAAGCTTTAAATGTACATATCAAATATCCACTTTAGTTAATATAAGCACTCTTGTTTTTCTTTTGGTTTTACTGGTTAGATAAAAAGGGTTCTGCTACAGTTCATTCAGCTACAGTTGATGGACTACTGCCTGGATGACTTTTTGTTTCTTATTACTAGTAGCTATATAATAGAACCTGCCCATAACTGATATCATGATAGAAGTATTTGCTCTGATTAAGGCAACATATTCTGGGACTGATATGAAAATTTGGACAGAAATACATATGACGTTACTCAATTTTGTCAAGTTTTGAGGATTGAGGAGTTACCTTTTTAAGTATTAACAAATTTGTTTTAAGTTTATAAAAATACTTTTACAAATAGTAATTAACAACAAACCATACTGGCTGATACTATCTCATGTATCTCAGTCCCCTTACACATCCTAATGAATGTTCTTGTCAAATCTAATCTGATTAAAATAAATAACATATATCATTGTATGAGATTTAAAATAATAAATAAATAATAGAAAAAGTTAAATTTCATGGGTAAGAATGTGAAATCAGCAGGTATGTTACTGCTATCTTTGCTAATGATCAAGAAATGTACGCAAGATTCTTAAAAAAAACAACCCTTTAATTTATGCACTTTTCCCTAAACTATTTTCTCATGCTTTGGCAAGTCTTCAGCCAAAGTTGTAATGATGATGAGATAACACTGGGACATATATAAGCCAACACTATAACCCTGTTATCATTTTCTGTGTAGGCCAGGGGGCCCCAAACTTTTTTTAAAGAGGGCCAGATTTGATGAAGTGAACACTTTCTGTTGTTAGTACTTTACTTCATGCACTGAGGAGTATACTCAAGAGACGTGAATTCTGCAGTGACTGCAGTAACAATTCAAACCAAAATACATTGGTATCATGGGTCTGCTAATTGCCTTTCCTTTAAGCTGGGTTGTCAGGAAAATTTAGAGTTAAACTAGAAATTGGATTCTGGATAAAGCATTCATTCAGTCTGAGTTAGATGAGTCTCCAATGGTTTCGGCAGCTGTGAGGAGACTGATGGCTAGAATGATTGGAGGGAGGCAAGATCACCTTCACTTAAGTGAAATATTTTGTGACAAATGAGAATGCAAGGAAAAGGTATCATTCCATTTGCCTCTACACACCATGAGGAATGTGGTCTTCACTTTTTCACCTGGCTATACTATTCCTGTAGGACACGGGTGGCGCTGTGGTCTAAACCACAGAGCCTAGGGCTTGCTGATCAGAAGGTCGGTGGTTCAAATCCCCACGATGGGGTGAGCTCCCATTGTTTGGGCCCTCTCCTGCCCACCTAGCAGTTCGAAAGCACGTCAAAGTGCAAGTAGATAAATAGGTACCACTCCAGCGAGAAAGTAAACAGCATTTCTGTGCACTGCTTTGGTTCGCCAGAAGCGGCTTAGTCATGCTGGCCACATGACCTGGAAGCTGTCTGTGGACAAACACTGGCTCCCTCGACCTATAGAGTGAAATGAGCGCTGCAACCCCAGAGTCGTCCGCGACTGGACCTAACAGTCAGTGGTACCTTTGCCTTTATACTATTTCTGTAGTGAAGTAATGAAACATCTTCTGCCTCATTTCGTAGCACACCTCATTGTGGGAGACAAGGTTGTGCATGTAAAGACAACTTTAGAAAGGGAAAATCCAGTGAAGTTGGAAGGGAAGGGAAAAGAACTAGGAACTTCATTCCTCCCCTTATGTAATCTAAGAATTCCATGAGGAAAGAGAAAATTATAAAGTCCCGTCCCATCTCTTTTGCTACATTCCTGTAGAAATTGAGCAGTCTGTTTCCACTTCATATAAGTGAGAGCGTAATGGTACTTACAAAGTAGGTTAGAGAGTGAAGCAGAACACATATGAGTGAATATGAATAATGAAGCTAAGTATTTTGTATGTGATAAAAATTACTTTGTAAGCTCCACCCATCCCTGGATTTCCACCATATGGCTTTTTTCAAGTGTTGAAATTTTGAATACTGTACAGAGTATTCAAGGCAGGAGAGCACAAAATGAATAATCACTCTTGTCTAGACCACCCCATTTTTTGCTATTGGGAGGGGGGCTGTCACAGTGGCGTAGCGTGGGTTGTCAGCACCCGGGGCAAGGCAAGTAATTTGTGCCCCCTAACCCGTGGATTTGTGCCCCCTAACCCATGGATTTGCGCCCCCTAACCCTAACCCCCAGATGTTGCGCCCGGTGCGGCCGGCCCCCCCTGCACCCCCACGCTACGCCACTGGGCTGTCATAAAGAATCAGCCAATACTAAACCCTTTTAAGGTTTTGAACTTCAGATATTTGAAAGAGAAAAGGCACATTGCATATAGGTGCTCAGCAAGAGCCAATTACTGCTTACCCGAGGTGAGTGAACAAGTGGCAAATTATAAGGATATCAAGGTTTGGCATCTCAGAACAACTTGTTGATACCATTAGACAGTTTCATCTCTTCTATGTGTCATTCTGTGAGTCCAGGGCAGCTACAAATGCCCAGATTTGTTTTCATTCACTATTTGAAGCAAGGCAATAGTGAGAATAGGTAAAGGTAAAGGGACTCCTGACCATTAGGTCCAGTCGTGACCGACTTTGGGGTTGCAGTACTCATCTCACTTTATTGGCCAAGGGAGCCGGCGTACAGCTTCTGGGTCATGTGGCCAGGATGACTAAGCCGCTTCTGGCGAACCAGAGCAGCACACGGAAACGCCGTTTACCTACCCGCAGGAGCGGTACCTATTTATCTACTTGCACTTTTATGTGCTTTCGAACTGCTAGGTTGGCAGGAGCTGGGGCTGAGCAACGGGAGCTCACCCCGTCATGAGGATTCGAACCCCGACCTTCTGATCAGCAAGTCCTAGGCTCTGTGGTTTAACCCACAGCACCACCCGCGTCCCTATAATAGTGAGAATACACACCTCTTAAATGCCAGGAGCTCCTCTGTTTGGTGGGAGAGCAAATAGGCTAATGTTCCAATGGGTCTCTTTAAAACATCAGTTGGCAGGATGCAATAGACTTGCATCCAAAACTCAAAATCTTCCTTTCTGTGTGTGTCCCTCTAGGCCCATATCATTGTAGCTTTTATGTAAACTGCATTCATATTTATCAGAATTTATGATAAGGAAAACATTTACAGTGCCTTCCAAATCCTCAGATAACAGAATTTGTAGACTTGGCCAGTGCAAAGTACATGCTTTCAACAGTTTTGTATAGTAATTTTGTCCGCAGAAAGAGCTCCACCCTTGATCTTTACCACATGTATTATGAAGAACATGATGAAAAAGAAGGGTCACCTCCAGGGCAAGATTTCTTCAGCATTGCCATATGTGATCAGCTTCAGTTTCCTGTTTTAGGATTTTTTTATAAGGCAGTTGGGCAGCTGCTACAGTGTGTTGGAGGAAGAAAATATAGTGCTTTTCTGCTGTAGATTTCATACATTTAGCAAAAATATTTTGGTCATGCTGGCTGGGACTGATTGGGAATTGTAGTTCAACAATAGTCCACAAGGTTCTAACCTCTGCTCAAGGGATATCTTATTGTTTACACCTTGCCAAAATAAATGTCACTATGATCATTGGTTTTGTACAGGCAGAGCATGAAGTTCATAATTTAGACAATTACAGAGTGACTTAAGATAGGAAAGAAGGTAATGAAGGATGGCTCAAACATATTTGGAATTCCCAGAGTAAACAAATGTTGAATGAAGTTTTTTATTTGGAAAAAACCACCGTGAATTTAACCTTAGGGAGACTTCACTGTCATGGACATTGTAAATAAGGCTTTGAAATGTTAAAATGTTGCTAAGCATTGATTAAACATTTATTTACTAACTGTATAGCAAATAAATACTTGCATGTCTACGGTATGTAATTTACCAGAATTGGATGATAACTTGTGATCTGGTAATTCTGCTCTTCGAGACATCGTGGCATGAACTTTGTGTAAGAGTGGGTTCATTCAATAAAAAAAAATAAAGGCGCATTTAAAGAGCCTTTTATTCCACCCATAAAGATGCTTTGTGCTGTAGCTGCTGTGTATTTGACGGACCAATTGGGGTGAGACACAGCCAAAGACTGTTTTGAAGCATATTTCAATGCTCTTATGCTAAAAACTATGCCTTCATCTTTGGTTTAGCAAAGTGAATGGTAAGTTTAAATTTGTGTGAATTATTCTATTTCCTCTGCAGGCAGTGTTTCTATCTATGCAAATCTCTTCTCTTGTAAATTGTTTTTTTCCTTCTATATTATTGTTCATAGTGGGTTCTTGAGGGGATATTAGATCTTACAATTTTGAAGTGTTTGCAGTTAGTCAAGAGTTTCATGTGGTCGGACTTAGGAGCAAGTTTTAACTTCTAGTATCCATGCTATTAACTATTCTAGTATCCATGCTAATGATTTTCGGCATTTGTGGTAGGTGGACACCTGTACAGATAATGACAGTTTTATGTACAGTAATGAAATATTTGGGTATTAGGATGGGCTGCCTGTGATAAAATGACCAATTACGATGTTAACATACATTACGTACGTGGAAACAACTTCAGCTTTAGGCACTGAATGATATAGCAATAGCAATGTGGCTATAGCTGCCTCCAGTTAAAAATCTGTGTCTTCAAATCTGAGTTTTCAACAGTAAATTATGCTATGGTTTCTTCTGAATACTAAGGGCATACAAATGATAAATCATTAAATCTAAAGGTATATAGTAAGAAGAAAACGAAGCATGTCTAAAACTAGAAATAGACACAAATTAATCCAGATCTGTAAAGTGAATACTTCTGACTTCTAAGCAGATTCAGGCATCATGTTCAGATCTTGCCTGAAAATTCTGTTAGGCAGTTGTGCATGGGTTTTGCACACTGGAGTTATAAACTGCCTGGCTGTGATGTGCTATCTTACCACTATACTTCCTGGACAATTGGAAGAACCCTGAGTTCAAAATTTCAGAGGTAATCCCGAAATCATTTCAGTTGTACCTCCTTGCTAATTATTTTAGGATAGATACACTGTGCTTCTATAGAGAATTGTGAGCTTCAAATATTGAAGATTATGACCCTGTAATTGTTAACATGGTCCTTTATCCAAAGATGAAAAAGTGGTGAGCTAAGTCTCTGATATTGCCAGAGCTGGATGACTCTAACAGTACAATCATATGCATGCCTACCCAAAAATAAGTCCCACTGAGTTCAGTAGAGCTTACTTTCAGATCAGAAGGATTGGATTGCAGCCTAAGTATCTTTTCAACCTTATAAAAGCAACATATGCTCAAAATCTTTAGGATCTTTTCTGTTCATCTTCACTTACATTTTGGCAAATTTTATTAAATCTACCTTGTTTCTAACACTCATTTTTAAATTTTGATATCTGAAAGTACCTGCATCTCAGTTTTGATATAAAACAAAGCATTGACAATTGATGCTGAAAATTTGCATGTTTTCTTGTGCTCTTTCTACATTTTAGTCCTATAATCCTATTCCTTGCTTCATTGAATACTGAAAATGACATATATTGACATGACATACAATTCTATGTGATGTCCAGGAAACAGAATGAGAAATGAACTTTAACCTGCCATCCTGCCAGCAAATGTTCATTGTTGTAGAAGCAGAAATTCACTTAATGTTAAGGATAGGATAGTATTTAAAAAAACAAAACAAAAACCAATTGGATTACATGTATTGAGGTATTTGATTATGTATGATTGCCAAAGAGAGGTGCCCAGAATGAAGGGCTTCTGCATAGTTTTTATCAGCTATGATCCTGGTATGTGGTGAAATACTCAGTTGACTAATTGTACCAGGTGACTGCAAATTATTTGCAAGCAGCCAAGCTATTTTGGAATCCTGGGATATATAGGCTCTCAGAACTTTTTCATGTGTCCACAGTTTTTGACTATCTTTTGTAGCAGAAAAATCATGGTCACCAGCCCCACATTTATTGTAAGAGAGAACTTGTGCATCCCTTCCTCTGAAGGCTCATATTCCTGTGAGAAAGGAAGACACAAGGGAGCTTGCCCTTTCAGCTGCAGCATTCCAGGTGCTTTGGGTCCCCGGTAACAAAGGAAGCTGCCCATCTCCTTCTATCATAGGGAGTTTGCTCTTCTGACTTTTGCACAGCCAGGCACCTTAGAAATACAGTGGTCAAACACCTCCAGCCTTCTTCCAGACTGCTGATCAATTTCTGGGCAATTGGTGGAGAGGGTAAAGTTGCATTCAGTGTCATTGTGTGCTTGTTAAGAGCATTATTGTGATGAGATGGGATCTCATTGCAAGATAGTGGCAAAAAATAAAATAAAATAAATCGCCTTTTTAAAAGGAAGGTGGAGGAGAAAGAGAGAAATTGTGTCAATTGTCAGTGGTTTGGACTTGGAGTCCCATTCCTTTTCTAGAACTGAGAGTTTGGCTGAAATCCTGTGATACACAGTGGGAATTCACTTCCTGTCAGGAAATGCTGTTTTCAGTGTTTTATCTTGTTGAGGCAACCATGAGTGAACAATAGGCTATTAAAGCTTTAAAATAACAAGTGTCATAACTAAGCCAATATTTATTTTGTTCACAGTACTGTCCTAAATGAAAGTATTGGCTGGTTTTTAGAATAGGTTAAGTAATTGGCAGTTGTATTGAACTTAGGGTCTGGCTATTTTCTAATTTTTTTTGTAGCCAAAAGCATAGTGCTATACTTAACCTGCAGAGCTTCCTGCCACTGTTTCCTGTAGTAAAAGAGACAAAAATAAATGTACTAGTTTTAAAGGTACTTCGTATTCAGAATGCTAAAATCACTTCACTTGAAAACTTGGCACTCTAAATGCTTATTGAAGAACCTAAAAATGTAATTCTGAGGTGGTGTTTTGGGTAATATCTACTATTCCTTAAGGATATAATGTCTGCCAATTTCAAAGTACAGTATTAAAATTGTATTTTACTGCAATATACATTTGTCATAGTTAAACTCTAGCAATTAAACCATTCAGAATGAACGTTCAAAACATATAATGTGCCTCCTAACATTACATGATTGCCACCATTTTGTACATATTACAATTTTTAAAAAGATAAACCCTAGTGTCAGGTTAGTCCTTTCTCCTTAACCTAGTCTTACCTTGGACCATGTCTGGGAAACCTTAGGCAGAGGGCCATTTTTTTTGTGGCCAACCCTCTAGGGCCATGTGCCAATGGTGGGTGTGGTCAAAACAAAAGTGGGCATAGCCCGCACAGACAATAGGTGGGGCCGCACCACACTCTCTCTCAGCACACACTGTACATGCAAACAGTACATGTGCACAACATGCACACACACTCTACATTTACGCATACACTTTTCATGCACATACATGCAACAAGAAAGGTGAGGGAAGCAAAACTCTGCCCACCTTCTTCAGCTACTGCTTCAAGTTGTGGTTGCAGAAGAGAGCACTTTTGCACTTCCGCTTGGGCAAAGGAGAGATGGGTGACCTCATCCAAAATGTTTTGTTGGCTAGGTTCAGGCTACCAGTTCCCAACTATGCCTCAGATTTTAGATTTTGATAGGGACTTGTGTCTGTCTTTTTCTGTTAAACTTTGCTTCATACATGCATTTTCCTTACTTAATGACTTGTATGTATGAATTATAGATAACTTTCATGTTTCATATTTTATCATAATATCTGATGTTAACAACAGTGTAATACTTTCCACTGGAATATTTCCCCAAATAATGCTTCTAGACATTAATTTTTCAATAATATAGTGGTGTTAACTAATTCGATGTACAGTGGCACCTCAAGTTACAAACGCCTCAGGTTACAAACGCTTAAGGTTACAAACTGCTAACCTGGATGAGTTACCTCGAGTTGAGAACTTTGCTCCAGGATGAGAACAGAAATCGTGTGCTGGTGGCACAGCAGCAGCAAGAGGCCCCATTAGCGAAAGCACGCCTCTAGTTAAGAACAGTTTCGGGTTAAGAACGGACCTCCGGAACGAATTAAGTTCGTAACTAGAGGTACCACTGTACATGCATATGTGAATCATACCTAGACATCTGTCTGAGTAGTTTTCATAATTGTCAGTAAGCCCTAGGTTACACCACATAAGTCTCATTCTGCAGGAATTTTGACTATGTGCACTGTGTAGGCATGGATATCATAGGTAATGATTCCAGTGACTTAAGGTGATACCTTCACCAGCTTAGAGTCACTGGGATATTTGTCTGTATGCCAGATGGGCAGGGAATAAATAATAAATTATTATTATTATTATTGTTGTTGTTGTTGTTGTTGTTATTATACACACCAGTTTGCTCAGGGCTGCTTGCATAGATGAAAAACATGTATTGTGCAAAGTGACCCTTTGAGTACCCTTTTGTTATTGAACCTAATTCTAATCAATCTGTTGCGTTAATTTGCTTGCCATGACTAGCTAGTGACGTATAAGTGTTGAAGTTTAAAATCTTTCTCTTTAAAATCTTTTTTGTTGCTGAGGAAGATGAGTGACTGGCAGGCCTTCGCTTTGTTGGACATGGTGGAAGTAATTAGAATTTCATTACGTGGCTGGCACTGGCTGTTGATCCTCATGGGTTCTCACAAAAGAATTTCTGTTCAGAATCTAACATAGCTAGAAAACTCATATGTTTGCAACCAGTTTCCATAGCAGCTTTGTAAACTAATGTGAACAGGCAGAAGGCATGATTTCATAATGGCGAAAGTTCTCTGTTCTCTCAGTGCTGCAAAGTTTGTACTTCTGATTCTACATAACACAGGATTTTTCTCAACTCATAGCCAAGCTCACCACTGGTATGCCTGGGTGGATAAACTGTAATGCAAGAAAAACAAGAGTATTTTTCAGCTGAGTAGATAATCATTTTAGTAACTTCCCACACCTTCCTTTCATGAGCCTTAAGTCCATGCCACTATTATCACGCCAAGATAAAAGTTCCTGTTGAGCAACTTCAGATGGTAAACAATATGTTTATGATGATCCTGAAAGTGACAAGTTAAGTGATACTTTGTGGATCTTACGTTCAGCAACTTCTGTAATCTTTTGCATGCATTTTAAACTATTATCAGAGGTTTAAAATCTTGATTCTCTTCAGCTGTCAGCAATGCAGTAAATTGATTTTCTGAAAAAAGTTAAACCCATGCATACCTGGAGATACTTTAAAAAGTTCAAAGCTGTTTCATGATTGGTCTAGACAGATATCTTTTGTTCACTCATGGTACCTGAGCCTTTTAATTCATCCCCCTTTTTCAGTGATTGAGTGGTTATTATTATATCACAGAAGGCTTGAGAGGAAATGGGAATGGAGGCCTGGGAACTGGGGGAAAGGATTTGATAGGCGGCATGCAATTGGAACGGAATGTCATGGATGTGAAGATGAGAGAGAGAACAAGAGGTGAGGTGTGCACAAAGCAGCAAATAGAAGATAAGCACAGCCTAGGAAAGGAAGAGTGCAGAAAGTTGGAAGCCAACGGAGGCATGTGTGAAAGCAACAGAATGATGCCAAGGAAAGCGGCAACCATGAAAAAAATACTGAAGAGTTGTTTTGTGAAGGCAACTGTAAATCTATCGGACTACTGGTTTTCTGTGCTTCCACTGATACAGAGCTGCCAGGATGTTGAATGTTCTGCAGCAAAACTGAAACAGCTAAAATACAACAAAAAGTTATATGGTAGCTGCTAGGCTTGGTCACATGATAACTACAGCTCTATTATGTGGTGGCAATGGTAACTTTAAAAAAAAAAAAAGCAAGGGAAGAAGATTGTTGAACATGGGTAGGCAAACTAAGGCCCGGAGACCGAATCCGACCCAATTACCTTCTAAATCCGGCCCGCATACAGTCCGGGAATCAGCATGTTTTTACATGAGTAGAATATATCCTTTTATTTAAAATGGATCTCTGGGTTTTTTGTGGGGCATAGGAATTCATTCCCCCCCCCCCCACAAATATAGCCAGGCCCCCCACAAGGTCTGAGGGACAGTTGGACCGGGCCCCGGCTGAAAAAAATTGCTGACCCCTGCTATAGAAGAAGCTCTAGCCTTGGAGACCACAGTATAGGTTGATACTGTCCCTTTAAGACTAGTTATGCCACTCCAATAGAGTGACTACAGCTTGTAGCTGATTGGGGAGTGATACAGCTCAGGGAGGAGTGCTTGCAACAGGAACCACTCTGTATGTGTGCTGAACATAAAGAATATTGGCCTACCACACCATGAGAGTCATCATTTGAGAGCCACCCATGCCACATGACAATGACATCACTGCCAGCAGGAGGCCGCAACCAGAAGAAGCAAAAAAAAGCTCTGACAGAAAGGGAATTTAGTGGAGGCACTCCAGGAAAGTGCAACGACATCTCTGTTCCCTTTTCCCCATGTAAGAAAAAATGAAGCACATCTATCATTTTACCTGATCCCAGGGCAAGGAGGAGCTACAGGCAAGAATTCATTGCCTGTGCATACAGTAATTTTCACATGTAACCCTCAGTTTTGTACACACGTGCATGGGTCCTTGTTGAGAGCAGCAGCAGGGCATCCAAAATCACACCTTCACCAGGAACCCATAAACCCTCTGGGTGGGTCTTCAAAGTTGGTGGGGTGTGTACCTTTTGAACTTTACCACAGTTGCAGCCTAATCCAAGGCTGAAATGTTGCATGCTGCAGATAAAAAAGTAAACAGTTATCGTCTGGACTGTTTTGCAGAATATGGTAACACTGCTATGGTTTCTGGACCCACTCCATTTGTTCTTGATCACTTTAATCAGTTGGTGAGGTGATAACATCCCTACCCCATGAAAATTGTCTCTGTGTAACATTTAATCCTAATTGTCTCTAAGAGTCCTGGACAAGCACTTCCTTTTTTTCATTTCAACAAATAGAAAGGGGTTTTGTCTATCTTCTCTCTCTTAAAAAAAACCCTGATTGTACAATTGGAAACTGGCTTAAAACAAAAGTCTTCTAAAGGATTCTAGAGGCATTCACTACGAAATAGTCTTCACCCCTTCTTCAGTCTAGGAGACAGGCTTTTTATGTATCGCATCCAATGAAATATTAGATGAATAAATTAAGATGTAGTGATCTCTCAGACAATCTATGTTTGCCAAGTGAGATATGAGCAGTTTCCTGGCTCCATGTATAATACAGATGTAAACCAGTTTAGTGACTTAACTCATATTTACTCTCATTAACATTTAAATCTCTTATTTCCATCACTTCATGGATTTATTTTCAGTGAAGCTAGTAGTCATCCTACATTTATCTGCAAATCAACTTTGAATTGTAAACAAGATCAGTATGCCTTGAAATGCAGTTTAAATCTAATGAAGATCACTTATACAGTGTAATTGCTCTCCTCAAGTTTGATCATCAAAATTAGACCAGTAAACATCTTTCAGTAAAAAAGTCCTTCAAAATTTATTCAATTTTGGGGTCAGTCCAAGCAAATTACAAAGAGCACAAGCCAGTTCTAGGCTTTACATTACTTCATTGTCCCCAAAAGAAATTTTATTTTTCTTGGAAATTTTGTTGTTACTGCCTTGCAACAATTAAACCACAGTTTAAATAAACCTTATTCCTGAGCCAACACAGTACCCTATGGTTTGTTTGTGGAACTAGGTCTGTTGTTGGCTTCCTGATCTTATGTGTGGCTTGGTGTTATATGCATAGGCAGGCTTTTCTTTAACTATGGTTTAAGTGTGGTTTGTTTTATCACCCCACCCACAAAGTAGCGGAGTTGCTAGGCAAGAGCAGCTGAAAACAGAAGCTGCCCTTAGCTCTTCTTGCTGGCACTTTTCCTGAAGCTGATGTCTGAGATAAGTCAGACTTGCAGATATTGCAGCACACCTGCTTGGCAAGCACACATGCACACCTTCTCTTGCTACTACTTAACAGCATAGGTGGCGGTGCCTGCAATATACATTATGCTTCCTAGAATCAAAGGATAAATTCACAGTATTGACTGATAGTTTTGGAGGAGGGGGAAGTAAAAAAAAAAAGAGTGGATGCGGAGTGGAGGAGTGGAAGAAAAGGGTTAAATAACTAAAAGCTACAAAGGAGAATGGATGTTGCTTTCTTTGGGGAAGGGTAAAAAGTAGCTGTTTGACAGCTGCCCAAGACTCAAAGATGATGATCACATTTCTCTCTCTCAGCTGAGCATTGGAAAGGGAAATGACATAATGCCAGCAGTTGGGTGCCACAAAGGCTTAAGGCAGCGGTTCCTAACCTTTTTGCTATGGTGAGCCACAAGTTCAAATTTACTTAGTATGGTGACCCATCACTTTATTGTCACATGAATTTTGGACTTTGGGTCTTTGGAAACTGTCAGTTTGGTGCATTTTAATGACAATATTACCTATTATCATTACTTGAGGCACCCAAGCAAAAATTTACATAATGACCTTATTAATGTGAAATTTACAGTGCTTGCATATTGTAGCAAGAAATCCTGATTTCACATATATGCTAATGAATTCTGAACTGCCAGTGACTGACCAGGAACGAGACCCTGCAGTATTAGTAAATAGTTTAATGAAACTGCCAACCCATTGTGAAGCAGCTGTGAAAAAGGTTGATTCTATGTTTTGAATCATTCGGAAAGAGTCAAAATAAAACTGCCAGTGTCATAATACCACTATACACATCTATGATGCAATCACACTTTCAACATTGTGTAGTGTTCTGGTAAGCTCACCTCAAAAAGAATATTCCAAAGCTAGAAAAAAATTCAAAAAAGGGCAACAAAAATGATTAAGGGGTTGGAGCAATTCCCATATGAGGAAAAGTTAAAACATTGGGAGCTTTTTAGTTTGGAGAAAAGGGAGTAAGCAGTGGGAGGCTAGATAGAGGTTTATAGAATTATGCATGGTGTGGGGAAAGTAAATAACAGTTTTTCTTCCTCTTCTGTAACGCAAGAGCCAACAAGTTGGGCTATCCAACAAAACTGCATTTGGGAAGATTCAGGATAGAGTATTTCACACAGTTGCATAGTTAAACGAAGGAATTCACTTCCACAAGATGTCATGATGGCTTCCAAAATGGATGGTTTTTTAAAAAGCATTAGACAGATTCATGGAGGCTGTGTCTGTCAGTTGCTACTAGCCACCATGGCTATGTTCTCCCTTCACTGTCAGAAGCAGTATGGGAATCAGAAGTGAGGAGATTGCTGGTGCATTCAGGTCCTTTTTGCCATCTTCCCATAGATATCTGGTTAGCCATTCTAAGAGCAGGATGCCTTTGATATGACCCAACAGGGGTCGTCTTGTGATCTTCTACAGAGTTCTGGAGAATTTGAAATCTTGCACACTACTTTGTGACACTTTTGTTGACCTAATAAAGGTTTTGCCTAATGCTAATTTTAGAATAATATACGGGAGTTCCTTCATGCTGGGCTTTAATGTTTTTGGCTAGTTCTTCTCAAGGTCCTGTCTAAAACTTTGTGAACTTCTGTCTCTGCTGCTGATTATCAGTTCCATTTTTCTCACTAGAGCATATGGCTGACCTTCAAGATGGAATAGACTGATAATGGGAAGTGCTCACCAGTTGGCACAATTTCAGACAACTTGATAACCTTTTGACTTCTTGATAATAGCATTGTTGACTTGTAAGAATTAAAGGTTAGCCTTGATAGAATGTGGACGAAGAGGAGGAGCTGCGATGGCTTGCACTAGGAAAAGGGTTGGGCACATACTACAGCAGTGTGGTGCAAGATCAGTTGTTCATGTAAACATTTGTAAAATCTACCAGTTGCTGCACGTCTGTCACTTGAGTTGCTCGCCTTCCCAACTTTTGAACCTACACTCAGAGCAAAGAGGCAGCTGTTTCTCCTCTTGACATTTTTAAGGATGGGCAAAACTGCCATAAATCAAGAATGACTTATGATATGATATGAATACAGTGTGTGATTCCATACTGCTAAAAGTAATCAGAGAAATCGTGATCTTCAGAGGTATTCCCAGTAGAAAGAGAGGTATATGTGCAAAAGAAAAAAGAAATTCCTGATTAACTCCCTTCACCTAGTATTTGCAGTAGTATATCATTTTTGTATCTCAACAACAAATGGAAACTTTTTCTCCTGCTGCATAAGGAAACTTTGGAGCAAACCAAAAGAACAAATCTTGGTTGTGCAAAAGAAGTTGGGAGCCTAGGAGGTGCTGCAAGAGAGGAAATATTTACAAACTTACAAACTCTTGGCACTTAAGAACACTCCGTATGATTAAAACCAAATGTATTGTACAATTGTTTCTTTTACGTGTCATGGTTATCTCAGTGGAACCATAGAAACAGTTTACAGCTCATAAAAAGTTAAGAAAATAGTTCCATGACTACAAGTTGATCCACAGTGAATACAATAAATTACACACAACTGCCAGCTTATAGTAAATAAAGAATATCCCTGGCCAGTTATGTTGCTTTGTAATGATGAGAAATTTCACAATGCTGTCAGATTAGAAACTGGTATTTTTTAAAATATCTGTCAAGTACTACAACAATGTGAATATTTCAGTTTTAAGTTCTAAATGTTATCAAATATGGTACGCAGCAAGTTGGTAACATTCAGAATCACCATGGGGTTTTACCCACTTGCTAAGGAGGGGGTGACCCAGTCCATTTTTTTCTTTTTCTTTTCAGCTGATGTTTGCTTTTGTCCAAGCTGAATTAAGTATAGTGAAGATAAGCTAGGTCATGAAAACCAAAATTGAAATTGCCAGTTTCAGTGCAGCAGTACCTAGACTGCCAAGACTGCAGCAAAATCTTTCAGACCAAGCACAGAAAAATGCTGTCATCTGTGAAAAGCTTTTCAAACCAGTTCCCCCCCCCCTTCAAAATAAGCATTATTGGACCTTCAGATGCCTCATATTCCTCTCACAACACAGAATTGATAGCCATGTTGTTGTTTGTAAAATAAGTTTGAGCTCTTTGCTGATCTATAGCACTGCCCTCATGATTTTCTCACCCAGGATGTCTGTGCTAGCCTTGTTGGGGGTGTTAAAAAGGGGTGAAATTATGTCTGATGTTTAAAGCCATTTTTTGTTCAGATCAGCAGAAAAAGAGGTAGTGTTTACTTCAGTCCCATATGGTTCCATCTATTTTTACAGATGGCTTTAATGTATTCATAGTGCTCAAATTTTGTATTGTAATGGTATTTATTTCTTTTTTTGTACACCACTACAATATTTTTGAATTGTGACTGGTTTACAAGTTCTTTAAATAAATGGTAAAATAAAATATAAATGGATTCCTGTTATTTTGCTCAATCTGTTTTTTTCTAGGAGAATGCAAATGAACAAATAACCAAAAACGCCAGCTTGACAATAATAGTGTCAACTCTGAAATAATTCAGTTGGGGGATTGAAAGGGTAGCTTTGTTACATGACCATACATACCTTTGTTATGAACTGCCTATTATTATTATTATTATTATTATTATTATTATTATTATTATTTCAGTTTGTTACCTGCCCTTCACCTTAAGGTCCTAGGATAGGCTACAACTATTTAAAATGCAGCTTAATGGAGTTTAAAAATTTACAGTTAAAAGTACTGATGTCTTTGCTGCCCATGACTCCTTTGGAAGGGAGGCAAGGATATGAATTTAATAAATAAATAATAAAATAATATTGTGTGCAAGATGGAACCCTTTGGGACCCCATAATATACCGTATTTTTCGCTCTATAACACGCACCCGACCATAACACGCACGTAGTTTTTAGAGGAGGAAAACAAGAAAAAAAATATTCTAAAAGAAACAGTGGATGTATGATTTTTTGTGGTTCATGCTGTGGCCACAGACATGTGATCTGACAGTGAGTTTGAAGTAACCCAATGCAAAAATCCTGAGGATCCATGTGGATCCATGCTTTGTAATCATGTTTTTGCACCACTGCGGCCCCAGGCAACAGTGAGTGCGTGACTTTTTTGGTGCAAAATGTAGCCATGGACATGCTATGTGATCTGATGGTGAATTTGGGGTGACCCAGTGCAAAAATCCTGAGGATCCATGTGGATCCGTGCTTTGCAACCATGTTTTAAGTGGGGAGGGAAGGAAAAGCACTCAAGGGACAAGGAGCACGCGTGGGGTGGGTGGAGAAGGATTCTGCTAATAATGCAGAAGAGGGATTTAAGGGGAGAAGGCTCCTCTCCTCTCCCGCTTTGCTCCTTTAAAGAAGCAGGCTCTCTGTCCCTCTCTCCTCCCCACTCAGCAGCTCTTCTCCCGCTTTGCTGTTTCAAAGCGAGCCACAGAGGAGGGAAGGAAGGAGAACCATGGATCCTCTGCTCACGACTGCAGCAGATCCCCCGCCATCCATAGGCATTCGCTCCATAACACGCACAGACATTTCCCCTTACTTTCTAGGAGGAAAAAAATGAGTGTTATGGTGCAAAAAATACGGTAAGTGCTGTAGGTTGGCACACTAACTTCCCCTTTGGGACTAGCCATACAACGGGGAGCAGACTCATAATATCACCATGCTTCAATTAATCTAGCCAGTCCAGGAGGATAGTCAGATCTATGGTAGCAATGGCTGTTTGAGAGGGCCAGGAGAATCAATAAGGTCTCACTACCCAATCTCTCTTCTAGCACAGGTAATCTAATTAAGTGAAAAGTATGAAGTCAGTGTGTGCTATCATGCTTTTTCATGTGTAAAAAAGAATAAACTATTTTTGTTTGCTATTACATATGCATGTTTGATAAGTAGTAAGTTCCAGTGAAGGAGCTGCTTCCTAGTAACCGTGCTTAGGACAGCAGCATTTCTATAGCATCTTAAAGGACTTATTTATAAACCTCCATCTACTATGTAGAGTGTACTTGAAGGGAATTGAATAGCCACTTTATTTTTATCAGGCAACAAGTGCTTTCAGGATTTATGAAGTAGTTCTGTATGTGTTTGCAGAGCAGCTAACATGGAACACCTTTGTAGTAGTAGAGCTAGGAAGGCGATTGATTCTTGTTGGGATTAGTTGGCTGAAGCCAAATATAAATAGTAAGACTCAAGTTCCATTATGCAGGAAATCAAGAATCTCTATTATTTGGGTGCCAGCTGGAGATGAGGGAAACAGGAGGTTACCAGAGAACAAAACATGCCTGCTGACACATCCCTTCTTTGCTTAACCTGTCTCTGTGAACAGTTTCATGAAGTAGTTGGGAAGAGAGCAAAGTACTTTGATGGTTGATGCTGAAACAGAGTTCCTGAAAGCTTGTCACCTGATTAATGGCTGTTTTGTAACAGTATGTGCTGCAGTCCCGATTGTTGGAAATGTTTGCCTGCTTTTGTTTGCTCAGCAGGCACCAAAGCTTAAAGGGAAATTTTTACCCTGGAGCGAAGTTGGTGAAGGAAAAAATGTAAGGGGGGGTGGGGAGGACCTATCACTGACAATGTTCAGTTTATGTGCTGCTGTAAAAGAATTAATATTGCATAAGCTCTGATTTTGTTAGATACTCTCTTTTTTGCACAATTTTATGTCCCCTGCTGCCACAAGCACCTTTGTTGTTCTTCTGCAATGAAGTTACAACTAATAGGGCTGTGAGCTGTGAGTCTGGGGTTTAAGAAATGGCAACATTCCAATAGTCCTGGTTGATTATTGTGAATGTAAGTTTTAAAATGCTATATTCTAAAAGATTAAGGAACGTAATTCTTCAATTATGAAAAGCATGCTTTTAAAATTCCAGATTATACTTTCTAGTAGCCTTAGTTTCTCAAGCAGCATCAATTTGTAACAAATCCAAAATATAAGTGTAGAATTAGTGGAACATCTCTTCCTGCTATGATTTGGCATCCAATCAAGCTTTTGCAAATAGTATGCGTATTGTATTAACTGCCTCCAATTCTCCCTCCGCCTTTTCAATGCTGTGCAATTTGTCCGGTCCCTGAACTTCACTGGAGCTTTTAGTAACCAGTGACTTTCATCATAACCAGGTTGCATTCCAAAGCAAGAAGCACAAATGGCGGGTGGGAGTAAAAGGAATATACACTGTTAAAAGGAGAGCATCATTCTTGTTCACAAAATATTGTTCTTTACTGCTATGCTGTTAAGGATGAAAACTTACCTTGCCACTGTGTTCAAAACAACAAGCATTTTAAAAATTATTTCACTTCAGTTCAGAGCTTGGGGTTGGGTAGATAGAGGTAAACCCATCCCCCTCCATGCAGAAACACAGGCTGGTTTTTCTGGATGCTTTGGACTTTAAGGGATATTTAATTTCTCCCATTCCACTAATATGCTGTGGCATATGGTACTCTAAAGAAACTTGCCCATATTGGGAGTCAAATAACCAGAAGCAGGCAGGTTGTAAGGGTTATGGATCCAAATCTGTCCAGGTTGTTTTCTACTTCCTTCCAGGTTGGGGAGCCCCTGAAGTTATTTGTTTATTCATTTATTGATGTTTGTAGGTCAGCCAGCTGCAGGAAGGCAAAGTATTAACCCTGAAGACAAGACCACCATGTAAAAACTGCCTATTTATGTAACAGAGAAAAAGCAGTTAAGTATTAGTATTCAAGCCTTTGTGTCCACCCTCTTGTTTACAAGGGAGTTTATGCCACCGTAGATTGGCTGCAATCCAGTAAGACAGTCCCACACATACAAACAGAGTTTTCCCATTTTCAGCAATGGAAGAGGAGATAGCTCTGTGTATTATCCGGCTACGTTAGAAATAGTATTGGGCCACTGGAAAGTGGTCGCTTTTTCAATTCCTCTATGCAGCGCATAGAGTGCAACGATACTTTACAGGCAGGTTCTTGTATAGAAAATCACTTTGATCTTGTTTGTGTACAAACTGCAAGGTGGCCATTATGAACTGTATCCAGTGTGGTATTCAGCCACAAACTGAAAATAAAAAATATGTGAACAAGACTTAAAAGAATTTTGAAATGCATTTTCCTGTTCAGAGCAATGTTCTTTAACAGTATTGATAATATCATGTCTCACTTTCTCAATAGGTTATTTAAAATTCAAGCTATATTTTAGTTTTATCATGGGGGGGCATATTTAATATCTGTGTCACAAATACATAGCTGGGGAGGAAACTGCCCTATGAAGGTGTTCTAAGAAACCTATTTACAGTCCAGGGAAACTAATCATGTGGCCCTCTGAACTGTTTTCAGTTTAAGACCTCTTCAGGACTTAGACACCACCTGGTGGTCTGTTGAGATCTACTGGAAGCAACTAAAGTGTTACCAACCCAAGCTAACATCTGACTCAGAAGTGATGATTCTTATACAAGTGTGTACCTTGCAACATGGCAATTAGAAATTACATATTACTGTGCTTTTCCATGTATAAGACTATGGTTTTTTTACTCTAAAATAATGTTCAACATCTGGGCTCATCTTATACACGGATAGTATCTCCCCCATTTTCTTAAATCGGAGTCCCAAAAAATAGGGGGCATCTTATACATGGGGGCATCTTATAGACAGAAAAATATGGTACATTGATGGTCCCCCAATGTTGCCTTGATTTACTAGCTGACTGTTAATTGTGATTGCAACTGACCAGTCCCCTCCTTCCCACTCCTCAAAAACACAGTGATGTGGTGGAGAGCAGTGTTTCTCAAACTTGGATCTCTAGCTGTTGTTGGACAACAGCTCCCATTATTTCTGACCTCTGGTCCTGCTATCTAGGGATGATGGGAATTGGTAGTCTCAACAACAGCTGGGGTCCCAAGTTTGAGAAACACTGCTTTATAGAGAGGCAAAAGTAGTATGACTCTTCCTCACTGCTTCCTCATTAGGCAATCCCCTAGTCTTCCCCTAAATTCTGTGGTTAAATTCAGAGTGCTTGAAGAATTACAAGGGTCTTTTCTCAATTTGTGCTGAGCTTACCTAGCACAAAGATCTTCCTTACAGAATTTTTTGCAATACATAAAGAACTTATGGGAATTTTGTGGGGAATTTTGTGCCAGGCCAGAGGGGAGAAAGCTAATTGTCAATGAAATGCAGATTTTAGATTGAGAACCAAACAGATGTGAAAGATACTTAGGACAAGATTGACTGAGGTGGACCTTCTCAGTGATTGCTAATTTGCAGTAGGTGTTTCAAACAGCCAAAAAAGTTCATGACCCGAATAATCAACATTTGGTATGCCTAAGTCTTTTATATTCCAACCATACTGCAAGTAGAAAGTGAATGGATTGTCCTAAATTGTTGTTTCATTTTTTGAGCATTTTTCATCTGGCATGCCCTCCAAGTGGTTTGATTAAAATGAATAGAAGATTTACAGAAATCCCAAGATACAATTAAAACCAATAATAAAGCAATGACAATAACATATAAAAAAAGGCTAGAGGCTGAAAAAAAGTTCATCTGAATCTTAAATCTTGATTAATCGTACGTGATTATATGGATGTTGACTTTTAAGTGATTGATGTCCTAAAGAAATCACATTAAATAAATAAAAATAAAAACTCAGAAGCTAATAATCCTTTTAAAAGGCATGAAAATGTTCATATTGTACAACTCTTCCCCACCCTTGATTGCTCTTTGTCATGTCACAGGATTCTAAATCCATGTCTTCTCTGTAATTGTCCATGCTTGTAAGGTCAATTTGATGGCTTGTTCTTAAATGCCATTAAATCTCTCCTGGCTTCTTATTGTTCCAGGTGAAGAGAATAATCCAGATTGAAGCATGAGTGCAGAGACCAGCCAGGGGGTAATCACAACCCCTCCACCCCCCAGCATGCCTCACAAAGAGAGATATTTTGACCGCATCAATGAAAATGACCCTGACTACATCCGCGAAAGAAACATGTCTCCTGACCTCAGGCAAGACTTCAACATGATGGAACAAAGGAAAAGAGTCACCCAGATACTGCAGAGTCCTGTGAGTATATTTCAGGGGGATGGGGTTGGGGGGAGAGACAAAACAGTGTTTCCTCATTTGCAGAGACTTGTATTGTTATGTCTTCGTTTTAAAATAATGAACATGGGAGAGAAACTCTTGGACTACATAATAGCGAGAAAGAATAACTCAGAACTGTGTAACATTTCATGAAAATCATCGATGGGTGGTTTGTACAGTATTTGTTTGCACAGTTTTCATGTGTGAACAAACAGCCCTTTATGCGGAGTTTGGCTCTCAACCCCCCCTCCTTTTTTTTAATGCTATGCTTCATTAACACTGCACAAAAGTAGCTTCCCAGCTACATGGCATTTGATTGCTGCTTAGACACAGGGAAGAAAAGGGAAGTCACTTCCCAGATACAAACTATTGGGACATTTACATGCAGATCGGCATTCCGCTCTTATTTTGAATTCTGTCTTAAAAGCTGCCTCAAATACCTCCATGTGATTTGGTTTGTTGGAAAAGGTAAACTGTATTTTACATATCATTAAAATAATGTTTTAGAACACCAGCTTAGCGTACACTTGTTTGTGAGTTCAGTGCATCTCATAATTGTAGTTAAAACTGTCAAACTTCTTCACGAGTCCAAAGGAGATTGTAATTTGTCCAGAAACTATAACAACCCAGAATAGATCTAGTTTTGCTTTTTATAACCCATGTCTGCTCATAAGTCTGTGTGCCAAGGAAACAGGGCCAGTCTACAAGAAAGCAATGGACAATCCGTTTAGGTAATAAACCCATATTCATCAGATTGCATCCTAAATGGACAGTGTGACTCCATGCTACTGGCTTTTGTGTAAATATGTTTAGAATTGCAATATTAAGGTAGCATCTCTATGTAGACAATTTGAAAATGAAACTTCTGTCCTGAGCTAAAGGATAGGTGTAGATGTGTCTGCACCACTTTTAACTTCAGTATGAAAACGTCTAAAGCTAGTAATACAAGTTAATCCTGTACGGAAGATTGGTGTAGGATTTATGCCTGAATGATAATTGAAAGGCATATGTTCTGCTTCCTCCAGTTTCTATATTATTCAAACCAACTATTAGTTGTAAGTTTCTGGCTTTCATGGCTCCAAATAAATTTCTAAAAGGGTGACTTTGCTATGTGCTCCTCATTGCAAGTTCCAAATAAAACAACTAGTGGCTTAAACCTACCATGGAATAATTCTGTAACAGACTCATCCTGCTCCAAACCTGTAATTCAGAGGCATTCTAGGAGAGGCATTTTTAAAGGCTGTATACAGCTTAGAAGAGCTTTTAAAAAAAGTAGAATTTGTCTACATGAAAGAAAAAACATGGGCACCTATTTCAGATGTGATTCTACATTTTCCATTTTAAGTGTTGCCTTCCTGTGAAACTGTCACATTCTGTTTTTTTCTGTATTGCTTTTTTCTACCTTTATGTGAAATGTCTGTCAATACCGTAAAAACATCATTCAAGAATAGTTTCATGCGTCTAAAACTGACCCTAAGCTAATCCAAATACAGTGTCAGCCTGGAGCCAATATTATACTTTGTGAATTCAGTAAACATATGACATGACCAGTTCTGTCACTGTGGAACAGAAATCCTGTGTAAGACATAGCATATACTTGTCATGTGCTTGCTAAATATACAAACAAACAAATAGGTAGCCCCTATCTTGAGTCAGCTTCAGTTCTGTAATGCTACACTAGGAAATGCATGCTGTTTATACAGCTTGTGTGTTACATAGTTTATTTCATGGAGTATTTCAGGCATGCTCACTAAAACGCAAACTATAAATAAGTACATGTTTAATTAGTAGTATCTGTGCTACTAATTTCAAAGGTGCTAATTTACCAGGTGTCCATAATAATGGTACTCGTTGGTTAGTGTCTGTCTTGGGAGGAATGCGCCTTTCAGGGTGAAGTCAAACTGTTGGAAGGTTGCAGGGCCTTCTGGCGTAGCTCCTGAGGGCAGAATCCACATAATTAGAAAACTCGGCAGTGAGTGCATGAGTGACCAGTGCAGTGGAATCACTGCTTTGTAATAGGCTTAGCACACTGGTCAGTTGACTACCTATTGTTTAACATTGATCAAATTTTGTGGAATATTCTGTTCCGTCACCTCTTAGGTGGGCCATTGCCATTTTAAGAGAACAGGGCAAACATTTTCTAAAAAAAAATAGCAATGGTTGATCCTAGTATTCTAGATAAAAGCCAGAGAAAAGAAACATTCACATTAATAGAAACAGCACCAAACGCTGTTAGCAGTTATTATTCATATATTCTCTCTCTCTCTCTCTCTCTCTCTCTCTCTCTCTCTCTCTCACACACACACACACACACACACACACACAAATAAATTTAAATGTTTCACAATAACTGTATTAAAATGCTATAAGATAAAATGTATTTTTATTGTTCTGACACTTGACCACTGTTTAACAATAATTGACAGGTCAAATGCTGTTCCTGGTTGTTGGTGCTACGTAGCAAATCCCTGATCAGGTCTCCTGGGTGTTCCTGATCTTCTTGGTGAAATTTGTTCAGCAGTTTGTGTTGTTCATTTTGATATTGGAGTAATGTTGTTCATTTTGGTATTTGGTGTTGGAGGGTTTCCTCTTAGCCTTGTCCTGGTGACCATAGCACCTCATTTTTGTCCCTTTTTGATCATATCAGAATTGTTTCTGCAGCTGTGAATAGCATTGCATTTTGTTTACCTTGTATTATGGGGAAACTGATGCTGCTTTGGGCAGTGCACAATGCCAGAAAGCTCTGGGTAAAAATACAGAACAGGCATTTGAACCATCGAGAGGAGTCTTTCTGAAGCACCGAGAGAATGATTGCTGCGTGTTGAGGTACTGTTGCATAGAACTATTGAGTCAGAGATAGCAGAAGTAAGCCACATCATTGCATAACAGTATCATACACACCAATGTAGTAGAGCAGAAAGAGACTTCCTGGGGTGGGACAGATACTTCTGCCTGGGTCAATGTGTGAATAGACAGATTAAAAACATTTTGGGGTAAGGTAAGGAAATCGCAAATGGTTTACATCTGTAAGTAGTTAATGTTCCTGTTAGCTTTTTTCATGTCAGTTAAGGTCTATTTGTGTGTGTGTGTTGTAACTACTTACATCTGTAAGTAGTTAATGTTCCTGTTAGCTTTTTTCATGTCAGTTAAGGTCTATTTGTGTGTGTGTGTTACATGAAATAGTGAGTGAAGAACTTTCAGTTAGCTCTAATTTTATATTGGCTAGTGGGAGCTGCTTATCAGCAGTTTCCAGACATGCAGAGCTTGAGGCTAGTATTGCTAATATAGTGGTACACTATTGGCAAGAATTCACTGGGCTTCCCCCCGCCCCATGTTCCTAACCTCACCTTCCCCACATTTATAATAGTCTAGCAGCTTTAATGATATTGCAGTACAGATAAATTAAGACCCCAAACCATTAATTCCTTCAGCGTTTTCCACTTACCACCCCTTATTTGTGGTTTCCCCATAGTTTTATGTAATAATACAGTATAGCCAGTTATAGAGACATTGTGTAATTTTTAAAAACTAAATCCAGATGTATCACAATATCAAATATATAGCTTCATCCACTGTTGGGGTGCTTTTTTTGGTTGTTGATGTATAAAATTCCTTATTGGGGAAAATCTGATCACCTGGTTGCTGTCAGTTCTGGTTTCCCCAAAGCATTTTGTAATTGAGTTAAGTCTAGAGTGAGAGACTAGGGTAATGTCCGCTGTTTCCAGAAACTCTTATGTACTATTATAAAGAATAAAAGTAACTTCCTGGCCTTAAATTGCAGCTCTTAGCATATGCATTATGACACAGTAGTGCTCAACTCAGAAAGCTTTGTAGAGTGTCCTGCCACAGTCAGCTTCAAAGACATTCAATCAGACATTCAGCCGTTCTATACTATATGCTATAATATGTAACCAAATAACATGTTAATTAGTAAAAACCATAGTGAGTTGGATCCCCCCCCCACACACACAACAAGCACCATGGAATTTAGCTCAGTTGGGTCAAACATCCAATGAGTCTTCCTGTTTGAAAAAGTTGTCTTTCTAAGAATGGCTTCAGGTAGGAATGTCCCCAGTATTTCATCAGCTGCTGATAGGTTTGCACTAATGGTTACCAATACTTGGTTAAAAGAGTTTTGAAGTAAATGTGTTGCATTTCGGAGTGGGACCATCAAGACAAGAAGCAAACCTGTGGGGGAGTAGCATTAGTGGGAGAAGATGGCAGCAAAATGTTACTCAGAGTAATCTTTCTTCAACCCCCACTCTGCTTGAGTTCAAATCTTAAGGGGGAATGGTGTGTGTGTGTGTGTGTGTGTGTGTGTGTGCGCGCGTGTGTGTGTGTGCGCACACACATGGATGCATGCTGCTTTCATTTCCTAGCTCTAAAAAAAATTCCACAAACAGGCACCAGAGAAAGTGCGACCCAGGGCTATTTCTAGGCATGACCCTCTAGCTAGGGTAGCTGATGTAGTTGTTCTGAAGTTCAGTACAGAGATTCCAGTTCCAAAATATTTCAAACTTAAGTTTTAAAAAATGAACTGCTCTTTAGTAAGTAACTATCTTGGGTGGTAAAAAGAACAAACTAGCTGCTGATTCTTCTTGACAGATATGTCTTATATTTTCACAGGCTTTTCGGGAAGACCTGGAATCACTAATTCAAGAGCAAATGAAGAAAGGCAATAACCCAACTGGATTGCTTGCCTTACAGCAGATTGCTGACTACATTATGGCAAGCTCTTTTGCAGGATTTTCTTCATCTCCTCTAAGTAAGTAAAAGGGTGTGCAATTCATAATAATTCTTTCTAATAGCTAAAATGACCTTTATAGAGAATGCCTATCCTTGTTCCTGGATTACCTTATGGAAAACCTGATCTTGATAAACTGCTAATTGATTCACTTTTGCTTCTACTGATTTCTGTTTGTGATCACATATACATGTATATATGAGATATCAAAAAGATCCAGTGTTCTCCTGCATACAAGCAATACCACTCCCTATAACCCAGGTAGCCAATGTACCGCCCTCCATACGCTATCAAACTACTACTTCTATCAGCCCCAGCCACAATGGCAGTGGTCAAGCATGATGGGAGTTGTAGTCTAGCAGTATCTAGAGGTCCACATTGCCTATCCCTGCTTTAACCTGTAGTTTAGATTTGGCAAATGTAATGCAAATATAATGCTTTCTTTTTAAAAAGAACTGCTATATTAATAGCTATTTATTTTATTTTATTGTTAATTGAGGTAGCAGGAAAATATAAAAAGTGACATTTTGTTGCGAAATTCAGCTTCAGGTGGTGTTTCAAGTACCTGCCTGTGTCATCAACTCTGCCTTCTCTTTTGAAAGTCAGAAAATGAACATTTCTCAGGGGCAAAGTTCAGTAGTTTAAATACTAAAGGTTGTTGGGAAGGTAATGGAAATAACCACGTTAGCAGTTTCCAGTTCATTCTAAAATGTGACTATATGGTTGCTTTGAAGAGAATGTTCTAATGGTTTTTTTATAATATAATTTAGGCTCTGGATTGGTTACACCTATCAATGACCTTCCTGGGATAGATACCACTACATATGTAAAGGGCGAAAAACTTACTCGTTGTAAATTAGCCAGTTTGTATAGGCTGACAGATCTGTTTGGATGGGCACACCTGGCCAATTCATATATCACAGTAAGTACCCTGAAGTCAGCATTTCTATTACATCTGAGCTTTTCAGCCCTATAAATTGCATATTACCCCAGGATTAAACATACAGTTTTGTTAGCATCACAGTAACCTTTCCCTCTCAATTTCCAGGTAAGAGTAAGCAAAGAACATGATCATATTCTTATCATTCCAAGAGGCCTATCGTTTTCTGAAGCTTCTGCCTCCAATTTGGTATGTACTTAACATCAGGAATCATGTTATGCACTTAATTATGTTGAGAGTTTTGTTCTGTTTCATCTACTGTTGACCCAAAAGGACATTTCAGAACCTTTAGGGCATACAGGCATCCCGGCATCCCCCCACTTAGGCATGTTCTACTCACACATATATGCATGGAGCCAGGAAATGAAAGAAAGAAAGAAAGAAAGAAAGAAAGAAAGAAAGAAAGAATCATACAAGGAAATGGCAGGAGAGAGCTGGAGAGTCCTCATGGCTTGCAACCAGACCCTCCCCAGAGCCCAAAGAGGACGTCAGTGAGGGCGGAGGAAGCCCCAAAGAGACCTGAGGTGCAGTAGGGCTTTATTTCGGCTGCTTAGCCTCCCCACCCAACAGCTGATGTGGGGGGTAGTGCAGCAGTAGCAGCCCATTTACCGCTCATCCTCCATCCAGCCCCAGAAATTCAACTGGATTGGAGAGAGAGCAGGGAGAATAGGCATTTAGCGTCTCTTTAAAGGGGTTTTCACACTTTACATGATTTCACTTAAGCGCTCAGGGGCCTGGAACATAGCCCCTGCATGTGGGTCGATGCCTGTATGTGCCTAATGTTTTTCTTTGAGCAAACAACCGAAACAAAGGTTACATTTTTTTCCTCAGTTGCTAAAACGTGGCTACTTTATTGTAAGTGTCAATCTTCAGGTTTCTATTTAGGTTTCTATTCCCTTTCACCTGCAGCTATCTGCTGAAAAAGCACTTGCATTTTTAACCAGTCCTCTGCCAAAATTTATCTGCTGCTTCTTACCATATGATCCTCCTCCTTGTTCTCTGTTGTCTCTCCCACTCATGTTTATGCCTGATCTTGTGCCTTTTAAGTACCTGAAATTAAACTTGGCTGTTTGTCTCCAGGTGCGTATAGTGGGAGAACATGGATGGAGTGGCCCACAAAGCCTCCCTGTACCTAAAGAAATACTTCCTTAAGCAAAACAACTCCTATTTGAGACAGTCTCCTTTGGAAAAAGGGTAGCACACCCTTCCGTGCCCCACAATTTGAGCTTGGAGTTGGCACACTGAACAATTTCATCCGTTTTATTGGGAAAATGTATTTTTCATCGCTTAAGCCACTGTTAGGAAATTCAACATGCATCACACTGAGAATGACATAATCAGAAGTGTGATGGGAATCTTAATGGCTTCCCTCATTGCAGCTGTTTGCTTCCCTTCCTACTTATTTGGTGGCTGCAACAGCAGAGAAGTCTCATGGAGGCTACATTCCCTATCTGGCATTTTACATGCTGCGATGGCAGCAAACCAAGTGTGAAACTCTGCACCTAAGTCCATTGTTTTGATGTCAAGTGTCTTGAGGAGTGTCCTGGAAGGAAAGAGCCCGAGACTGTGTTTGCAGCATGCAAGGTGACAGGGAAGCACAGGTGCTTGACACTTAAGGCTTGGTAGTAATCTGAGCTATAAGAACTACTTTTATAGGCACAGTATTTGCTTCTTAATATAAAGGAGTATTATGGGACATGGGTGGCGCTGTGGGTTAAATCACAGAGCCTAGGACTTGCCGATCAGAAGGTCAGCGGTTCGAATCCCCACAACAGGGTGAGCGCCCATTGCTCGGTCCCTGCTCCTGCCAACCTAGCAGTTCGAAATCATGTCAAAGTGCAAGTAAATAAATAGGTACCGCTCTGGCGGGAAGGTAAACGGCATTTCCGTGCGCTGTTCTGGTTCGCCAGAAGCGGCTTAGTCATGCTGGCCACATGACCCAGAAGCTGTACGCCGGCTCCCTTGGCCAATAAAGCGAGATGAGCGCCGCAACCCCAGAGTCGGCCACAACTGGACCTAATGGTCAGGGGTCCCTTTACCTTTACCTATAAAGGAGTATTAAGAGCTTGCCAAATCCATATTTGCAAGCAAAGTAATTTACTAACTACAGCAGCATCACTATTCTCTTTCTGAGGGTTTGTACTTTTTTCTTTAATGTTTATTAGACAACTGAGAGCTGAGGTACAACAGAGCCGACTGAAATGGCTTTAAACGTACCGTATCACACTCATTTAAATCTTGTAGCAATTCTAACACTATACTTCATGTTTCTCCTGAAAGCTGAGGAGCTATAAAAGCCAACCTATGTTCCTTGGTTACTCTCAGTCAGGACTGAAATATAATTAGTGGTGTTTCTCTGACTTGGCTTTTCAGGTAAAAGTAAACATACTGGGAGACGTGGTTGACCAGGGAAGCACCAATCTAAGCATTGACAGTTCAGGATTCAGCCCTCATGCAGCCATCTACTCCATGCGCCCTGATGTTCGATGTGTGATCCACATACACACTCCAGCAACAGCAGCTGTAAGTCTGTTCTCTTCTTAATGTGGCAGAAAGATGTTCCAATAGTGCACCATTACAGGATTGACTGAAGCTCAGGATTGATTTGTGTTGAGAATCCTCGAAGCTCCAGCAAGTCTATTAATAAGTTGTTGCTCTTCAAGGTATGGATCAACCACTCTTCTGACATCTTCTCAGATGCTTACAAATTTAAACAGGCACAAAAACAGCCTGTTGTTGCCATTTGATTAATTCATCTTGAGAATAACACAAGTGCTATACTTTGTGCTCTTTTATTTCTCAAATTCTTGAGTCTGCTTTTCCTATCAAAGTAGCTTTATTCCTATTAACTATAATGTATACAATACATCAAAATGTATACAATATGCATACAATACTAGCAAAATTAAGTCTTCAGATCTACTTCAGATACACACCAACACCAATATTGCACACTCTAGAGATTAAACATGAAAGCTGTTCCTGCATAGGATCAGAGCAGTAAATAATCTGTATTTTCAGGTTTTGCATTATTAACCTTTGTTAAGTTTGACACCAAGGAATGTCATTCAGCTATTATGCTATGCATGGCCATTCAAAAGCAAGGCAGTAAAGAAGATGTTAATGGTACAAAAATTAACTTAAAATGACCCATCAGATTGATATTAATTAATTAATTAATTAATACAATACATGTATTAATAATCAGTTAGGCTCATCCAGACTCAGTATTTGGATGAAACAAGCAAATTATTGTAGAAGCATCAAATTAACAAAAAGCTGCATGTACAGCACAGCTGAAAAGTACAAAGTTTTCCAGATATTCAAACAACAAAACAATACTATTGATAATAAAATTAAAATGTTTGAAAACAGCCACAGGTAATAATTTCAAGGTTGCCAGGTGCAATGTATTTCAGCCATCCAATGCCTAGGTAAATGGGAATGTTTTAAAATTCCTCCCTGAATGTTAACAATGATAGTGACAGATGTAGCTAACCAAGGAGAGTATTCAAAAACTGAGCAGCCTTGCATGATCAGCACCAGTCAGTACTGAGCAGTGCGCAGAAGCAGCACCCACAAAGCCCCAATATCGTTGATAGTTTAGACAAGGCTTCCTCAACCTCTAGCTGTTTTGAGACTACAATTCCCATCATCCCTGACCACTGGTCCTGCTAGCTAGGGATCATGGGAGCTGTAGGCTAAAAACATCTGGAGGGCTGAGGTTGAGGAAGCCTGGTTTAAACCCTTGTATGCTAGTACTAACACTTTGAATAGGGCCCAGGTCACTCCCTGACAACCAGTGCAGCACTTTTGGGACTGGTAACACATTGTCCCATCAGGCTGCCCCACTTAACCAGTCTTGCAGCTGCGTACTACGTTAGCTGCGGTTTCCAGACAGCCTTCAAACGCAGTACCAGTGGTCCAGATAGGAGGTGATTAGAGCATTGACAACTGAGAGCAAGTTATCTTAGTCTAGGAATGGTCATAACTAGTATCCAGTGTTTTCTTTTCACTGCCAAAGAGGTTCCTATCTGCAGAATAGAGATGGAGGCTATTTTTTGGATTCATTCTCTTCTATGTCACCTTCTGTTCTGTTCTGAAGTATCCTTTGACCCTCAAGAACAGGTTTTGGGATGAGAATGATTGGTCCTATGGGCTGAGTATGAATACGCAACATTCACACACACACACACACACACACACACACACACACCCTTCATTGGCAGAAACATCTGTTGGATGAAAGAGCTTTGCATGAGCAGAGGGACACCATTAAATACAACCCTTGGTCTTTTTTTAGAACTCCCCATTTACTTGAACTATTTAATTCTGAAACCATCTGCCTTGTCCACATTTGCTTCAAAATTCACATGCTGGCAATCCAACCATAAAACTCCCACAATCTATTGATAGTCTGTTATCAACTAGGTAGGAATTCTTGTTCTCCTAATTTTCAAATACTTGTGAACTACAGTTATTAAACAGGTACTTTCAGTGTCACTTGAAAAATTAAAGAGTTTTCATGTTCATTCCATGTTACAAGCATTATTTCTTTGAAACAGGTTTCTTCCATGAAGTGTGGTATACTTCCTATCTCTCAGGAGGCTCTCATTCTAGGAGATATTGCATACTACAATTATCAAGGATCTCTGGATGAAGCAGAAGAAAGAATTCAACTCCAGAAAGTTCTTGGGCCAAGCTGTAAGGTATTCCACTCTAGTTAATGTTTTTGTTCAAGGTTTCTAGTCTGGCTCAGTTTCTGTCACTTACAAGTGTCTCCATTCCTTAGGTGCTGGTCTTGAGGAACCATGGAGTAGTAGCGCTTGGAGAGACATTGGAGGAAGCTTTCCACTACATCTATAATGTGCAAATAGCTTGTGAAACACAGGTGAGAGAGACAGAGAGATGTGAAGCACTTTAAATGCTATATAAATGCTGGCTTCTTAAAAATATTGTCTGTATGTGTTTTAATAGGATGCTTGCTACTAACAGCTACTTACTGGAAATCCAGGAGATAAAATGAAATCTATGTTTAACATATACTAGGAACACCAACAGTGGGCTGTACACAGAAGTTACACAGCCCTTGTCCTAGTATCTAGTAGTGGGTAATCACTTTGCAAGATAGCTATCATGTTTGTACATGTTAACATATTGGATAGAAGAATATTAGCATGTATTTTCTTTCCAGAAAATTCAAGAAGGCTACATATTCACCCTTCAAATAGTGCTTGGATAAATTTGTAATTACTGAGTCCTTTATGTCACAGGTACATGCACTGGCTGCAGGCGGCGTAGACAATCTTCTTATCCTAGACTTGCAGAAGTATAAACCTTTCACACACAATCTGGTAGCATCTGGAGGAGGAGGAGTTAATATGGCCTCTCAGTTCAAGTGGAAAGTTGGCGAACAGGAGTTTGAAGCACTGATGAGAATGCTGGACAACCTGGTGCGTTCATCTGTCTAATCTACAAGTTCTCAGTACTTTGAACAAGTTGCTCCCCATGGGATTGTTCTATAAGAAATTCTGCTGTCACTTTTTTCCTGTAAATAAGACACTTGAAAAAGAAATATCAATATAAAGTAGGTTTATAAGCCAACATTCAAGTACAATTTATATCCAGGCTCATGACAAACTCCTCCCAGACAAACCACAAGAGGTAAGCAGAGTGCAAACCTTGGCTACAGCTTCTGGTTTCTCTGGAGTGACACGGACCAGGAGCTTGGGTTCAGATGTAACACTAAGCTAAACCATGGTTGAGCTCTGAGTAGCCAAGCGGCAGCAGGACTGAGGAGGAGCTAAGTGGCAATGAGTTTTCCAGAGAGCATCCACACACTTGTGTGTCCATGCTTAACCATAGTTTTGTTTAGCATTATATGTGAACTAGAACACACTTGATTGGCTAAAGTAGTGAGGCAGTGGTTTGGTCCATAATAGAAAATCTCTGATCTCCTACCCACTTTTTATTTATTGGTCTCGGCTATCTCTGTATAAGGAGTTACAGATAGGTAGCCGTGTTGGTCTGCCATAGTCAAAACAAAAAAAATTCCTTCCAGTAGCACCTTAAAGACCAACTAAGTTAGTTCTTGGTATTGTCAATAATAAAGACCAACTAAGACCAATAATAAAGACCAATAAAGACCAATAATAAAGACCAATAAAGACCAACTAAGTTAGTTCTTGGTATTGTCACCAAGAACTAACTTAGTTGGTCTTTAAGGTGCTACTGGAAGGAATTTTTTTTGTTTTTTCTGTATAAGGATTTACTCACTTTCTGTGGGGCCTATGATGTGGAGCTACTGTGCTGCCATACCATACCTGTTCTGCAGTCTTTTTAAATAATTGTTTGGCATTTAATGTTAGGATACAAAGGTGTTGAAACTGTTAACATATATTGTCACAGTTTGAGTTGGGATGGGGGGGGGGAAGGTTGAAATTTCCAAATGAAAATTAATTATGTTTTAGGATTAATTTCATGCCAAAGATTTTATTGTCCAGGCACAGTGTATAAAAAATTTTCCCCTCTTGCACAGGGTTACAGAACAGGCTATGCTTATCGACAGCCTCTTGTGAGGGAGAAGCCCAGGCACAAGAGTGATGTTGAGATCCCAGCCACCGTGACTGCCTTTTCCTTTGATGACGATTCAGTTCCAATTTCCCCTCTCAAATTCCTAGCACAAAAGCAGCAGCGGGAGAAGACAAGATGGTTGAATTCTCCAAATACATATTTGAAAGTAGATGTTCCTGAAGAATCCCGGAATGGAGAAACAAGTCCCCGAACTAAAATCACAGTAAGCAGCTCCCTAGTGATGGGGACGGAATATACCAAAAGGGGTGGGATGGGAATAGGCCCATACAGTGACCTGTATGATAGAAGTTATGATTCTGTGGTGGATTCCATGAAGGAGCTACAACTTTGAAAGAGCCAGCCTACTTTGAGAAACAAGGAAGTGCAGATGGCATATTTTGACAGCAGTTCTGTCAATAATCAGACGGGCAAATGTTGTCTCCATCTTCAAAAAGAGGAACCCTTCCAGTTCTATGATTCTGTGTTGTGGTAAAAAGAATAGTATTCTTGTGCACCGTCCCAAATATGGTATTTTATTATCTTCAATTCCCTGCCAAGTTCAAGGTGCTGGCTTTGATGCTTAAAGCCCTATATAGCTAGAGACCAGGATACAAGAAAGATGGTCTTAACCCTGTGCTCTGCAGGTGAAGGCCTCCTGCAGAAACCATTATCACTGGAACTCCATCCTGCACAATGCAGGAATTAAGCCTTGAGTGTGACAGCACCTACAGCTTTTGGAATTCCCTCCCTGTGAATATTGGACAGAAGCCATCTCTGCTGTGTTTTTAGCCCCTGCTTGAAGACTTGCCTTCTTCAGTGAGCCTTCCCCAGTCTGCATCCGTATTGGATTTTTTAAAAAGTTATTTTCGTTGTTCCCAACTCTGGAGTCCTTGGGAGGAAAGACAGGATATAAATTTAATAAAATGAATAAATAAAATGAATAATTTCCAGAGCGCATGTATGAAAAACAAGTATTATGCAAGGCATCCGACCACAACATAAATTCAGCTTTAAAATATCAGCTCCACCCAGTGGTGGCTTAACAAATGCAACAATGCCTTGTAGTTTCTATTAGCAATTTTCATTATAGAAGTACTGCTTGAAAGGAACGATAAAAATACCTAGTTAGGAGGGATAGTTATACAGATAATTAAGAAACACAGTGGATGTTCAGTCCTTCATCATAGTATTTTTGGCAGTGGAAGTACTGTAGCAAGTATCCTTGCTACGTCAGTATTCAAATGTCGGTCCTTTTCAGGTACTTAATTGAAAATACCTAAATGCTATTCAAGCTAAAGGACCATTACACATATTAATATCCTTATGAAATGATATACTGAAAAGCTAAGTGGCATGGCAATGTATTATTATTAGGTCACTTGGATAATTTAATAAAAACCCCATTGTCCTGAAATGCCCCCTAGCCTTTACCAACTACTAAATTGCAATATCCTCACTTCCAATAACATTCTTCTTTATTTCTCTTTTTCTTTCCAAGTGGATAAAAGCTGAAGATTCATCTAAGCTTAGTGGAGGAACTCCAATCAAAATTGAAGATCCAAACCAGTTTGTTCCGATGAATACAAATCCAAGTGATGTACTGGAAAAGAGGAATAAGGTAAGGAAAGGCAGGTTTCTTGAAGACATAAGCTTATTTGCTTCTTGAAAATAATCAGTACCTAACTTACTCTGCTTGTTTGAGAAGCATTAAAAACGGCGCTCGTCTCGCTTTATTGGCCAAGGGAGCCGGCGTACAGCTTCCAGGTCATGTGGCCAGCATGACTAAGCCACTTCTGGCAAACCAGAGCAGCGTATGGAAACACCGTTTACCTTCCCGCCGGAGCGGTGCCTATTTATCTACTTGCACTTTGATATGCTTTCGAACTGCTAGGTTGGCAGGAGCAGGGACCGAGCAACAGGAGCTCACCCCATCGCGGGGATTCAAACCACCAACCTTCTGATCGGCAAGTCCTAGGCTCTGTGGTTTAACCAACAGCGCCATCCGCGTCACACAATACTACTGGTAGCCTAAAGGTAGCTTTAAGTGCAACAGGAACTTGCTAAAATTGTCCTTAGTTTGGTTCTGAAAAATTGCTTTAAGGTGTTTAAGGTGGGATTTTCTTCTGTGCTATTTTTAACATTACACTGTTTTGGAGATTCCTTCTTTTTTAGTTTTTAGAAAGAGCTTGCTGTTTCCACAAGAAATAGCCTGCTGTGGTAGCCAGAAACCTCACGCTCTTCTGCCTGCTTGTTTCCCAGTGAGCCAATGTATTTAACAATGGCAATGAGGAATAATGACAAGAGGCTCTTTGTAAATGCAGACTGCTGGCTGCTTTCACTCCCCAATTCATTTTTCTATTTTCAAACTCATTTGAGCTCCACCCTGGGAAATTATTGTCCTGCCAGATACAAAATGTTTCATGCAGAAGTTCTGGGAATTTCTTACTTCACATCTGCTTGTAATCAAAAGAGTTTGCCACTATCCTGAGCAAGTCAACTTAGTTCAGAAGAGATCACTCTTTCTTGGAAAAGATCAATATGACAGTGTCACTCAGACATTGGCTTAGAAAAGAATTATCTGTTCTAGGCATGCAACTTTCTCTGGCAAACTTGAGGTGGAGCAGTGTCAAAGTGGGAAGCTATGTTTCAGTTAACTTTCATTGTGTCCCTAGCTGTGCACTGTGGAGCTGTATTGAGATAGAGAATAATTACAGAGCTTCTATCTCGATTTACACGTACGCTACTGACAACATAATCAGCAACATTGCAGTTCACAAAGGAGGAGAAATAACGTTAGACTACAGCAGTGCTGGGGCTTGACGTTGAATCTGGGTCATAATAGATATTCTGGAACGAAAGAAGAGCAGGCTGATAATTCAACGCTGTAAATGTATATGTCTTTCCTGAGAACTCCCTGCTTTTTAATCAAACTTGCTATTCTTGATTCCTAAATCTAACTATGTGGAACGGAAGACCAAAACACCAGGTTAATAATGGCATACAATTTGGATATAGATAATATTTCATGTGTGTTGAAGCAAAAATGTATATACACTTGACATTGTCATTTTCTAAAATGGCTTTGTAACCATTTTAGAGCAGATTGATTAGAATGAAAACAAATAACAGTAAAGTAATAGATTAACTATAGTATCTGTTTTCTGTGACCCAAACTTCTATGAAGTTTGAGATTCCTGATACTTCAGTGTGTTTGTGAAAAGGCTTTTCAAAACCCTTCTGCTTTCCCCCCTTCCAGATTCGGGAGCAAAATCGGTATGACTTAAAAACTGCAGGTCCACAGTCTCAGTTGCTTGCTGGAATTGTAGTGGATAAAAAGCCCAGTGCTGTAAGTGTTATCCATTGTCTGCATTAAGCATATAACATCTAAAGCAGGCTTCCTCAACCTCGGCCCTCCAGATGTTTTGAGACTACAATTCCCATCATCCCTGACCACTGGTCCTGCTAGCCAGGGATCATGGGAGTTGTAGGCCAAAAAACATCTGGAGGTCCGAGGTTGAGGAAGCCTGATCTATAAAGCATGTTCAGCATTTATTCACACCACATTTTATATGATTCTCTCCTTGCTTTTGTAATACTCTTAATACAAAGTAGAAGCAGATTTTAAAACCATGAGTCCTATTTAAAATATTTGTAAAGAGTTTTTAGAGAAGCAATAATTTATGTTATGTGATTTTTCACTGAAGATAGGATAGTGCCCCTGTTTTCATCTTAAACATAAAACATACATGTATTATGAGATCAGGTGGACAACTGCTATGAAAGTTGTAGGATTCTTTAAAAAACAACACTGGCCAAGCTTTCTACAAGTCTTTAAAGTTTGTTTTGATTAAAACCTGGTATTGATTAAAGACCCTTTCTGTAAGTTCGCTAACCTAATAATTGAAGCAATTACCGTATTTTTCCCTCTATAAGACGCCCCCATGTTTAAGACGCCCCTTAATTTTTGGAACTCCGATTTAAGAAAATGGGGGGAGATGTATAAGATGCCCCCAAATTTTTGACATTATTTTTAAGGGAAAAAGCCTAGTCTTATTCATGGAAAAATACGGTAGCTCATTTGATAGAGTGTGAGACTCTTGATCTCAGGGCCATGGATTTGAGCCTCATGTTGGGCAAAATATTCCTGCATTGCAGGGAGTTGGACTAGACGACCCTCATGGTCCCTTCCAACTCTACAATTCTATGTTCTGCTGCTGGTTTTTGAAAATGCTGCACTCCTTTCAGATTCTTACTTTGAAGGATCCTATCAACAGCAATAGGCTCATTTGTAATTGTTTAATGTGCTTGTTTTTTGTATTGCCTTTCTCCCCTTTAATTTATTTTATTTTTCTTCCAGCCAATGCAGTTTGAAGAAGACGAGCATGCCCCACCAGCCCCTCCCAACCCATTCAGTCATCTCACTGAAAAGGAACTGGAAGAGTACAAGCGGACAATCGAACGCAAGCAACAAGGAGTAGATGGTGAGTGTTCTGATAAACTGGTGATGGAAAATATTCAGGTAAAGATTTAGTGAAGTTTAAATTCACCAAAAATGATTTTAAATTTTTAAACTAAGAGCAATTACATTAAATAATATCAATGGCAGCTTCAATAACTCCACTTTTTAAAGGCCTGAATCTCTTCTGGCAAGAATTTATCTCTCACAACTTTCTTCTCTAGTGCTATGCTGTGTTGTGACCAGTAAAATATTGAATGTTATTCGGCTCCTTTGAACCTACTTAGATCAATGGATATTAAAACATGAAATGAATCAATGTGATTTGTAGTTCTAAGGGAATCTAATCTTGACTTGATCAGGGGTCACTCCATTCCATGGAGCCAATCCATGCGTGCTCAGTAGTATTGAAAGCCATAGAGAGATCAAGAAGCAGGAGCAAGATTGCACTCCCCTTGTCTTACTGTCTGTAAAGGCATCTATCAGGGTGGCCAAAGACAACTCAGTCCCATGGCCAAGACTGAACCCAGATTGGAATGGATGTAAATAATCTGTCCTCCAAGAATGCTTGCAGTTTCCCAGCCACTGCACTCTCAACCACCTTCCCCAAGGAGGAGAGTATTTACAGCTGGCCAATAGTTGTTCCAATCCAAGGGAACCAGGGCAGTTTCTTTAGGACTGGCCGTCATCTTTTTTTACCCTTCACCACCAAACCCTTTGAACATGCTATTTTACTAAAGGTAAAGGTAAAGGTAAAGGTACCCCTGCCCGTACGGGCCAGTCTTGCCAGACTCTGGGGTTGTGCGCCCATCTCACTTAAGAGGCCAGGGGCCAGCGCTGTCCGGAGACACTTCCGGGTCACGTGGCCAGTGTGACATCGCTGCTCTGGCGAGCCAGAGCTGCACACGGAAACGCCGTTTACCTTCCCGCTAGAAAGCGGTCCCTATTTATCTACTTGCACCCGAGGGTGCTTTCAAACTGCTAGGTTGGCAGGCGGCTATTTTACTAGGGTTGCCATATTTCAAAAAGTAAAAACCAGGACACCCCAAAAGTTGTTGAGCTTTTCTCAGAATTGCCTAAGATCCTCCAGAAAGTGCCACCTTTCAGAATCCCCCCCGGATGTCAATTCCACCTTTGAAATCTTGGTAATGTCCAGAAAAATCCAGACATATGGCAGCCCTAATTTTACTCTCACTACTTCTAATAGTCTTGGGTAAATTTTTAAACTGGACTCTTGTTAAATTTTATAGTCCCATAAAAGGGCTTCTATGGAAATGAAGGATGGCATCTGTTACATAGTTGTATTGCTTTCTCATGTTGCTGTTATAAGTGCATGTCAGCATCTGAAAACAAAGGATTGTGTCCTTGCCTTAGAAATTAGTATCAGGTCAATAGTACAACCAGCAGGGGAGAAGGTAAGTATCTTTAAATCACAATTTCTCAAGAAAAAACAGTCTGACAGTAGTATTTTCTCTTGTCTTCAATCTTGATATTATTGCTAGCAAACTTCTAACTTGCCCATTTCTTATTTTTGAAAGCATAAAGATTCAAAGGTAAAAATATTGCATTACAACAAACTTTTCCACCCATCTTCATTCAAAGCATCTGATAAGGAACTTTAATTGCTAATTTGCTGTTGTCTAACACTAGCATTTTCAGCACTAATGTTGCATAGTTTGTTCTGTCTATTTTGTATAGTAACCAACGTATGTTTGCATGGAATACTTCTAAATAATTGGGACCATCTAGAGTGTGTTATAATATACTAAGTTTGGGTTACTAATAGGATGAAATTAGTATAATTATATGTGTTAACATTAGTATAATCAGGTCAGTACTAGTGAAGTTGCTTGTGTTTTGTATGCACTAACGCACACTGATCTCCTTGCATTTGTTTCATTTTGGCATGGCTTTTACTAACTCAAGCTCTTGTCCTACAGATGCTGATCAGGAATTATTCTCAGATGACGGGTCATCTGTTTCACAAATTAATTCTCAAACTCAGTCCCCACAAAATGTCCCTGAAAAAGTAGAAGGTATACAATGTAAAGTCCTATGCAGTATCGTGAGCCTGTTAGACCCTTCCATGCCAATTACTTTTAATTACTCAGGAAAGGAAAATATAGTCATCTTGCCAATATGTGAAGACTATGATTTATTTTCTTGAGCTACATCTTTTAAGAATCCTTCTGGATTTATCAGAAGTTTAAATCTAATATCTTCTCTCTAAATAGGGTAGGTTTACCTATAATCTCATCCATTCTTCAGAACAGGTCACTTAGAGACAGTTTCAACATCATGTTGATCTCCTGTTCCTGAAACAATTTGTGTTCGTATCATTTGGAGAAAGCACTCGCATTTCTTTCCCAGGATTATATGTGTGCATTGGCTCATAATACAAGGCTAACATAACAGTCTATGATGTTGCTCTGTTGGAATTGCCACTGCATCACATTTTATTCAGATATACTGTCTGTAAGTGTCCAGTTGTGGCTAGGACGAAGCTGAAAACCTTGATTCCACACATCCTACAATTAATATAGCTAATGAGTTACATGCTGGCTTGTTTGTTCAAATAAAACGTGGGGCAAGAGGAAAACACCGCTTTGTAGATTATTTTGCCTGGGAAAGTGGGATATAAATACCTAAACAAAAACAAGATACTAGTAGAGGAAGGAGGGGAGCTTTACTAGTTATTCTCTCAGTGTCCTGATATGCTGCTTGCATTTTAGACCTGTGCAGAATTGCTGCATAACCATCAGTATAACAAAGAGTAAAATGCCTCCGTTTGCTTTCTCTATTTTTTTACAGAAAATGATGATTACCAACAGGATGCTAACTTCGTCTCTCTGGAGATGCCGACTGTTGTAATGAATGGCAAAGAAGATTCACATGATGTGGACGAGGATCTTGCACACAGAGTCAGCCAGTTAACCACTAGTACTGTAGAGAATGTGGAGATCACCATTAAGGCCTCTGAAAAAATTGAGGAGACCCTTTCCCCTGAGGGCTCTCCTTCGAAATCACCATCAAAGAAGAAGAAGAAGTTCCGTACTCCATCTTTCCTAAAAAAGAACAAAAAGAAGGAGAAGGTGGAAGCCTGAGTGCAGTTCATTCCGAGGCTACATTGCACATTTCAAACGCATGTTTTAGTTCACGTTTTAGTCACGTTAGGTAGGGTTGTGCAGAAAAATGGGCCTTAACCTAAAAGCAGAACTGGAAAATAAAATTAAATAGAAACAATGTTATGTTAATGAAGCAAAGAATTCATCTCTTAATTAGTTGGTGTAAGAATTACTATGAGGGTTTGAAATACTTAATAGGTCCACCACAAACTAACACTGGCAGGTGTTCCAATATAGCACTATTGTAATTTCAAATACCCTTATGGTTACACATGGAGAGTTTTCTAAATTAGTAGACCTTCAGCACAGTGTCACTAAGGTAGCTGTTGAGTTATCAGATAATGTTGGTTTTTTTAATCTACTGCCTCTCTCTGTAATTGGATGATACTTCTTAGTATTGTGATTTTGACCATAGCAGTTGTTTTACCCCTGCCTCACAGGGTGCTGTTCACCTCACCTTTTCAACCATAGATCATTTATGATACACTGGCACATAATATTAAGAGGGGAAAACTGTAAAAGGAATTGCATTTGGAATTTTACAGACTCTGTAAAAATTGCATTCATCGATAATAACTTTTGCCAAATACTTCATTTTAGTAAGATATAATTTTTGAAAACTTTTTTTATTCTATCAGTTGGGGGGGCAGGGAGAAAGCCCTTATTTTTCAATAAAGGGGATTTTATACGCTTAACATTGATAACTTAGTTTAACTATGGCAAAACAGAAAAAGAATTTTATACGTTGAAATTTTTGTATACCACTCAGTATAAAGTATTATAGGCATGTAAACCAAGCATTTAACAATAGAATGTATTTAAGGATGCTTGGTGTAGAGTATACTTAAATATAATTCGGGAATCCAGAACCTCTGATTATTGGGTGTTGAAAGCGTATAAACTTAACTGGATTCAGGTTTAAATCTTACTGTATTTTTTTCCTCATGGTATTGCTGTTGAATGAAGAAAAATAAACTTGTTAACATATGGCCTATCCAGGAGATCAGTTCCAAGTATGTCCCTTAGCCATTCTACGTTACTTCTGCAGCATGTCCAACTAAATTCTCAGGGCAAAGTCTTGAGGACTTAGTTGTTGGTCAAGATAAAGCCACAAGGGGTTTCTTTCCCTCTTTGCCTTGAGACACTCAGTTGCAGGTCCTCTGTGAGGTCCCTCTTTGCAGATATAGAGTGCTGGTACCATGCTGACAGAATGTCAAGGCCATCGGGTGAAGAGTGTAAAACTCATGCAGCTACATTCCGGCAGCACTCCAGTGACAAAGGTTGCTCGTTCGAGTGAACATTGCCACCCAGGTGCAGGAAAATGCAAAATGCCCATGGCAAAAGTGCTTCCACAAGGGATGGAGTCTAGATTTCATGCAACAGCTTAGAAGCAACTGCATCTACGTTGCACTATCAACTGATCCTCTGGAAAAGCCCACAACCAAATGAAGGAGACAAAACCGAAAAAGGGAAAGTGAAATGGGAAGAATAAGGGGTTGGAGGTAAAGAGAATAGTAGCTTGTGGATTATTTTTCATAAAATATATGGTATGGATTTGGGGGTATTTTTTATTAAATTAATGGAACAGCCGTTTCATATAAAATGTATAGGCTTTCATATAGAGTGCCACACGTTCTCCCCTTGCTATCATTGATTTTAATGGGATAATTTTAATCTGAGTTTTGCCTTCTCAAGGAATCTTAGATCCAATTAGTCAAGCGCTATAGGCGCTGATCCTGCCACTTTTTGCTGGTAGCTTTATTTTGCTTTGAAACTTAAGAAAGAAAAATTCAAACCTGTAAATACACGCTAAACATGGAAATTTGCCTAGGGCCTTTAAACTAGCCTTTGTTCATCAGTAGCCACAAGAGCAAATACACCTCAAATATCAATGTGACTCCCAGATTGCCAGTTGAAATATATACCGTATATAGATTGTTAAAATATGGCTGGGTTGTGGTTTGGCATGAAAAAAAATTGACTATAGCATGTTGCAGGGCTGGTTAGCTTTGACTGTGTAAGTGTGAAAATGCAGCGCTGGAGTGACTCTGGAAACGATATTCTAGATATCTCAAAATACTGGAATCAGTGTGTTCTTTTAAACAAAATAGTGGAAATCTATAAGTTGCTTAACTTTGTTTATGTTCTACATTTTTGTGTTGTATTACAACATATGTAGAAACAGTAACCTGTGAACTATGCTTTTCATAACTTTTAAAAAATATATCTAAATGAATGCAATGTGCATAAATATTTTTTAAAAAATGCAACCGTGAACTATTTGCACCTTTTTTTTTGCTAATGCCTCTATTTACTTGCTTTGGCATAAAGAATGAGCCAGCCAACTCTGTGTCCTGTGGAAAAAAATATATAAATGTTGTTGGAAATTGCTCATAGATGTAATGCTAATTAATGTTAAATCACAAATAAACAGTATTTTAAATAGATGGATTTTGGAAACTAACTTATTCACAGCATTCCTCAACCTGCATTACCTGTAGGCTTAAAGCAATCATATGTAGCAGAAGACAGGAGCTGTATAGTTTAAGAATAATAACTTCTATTTTAAAATAGAAAATGAACTCCAAAATTACCGTATGGCAAACACAAATATGTGATTTTTTCTCTATTGGGTTTTATCCTCAGAAGGTCTTGAACTCTGTAATCACATAATATACATGGTTGTTAGAATAGAGTATTATAAATGCATATCCCTAGTCTGGTTTGTAGATTTCTACTTGCCATAGAGAAACTTTAAAAAAGTATCTGAAGAAGTGTGCATGCACACGAAAGCTCATACCAAGAACTGACTTAGTTGGTCTTTAAGGTGCTACTGGAAGGAAATTTTTTTGTTTTAAAAAATTAGGCGGTGTCTGAAACAAGAAGACTGTGTTGCAATATGACTTCTACATTCGTAGCAACTGATCCACAGTTGCTTCTGCTTGTTTGTGTATACACTCCCAACAGACATTAACCATTCAGAGCAGAGTATACTGTCAATGTCATAATTATTACTGTGATATAGTCCTGTGTATGCAGTGCAAGGCTATACTTCTTCTTGTTGTTTGGTCGTGTCTGACTCTTCGTGACCCCATGGACCAGAGCACACCAGGCACTCCTGTGTTCCACTGCCTCCCACAGTTTGGTCAAACTCATGCTGGTAGCTTCGAGAACACTGTCCAACCATCTCGTCTTTTGTTGTCCCCTTCTCCTTGTGCCCTCCATCTTTCCCAACATCAGGGTCTTCTCCAGGGAGTCTTCTCTTCTCATGAGGTGGCCAAAGTATTGGAGCCTCAGCTTCACGATCTGTCCTTCCAGTGAGCACTCAGGGCTGATTTCCTTCAGAATGGATAGGTTTGATCTTCTTGCAGTCCATGGGACTCTAGTATAGCAAGGCTATACTACCAATGTCCATTAGGTGGCATCTGCTCCCTTTTGCATTTTTTTGTGTATGTGGAATTAATCCCTTGAAAGACAATTAGCAAGCTGCTTTCAAAGAAAGTATTTTGGTGGAGGCTCTGTGGGCATTATTCCAGCAGCACTTCAAACAGATGAAAGGGAACAGCTGGCTTTTTTGGACATCTATGTTTATCAGCTCAGTTGGAAACCCAGAAATGGAATGTTTATCTCAGAGGATTTCCCCCACTTCCCACACACATGTACACATTTTCCTTAAAATCTTTTAAGAATATTATGCTTGCTTTTGCAAACTGTATTGGGTACCAGAATATATCTTTTTTTAGAATGTTATACTCTTGAGTAGATTATGGAGCTATCACATTTAACAAGGCAGATTTACTCTCCATTTTAGGACCGCTTCAATACAAAGTTCTTGGGTGGAGACACTAACTGAAGTTTTTAATATAGAATCTGCATAAAATACATTTCCCTGAAAGTGCATGTAGTACATACACACTTGCTGGGCAGCCCTTTGCAGTGGACATTTGCGAGCACATATACATTGAGTGAACATGCCTCTATATACATGCTCACAGCAAATGATGTGATGTTACGTGATTATAAACTGCTTTGAAATCAAATTCACATGGGGCAGCATGTAAATCTTAGAGCTAACTATGCAAATCACACATTTTAGATTTACATGCAGGTTCCACATCAAACAGGAAAAGCATTTTAGGTCAGGGTGTTTAAAACAAACGGGAGCAGAATGGAGCTGAATATCAGAGTGCTACAGACCATCTTTTAAGAGGCAGCATCACCTAGATCCAAACATTCCTATACATTGCCATATCATGAAATAAAGAACTGCAGGATTATTTATATTATAATGTATGCCAAGTAGAAGGATCCGTCATACTGAAAACAAAAGACTGCCTGAAACCCTATGACCCCTTTTTTGTTTTATTTAGATACTCCATTTATTGTATACATCATCACATAATATTAAGTTCTCTTTAAAAAAATCAACAGTCCTCTTTGTGAAGACACCTTTAGTATGATGCAAGTTTGGATCCATTCATGGAAAGAAATGGATAGTGTTTGGTATGCTTAAGTCTCTTTCCATCCCACCCCCCAAAAGAGGCATAGGCAAACTTGGCCCTCCAGATGTTTTGGGACTACAACTCCCACCATCCCTAGCTAACAGGACCAGTGGTCAGGGATGATGGGAACTGTAGTCTCAAAACATCTGAAGGGCCGAGTTTGCCTATGCCTGCCCCAAAACTTACTGTGGTCTGAAGTTTCATGGGCCAGCATTCACCTAAGTGGGACTGCACCATTCCATGCTCAACTTTCAGTTCTTCCCACATATGCGTTTGAGATGGGTGTTGTGCGTCTTGGAGGGATCAGCTGCATTGAATGACCAGATTTGGTTGCTCAACGCTGCCTCCTTGCAACTCTCAGAAAAACTCAAGATGGCTCTTCTGCGATGACACCATTTGCCTCAGCTTCGAACAAGTTTTCTTATTTTTTTGCTTCGATGACCTATAAAGAAGAGTTGCGTGCAACTCAAAGGCTTACATTAACACTTCATATGCTCTGTAGAGTCGACATAACTACCAATGGCTCTGCTCACAAGGTTCATACTTGGTTCACACATAATGCTAGTCTATGGCTTATTAAACCATGGCTTAGTGTTAAGTGTGAACCCTGCCCGGTGACTTAACTAGGATTTCTGTACTGAAAACACGATCTCTGAAGCCTTTGTTTTTGCTTCTTTAATGGCTCGGTGTTATGTGTGAACCCATCACCCACCCTTAAGCACAAGATAATTTGTGCCTGGTTAAATAAATCATGGCTTAGAGCTGTATGTCAACCAGGCCAACGTGTGTGTAAACATCAGATGAATGTAAAAATCTAGCGATTGAAAACATTGCACAGCCTCTGTCTGTGAGCCTCTCACTCCACCTCAACTCCCAACTTGTTCTCTGAAGGCACAGAATTTGATGGATCTGAATGTTCTGAAATTACAACCATGAAAGAATTGACTAGCCAGTGTTGAATTGGTTCCCCCTGCCTTTTTTGGACTAGATTCAGACTAGGTCATACTGTTGCCCTGCAGATGTTGTTGGTCTCCCAACTACCCCCAGTGGCCAGGGCTGGTTGGAGTTTGCAGTCCAAGAACCTGAAAAATCATCTCACCTCTTACATACCCAGTTGATCACTTTGTGAGGGCCTCCTACAAATAACAACTTATCAGGAGGTCCATTCTGCACAGTATAGGAATCGGGCCTTTGTTATGGCACCTCTCCTTAAATGTTAGACAGGCACCATCTCCGTTGTATTTTCATCATCTGCATTAGTATTGGAATTGTTTTAAAGGGGATTTTAAAGATGTGTTTATTCTTGTATTGCTTGTTGTTTGCCGCCCTGCACTCCTTTTGAGAGGAGGGGTGGGATATACTTTTTATTATAAATAATAATAATAAATAGCTAGAGGGACACAGGCTAGTCACCCCTGCTTTAGTCCCATTCAAATCAAGTGGATAAGGTACTGATGATAAACGGTGGCTAACTCAGGCTGTGTACACATCACCAACTTCAAATTCAACTACACTGTTCTTTTTCTTGACACTAATCCAAGCTGATGGGGGGCGGGGATGCATCAAAATGCAGTATTTCGTAAGAAATGACACAATAGATACGGATTGTGGCTAACGTGTGAACACTCTTCCTACCCAGCTGTGGGCGTGAACCGGATGCAGAATAAACAGAAGTAGACACAGTCATAGTTTTTGGATCCAACCTCTTATCATTCTTGCCATCACGCCCTACTCATCATTATTTGCATCTCTGTGTGTGTCCTGGTTTCTTGGCAAAGTTACCAAGAGTTTGGCAACTCCCAAGTTTATCTGCTCCTACACTCTTTATTGGGACACGGGGTGGGGTGCTGTGGGTTAAACCACAGAGCCTAGGGCTTGCCGATCAGAAGGCCGGCTGTTCAAATCCCTGCAACGGGGTGATCTCCCATTGCTCGGTCCCTGGCTCCTGCCAACCTAGCAGTTTGAAAGCACGTCAAAGTGCAAGTAGATAAATTGGTACCACTCCAGCGGGAAGGTAAACAGTGTTTCTGTGCGCTGCTCTGGTTCGCCAGAAGCGGCTTAGTCATGCTGGCCACATGACCCGGAAGCTGTATGCCAGCTCCCTCAGCCAATAAAGCGAGATGAGCGCTGCAACCCCAGAGTCATCCACGACTGGACCTGATGGTCAGGGGTCCCTTTACATTTAGCTTTACACTCTTTATCCCCCCCCCCAGCTTCTGTCTGGTGAAAAATAAGTTGATATGTTAACCAAGCAGGACACGGTAGTACCCAAGCATGCTGCCTCTGTGTGGGAGAGAGAAGATTAGATGCAGCCGGGTGCCACTTGTTGAAGGAGGAAATGTTAAAGAAAATAGGTGACCTGTTGAAATGTATAGAACACCTATCTTACAGATGTTGATGTATCTATTGGTCTAGTTTTTAAAATTAAAAATCTTCAGAATTGTGGAATCCACAGCAAGGAGTGAAGAGGAAAAATTGTGTATGTAGCCTTAATGGTCCCCCCCCCCCCCGAAAACATGGGTGAATTGTGCAGTGAAGATTTTTGTCTCTGCTCCTGCCCTGTGAACTGTCCCAGGAAGGCTTTTTGCCAAGTTTCAGTGGGCCTCAGGCAGCAGCTTCTTGAAGTTGGAATGTCCCCCCCCCCCCCTTTTGTGCACAAAAAACACCTAGAAGCTTTGTGGGTGATACCTGAAGCCAAATAGCACTCATTACGCTGATGGTTATTTATTAGCATTTATATTAAGGCTGGTGGCTGTGAACCACACATTAATAAACACCCTTTGCTATTGAGTAAAAGTGAGACTTTCGGTCCTTTGGCTCTGCTGAAAAGCAGCTCAGTGTGGAAAGAGCAAGTGCCAATCACATGAATCTGGTTTTGAAATAAAGTTTAAAATACAAAAAAGGAAGCCCGTCCTGCAGCAATAATGGCTAATTAAATAATACAACCATAATGCTAATTAAAAGAAAAGGGGAGATACTTTTGAATATTTGCTGTCCTCATGGACGGCAAATAAACATTGGTGTGGTTATAGGGTGGTTGAAGGAGCAGACTGACCTTCATGGAGAACCTCAGCAGATTCCACGTCCAGTCAGCTTGTACCAGCCATGACTGAGACTATACATTTCCCTTTACTCTGCATCCTATACAATCCCACTGCTGCTTTCCAAATTGATGTATGCCATTGGCCATGCTCCATATCTCTTCTGTATCTATCCAGCCATTTCTTATGAAAGAAGAAGAGCCTGCTGGATCAGACCAGTGGCCCATCTAGTCCTTTTTCTAATGGTGGCCAACCAGATGCCTGTGGCTTCGACTCCTTAAGGCCTTGGGTCTACCGGCAGCCCCATCCTGAATGACCCCATTGAGAGCTTCCCTCTTGTTTCCTCTGCTGGCATTCTCCGCCTGCTGGCCATCAGAGAGGCAACAATGCACCTTTCTACTACCTGCCCCTCTGCACAACAGCCATCAACAGGGTAAGTGGGTAGGATCGTACTCAAAAATAGCCTGAAGAGAAGCTTGAGGGAGTGAAAGTCATTTTGTTGCTGTTAGATGTGTGTCAAATACACCGCGAGGACAGCAGTTGACGTGCAGTAGGGAAGCCACCTGCTTTGCAGAAAGACAGAAGGATCACCCACTCTTTTCTTCCCACCCTTGTTCACAGGATTGCAGCAGTGCGTATAAAATCAGCTTCCCAAACAGCCTTCTGTTGGGCCAAACTAATCATGATTTCAGCTGTGTGAAAATTAAGTTTGTGAGTGAGAGTCGATGAACAAGACAAAGGCTCCTTAGATATTTCTTTAGATCAGGGATGGGGTACCTGTGGCCATCATCCCTGACCACTGGCCATGCTGACTGGGCTGGTGGGAGTTAGAGACTGGAGGGCCACAGCTTCAGATACCAGGTGCCTAACTGTGAAGGAAGACAATAGGATGATCATCTTATCAGTATTCCATTCAAGCAGGAGAATTTACATTGATCTGAGCTGTTTTCAGTTGCACCCTGGCCAGTGAACATTGGGGGGGGGGGGGAATGAATGTTGGAGTCAGACAAAAGGAAGCTCTGTCTACTCAATGGTAAAAAGGGGTTTTTTTGTACATATTTAGAACTTCTGGATCAAAGGTTCTCTTCATTTTCTTCTATCACTGAGACCTGGTGTCGTGTTTTGGTCTTTGTTTTTCAGAGATTCACAGTTAAGGGAAAGGAACCCTTGATTTGCGTTGAGTCGAATAAGACATATTTCAGAAGAAGCAGTTCAGAAGAACCACCATGCACCTAAGTCAGGGTTGAGTGAATGCTAGATTGTAGTCCAAAGTCAAAGTTCAGAGAGTCCTAGTCAAGAAGGACAAGAACTTGAAATCAAAAAGCATGCAGTCAGATTTGAGCAGGTGATCAACTCCCATGAGCATTGCAAGAGGGGAAAGTCAGGGCTTGAGTTAGAGCAAGGGTCAGCAAACTTACCGTGCCTCGGGCCAGTGTCTCCAGCGCCGATTGTGCGGCCAGCCGGAAGGCGGGGGAGCGTGTGCCCATACGCGTGCGCACACGCTATTTCCAGTGTACTTCTGGGTGGGAGGAGCACCAGAAACAGCTTGTGCGCATTGCATGGGGCCTCCTCCGACCTGGATGTGCACCGGAAATAACGCTTGCGCATGTGCACAAGCTATTTCTGGTGCTCCCCCGATCCGGAAATGTTCAGCTGCGCAGCGCAGCACTGGTAAGAGTGGGGGGTGGCAGGGGTCGCTGCGGGCCGGATAAACGAGTCTCTCGGGCCTTATCCAGCCTGTGGGCCTTAGTTTGGGGACACCTGAGTTAGAGCAAGGCAGCCCACTGAGCAGTCTGTGCAAGTCAAGAAACATGAACCCATGAACCAGCACAAGAAGAAGGTCCCAAAGTTGAAAAGAAATGAATGCCTAGCTACCCCAGCTCCAGGAAAGATGGCTGTTGTGCTCAGGTGGCTGCTTGTTTGATATAGATGCCTCTTAACAGTCTGTGAGCACATCATGCACTTGGTAAAGCTAGGTAGGTTGGTCAGTGTATGTCATATTATGTTCCGTTATGGAAGAAAGCTGAGAAATAAATGAAATTAGCACCCAGGGCCAGTAACTAATACAGCAGGAGGTGGGAGACAGAACTCCGAATGTGATCCTTTCTGCTTGTGTTGAGTGACTGAAGGCTTTGATGCCATGCAGTTCCTCATTCAGGATAACTTATTTATTGGCTGTCCCTTGATGTAACACTAACAAAGGGACCTTTGAAAGCATTGCACCAAAAAGGCAGAAATGGCAGGCACAATTCCTCCTAACTTTTAGAGTCATTTTTAACACCAAAAGTTGAGGGAAGGTTTAAAGATTCACAACTTTTTGTGGATTTCTGCTACAGGGTGTCCTGAACCCCTAGCCTACCTGGTAGCAAGTCAGTATGCCAAGTTCAAAGTCCAAGGGTCAATCCACACAAAGGTCAGGAAATGCAGTCCAAGATCAATCAAAGTAGCTAATTACAGGTAGGTAGCCGTGTTGGTCTGCTGTAGTCGAAACAAAATAAAATAAAATAAAATAAAATAAAATAATTCCTTCTAGTAGCACCTTAGAGACCAACTAAGTTAGTTATTGGTATGAGCTTTTGTGTGCATGCACACTTCTGTTTCAGTGCTATTGGAAGGAATTTTTATTTATTTGTTTGTTTTATTTTGTTCCGACAAAGTAGCTAAATCTGAATTCTAGCAGTCAAGATACTCAAAGTACCGTCCCATAGAGGTCCAGGAGCAACCAAGCCAAGGTCCATCAACATGGGCAGTTGACCAGACGCAGCACCTCAGTTCTACTTCCCTTGTGTACTTGCAGCTGATTGCAGCATCTGGGCTTGACGAGGCAGGTGACCCTCACCTGCTCCAAGCCTCCTCCAGCTGAGGAATCACAGCCCTCCTGTGTTAGCGAGCCCCACCTGGCCAGCAAGGGAGCTCGGGTGTGGGCTTTTGCCTGCCTCAGCCTCCAAGAGCACCCCTCCCACTGCTCCCTACACCTCAGAGCCCACTGTGTTTGTGGCTCTGGTGATGAGTCCTGCTGCTCTGGTTCCAGTGCATTGACATCCATCCTCTAGGCATCCTCCATCACTCTGTGAGTGCTTCCTTCCCCATCTCCAGCTTGCCCTGATGTGTCCCAGTCCCGGCTACACCCCTTGCCAGGATCTTCTTCCTCCTCTCCATCGTACTGCCAGTTCAGGACCCATAGATAATAGCTACCACTACAAAGAAATGCAGAGTCTTCTACCAATGGAAGCTTGCAATTTGCTCAGTGGGGAGGAGGATTATCTTCTTAGAATAATTCCAGGTGTGTGGAGAGGCGATACGCTAGATAGAGCAGAAGTGCTGGTCCAGGGTAGACTATACAATCAGAGCAGCCAGCTTCTTAGACTATGGCTTGCATGCTAAATACAGCGCCAGATTTAGAGGCTGTTGCACAAGATGCCATCAGAAGGCTCCGCTCCTCCTTGCCCCTGACCTCACAACGCGAAGCCAGCTGGGAAGCACAAGGGAATGGCTGCTTTTTTGTTTGAGTTTATAACTTTAGTCTAACAGGTTGCCTGCCCCGGGCCTCAGGCAAGCTCTGCATGGGCCTGCCTCTAGGTAGTACAGTGGTACCTCAGGTTAAGTACTTAATTCGTTCCGGAGCTCCGTTCTTAATCTGAAACTGTTCTTAACCTGAAGCACCACTTTAGCTAATGGGGCCTCCTGCTGCCGCCATGCCGGAGCATGATTTCTGTTCTCATCCTGAAGCAAAGTTCTTAACCAGAGGTACTATTTCTGGGTGAGCAGGGTCTGTAACCTGAAGCGTATGTAACCTGAAGCGTATGTAACCCAAGGTATCACTGTAGTAGCAAGCCAAGCCTCTCTGTCATCTGTAGCTTTTAGAGGCTGACATAGATATCTGCATGTGGAAATTCTTCCTTATCCCACTCAGTTTTTACCATGGATTGCCTTAAGTTCTATAAAAGATGAACCATGATGCAACATAGGGAGATAATTGTGTGGGGAGGGGGATTCCCCCCTCTACATGACACAGAAGCCCTTCAAGCTAGACCTCTTGAGTCCCAACCCAGCTTTGACTTTATAGTCTTCCTTTTCTGTGCATTATGCTGGCAGGAAGCCAAGTTTCATTTAACACAGAACTTTGATGGCATAACACAGTTAAGTAAAAAGAGGTCGTGATTAGGGCTTGCACAAATGTGTCTCCCTCAGAGGCGAGCATGCAGTTGCTGAAATCAGGCAGAGGCACCGTCTTAAGGTGACACTTTACCTTGGGTACTTGACTGTCCACCTTAAGCACAAGAAGTCTGCCCTGGCTAGATAATGCCATAGGAAAATGTATCCACTTTTATTTACTGTTCAGAACTTTTATTTTTTATTGAAAATGCTCATACCCTGGGTTTTCTTCATGATACAAGCCACCTTACAAAAATAACAAAATCCTTTGAAAACAGTGATGGACAGAAACAGCAATTAAATAACCATTAAAGCCCACTATGATAATTTAAGAAGCCAGAGTGGAAAACCAGAGTAAAATACAAGATTGTAATTAAAGTAATTAATGTATGTTGTGAAGCTCAGTGGCCAAAAGCCTTCCAGAATGCAGTGGTACCTCGGTTTTTGAACATAATCTGTTCTAGAAGACCGTTCAAGTTCCAAAACGTTTGAAAACCGAGGTGCAAAGGGCAGTCTGCAAATTTACTGTACTTTTCCGTGTATAAGACTATGGTTTATTTACTCCAAAATAATGTTCAAAATCTGGGCTCGTCTTATACATGGATAGTATCTCCCCCCCCCCCATTTTCTTAAATCAGAGTCCCCCAAAATAGTCTTATACATGGGGATGTCTTATAGACAGAAAAATACAGTAATTGCTACAATATGAGAACATCGCAGCTGCAGACAGTCAGCTTGTTGACATCATGTGATATGGCTAGCTGTGGGAAAGAACTTTCCCGGAAGTTCACAGGCTGGAAAAGTCTTTGTGAAGTGTGTAATTTGAGACCTTCCTCTTGCGTATGTACAGGAAGTTTGTCTCACTTGCTAGATGAAGTTTGAAGTGGTCGGACATGATTTCTGTAGTGCTGTAAAGTCAGAAATAAAAGGATGTAAATAGACGTTTCTGACTATCTCCTTTCCCTGCTAGGGAAGCAGAAGGAGGGGGGGTGCATTTACCCACGTTGGGAAATGTCACCTACCAAAATCTCCCTGGTCTGTCCGGGATGTCAGCCAGAGGAGGTTACCAGAAAACAAGCTCCGAGAGTAGTGAGAGGGACCAGCCTCTACGGAGGGGGCTTGTTTATCAACAAAATACAGTAATTGAGAAAATTGAGGAACACTCAACAGAAGCTGTTCGACTTCCAAGGTGCTTTCAAAAGTGGAAGCATTTACTTCTGGGTTTTCGGCGTTGGAGTTCTGAAACGTTAGTCAACGGAGACGTTTGAAAACCAAGGTACCACTGTAGCAAGATCTTTATACTTCATAACAAGGAGAAGGACAAGAGGAAACCTCTCTAGGTGTTGTTGTTGTTTAGTCGTTTAGTCATGTCTGACTCTTCGTGACCCCATGGACCAGAGAACGCCAGGCACCTCTGTCCTCCACTGCCTCCCGCAGTTTGGTCAAACTCATGCTGGTAACCTCGAAAACACTATCCAACCATCTCGTCCTCTGTTGCCCCCTTCTCCTTGTGCCCTCCATCTTTCCCAATATCAGGGTCTTCTCCAGGGAGTCTTCTCTTCTCATGAGGTGGCCAAAATCTTGGAGCCTCAGCTTCACAATCACTGCCTTGCCGTGATTGTGGATCACTGCCTTGCCGTGGCGAAGGGGCTTGAAGAACTCAGAGAAGCTATGAACTATGCCGAGCAGGACACCCAAGATGAACAGGTCATAGTGGAGAGTTTTGACCAAACGTGATCCACCTGGAGGAGGAACCGGCAAGCCACTCCAGTATCCCTGCCAAGAAAACTCCATGGACAAAGACAACCTCTCTAGGTAGGGAGTTCTAAAGTCTCCCACTTGAGCCAACCAAACATGGCTTTGGAACTGATAGAACTGATACTCCATAGATGGTCTCATGGTCCCTGTTCCACATTACCATTAGGGCTTGCCCAAGATGAGTCCTGTAACACAGGGCAGCTAATGTGGTGGCTTCCAGAACTTGTGGGCTACAGCTGCCATCCTCCCTGGTCACTGGTCATGCTTGCTGGGGCTGAGCGGAGTTGGGATCCACAGTATCTGGAGGGCACCAGTTTGGCTCCACCCACTACACATGGCATGTGAAAGCTCTACGGAGGGCTTGGGAACTAGGGCACAGAAGCTTTTCAGATTTTTTTTGTCCTGCTGCCCCATCTGTCGCTGTGCCCAATAACAACTCTCTGAAAGTACCTCACAAATGGCACTCTAGAGGGGGCCATTTAAATTTCTTGAAGCATCCACTTGTATACCATTTTGCTCAGAAGAACCTTAGCTCGAGAACACAAAACATACTTTATGTGGCTCTGAAGTGCTTTGTGGGGCAATGAATTGTGCATGCCCACACTAGGCACCCTTTGAAAGCAGCCTTAACTGCCTTGGATGGGGCATTGCAGGTCAACCAGGGCAACGTCCCATACGAGGGAACCCTCTGTTTATATGCCTCCCTGCTTCCCAAGAAGCATGTGCCAGCTCTGAGGACATGGCTGTAATTTAGAGCAGGGGAAACGTGAGCCAAATCTATGCATGCCTATGCAGAGTTCCTTGCACAAAAAGCCTTCTGTCCAAGAATACATCTTTAGCACTATTATTACTAATTATTGGTTTCCTTCTCCCCCTTTAGACTTTAAAAGGGGGGAAGGCTATGGGGATGGGGAAGACCATCCTTGTTTATAAATGTGTGAAAATGGCTACCAACTATGGAAAAAATAAAATAAAAGCAATTAGTAGCTGAACTGGCTGCTGGCGTAGCCACAAAAGCTTTTCAGTCAAATTGCTTCTTGGCCTAACAGTTTCTGTGGCTAACATTCAAGTCCGTTTCTTGAGGCTGGCTCATCTTTATCACACCATCCTCCTTTGGAAGAGGTTTGTTAAAATCGTCTGGAGTTTAAAGAGGATGGATTTGGCTGTCTCAGACAGTGCCTGAGCATGTCAGGTGGAACCCAGCCCTCCATTTTATTCACTGATCATAAATTAGTTGCAATGAAATTGGGAAAGTTACTACCACATTCACCCTGGTGTTACTGCGTTCTTCAGACATCAGCCGATGGGCTCTTACTCTGGAAACATGTTTTGAAGCTTGAATCTCTGACCTAGATCTCAAAATTCCTGTGGTAACGTATGTTTTGGCACATAAACACATTTGGACTCTGCTGAGCAAGGACTTTGCTCAACTCCAGCTGGGTTTTTAAATGTTTCTTTAGCCGATAGACATCTTTTCCTGAAAAGAAATCCAGTTCCAAAATGAAGGAAAACCAATTGTACAAGCAGAAACCTTAATCTGGTCTTTATTTAATTTTTTCTAATTAAGAGAATTATGCATATTTAATTAGTGTAATTCTGGCAGCAGAATTGGCCTCCTGTCAAAATCTATTTATTTAGATCATTTTATTGCCCTAAAACAAGGAATCAGGACAACCATTAGGAAACAAGGTAGCAAATCCTGGCAGTAAAAAAATAATAACATAACATAAAGGTTATCTCTTTATTTTTGTTACCTTGAACTAGAAAAAGAAAATAACTGGCCAGATGTGAAGATCTTATTAAGTGCCCATTTTGTAGATTTCATCTTGGACAAACATACTTCTATTGTTCCTGGAAAAAAGGGGATAATGGTCAAGGGATGGGCGGCAGATTTGTCTGCCAAAAAGCACTCTCCATCAACTTCTGCTACTGGTGGAACAAAGAAGCAGGTCACTTTCAGGACTCTAAGACGCAATCCAAGCAAGTTAAACATACTTAAGTCAACTGAAATCAGCTCCATTCTACATTGTGTTGGCTGGCAAAGTAAAAAGTAGGTATAAAAAGGATAATTCCTTGGACGACAAGATCCAAGTTTGAGGCAAATACTCTTTGGTGAGAGAACAACAGCAGAGATTTTAAATCGCAAAATATACAGCAAAGTAAAGCATGGAAATAAGCATGGACCTTTACAATATGTATTTCCAAGTGAGTTCCAAAGATAATACCCTCTTCCCCCAACATAAGAAAAGACCACACATTTAGTAAGTTAAAAACTGTTTACTTACCAAATCTCCAAAGGTCAGGCTCATTTTCCATACATCAGTCAGAAAGGTTGCACAGACGGTGAAACTTGGTTTAATTTCAAAGTGGTGAAGCTTCCTAAATTATTGGTATGGGAATTCAAGAGTGACTTGTGAGAGCCATGCAGTCTGAGCTTGGAGAAACTGGCCAGCACCTCCTCAAACATTGAGCTTCTCTGGTAGTCTGGGGGGGGGTGTAAACAAAGGCTTGATTACCTAGTCTCTCTCAAAGTAATCTAAGCCTGGCAGGGCAGCTTACTCTATGATCTTAACTCCTTAATGCATTAGTTAGATTTAAGCATGTTGGTTATATGAGGCTGGTCATCCCACAAATTGGACTGTAGAGTTGGTGCTGGTGCATGATACCTTCCTTGACCCTCATCCCATAATGCCTTCGGGTGTCTGTTCTCAAATCAATCCTTCACAATGCAAAATGTCCATATGTTTAAATTTTCTCTTATTTTCTCTTATTTGTTTCGGCTAAGAACCCCAGGGACCCTCAGTTGTCATTTGTTAGTTTCTCCCATACTTGTTCCTGTGCTGCTCTTTTATATCAGCAGAGAAACAATGAAGGACAAAGAGCAGAGAGGAAACTCAGGCAGCAGAATACCTTGGGCCATCTCTGGCCAGAGGCTGGCCTACTTCTCACCTGTACACCTGAACCTTTTCCCAAGTGCAGCAGCACCCTGCTTTTCCCGTGCCCAAATAAACTAGGGAAAAGCCAGGCAATGCCACACACAACATCCCCCATTACGGTCACCAATAATAATTATTTTTAAAAGTTCTGCAGATGGTCTCCCTTTGCCTAGTCCCAGCACACCAATGAGATCACTCCACTGAGCAACGACGGTCCCTTTTCACCCAGACCTATGAGATCATCACCATCTCTTTGCTGCGTAAAATGATCACAATGGAGCTTTTCATGAAGCACGAAGCAGAGAGGGAGAGCAGGTCATCGAAAGCACCAAGAGGCTGGGATTCTTTTTTAAGGTCAGGGACCTTCTAAGGCTCGAGTTTCATGGCAAATGTGTTGGTGACAGAGTCCACACACACACACACACACACACACACACACACACCACATGCCATCATTGTCATGAGGCAGCTTGCTTTTCTTTTCCAGTGTATTGAGGCCTGCTAATTGACAGTTGGTAAGCATGTCTCCAAAAGCCAGGGCCATGCGTGTGTGAGAGTTGGAAAGGAGTGCAAGGACGGCAAGGGAGGGGGGGAAATACTCTGAAGCGGCAGATGGCATTCTGCCACGTTCTCAAAGAACGGCTCGCCTGCGTGTCTAGCTGTCTGCTTGAACCTTGCCACAAAGTGCAGACTGGCTGCCCAGACACTCACAGACAAAACCAGTGTGGCAGGGAGGAAGAAAGTGGGGAGGGGGAGGTTGAAGCCTCTCGCAACATGGGGCTTTGCTGAGCCAGGCAGAGGGGCATTGCTCCCTTACTAACCATGTGGTACGTCAGGTAGAAGTGTATTTAAGAGGATCGAGGGTAAAAAACAGCAACATACTAGTCACGGGAAACTGAGTTTGTTCTGGATGAGTTAGGAATCTGTTTTATCTTCCCTTGAGCATTATTCCCCATTGGCTTTTTAAAAAAAGGTTTCCCCTTCTCTTCCCCCCACCCACCTTGCCCCTGCTGCTTACATTTACATCCCCCTTTTCATTTTCCTCACAATAAATAAATGATGCCAAGGAGTTGCCCAGACTAGTTTTCGGCACGGCATGCATGCTAATGCCCTACACAATGGAGCCAAAGGGAGAAGATCTAGAATTTTCTGTGCCAACTGCCACAACAGGGGACAAGGTAGCTGAGGAGAATTCAGCTCAGCTTTATGCTGCTTTCACTTATTGGACTGAATCATAGAGTCCTAGGGAGGAGGGGTAAGGGCTCATCCACTCCTTCGCTTGATCTGTATTTTGATCATATTGTATACCGATTACTTTTTCTCAGGCCCAAGAGCTTTTCTCATTATTCCATGGCTGGGCCTTGCAAAACTCTGATCTTACCTGCTGAATCAAATCTTATCAGAAACACAGAGAATCTGAAGAGAGATTTTGCTTAGCCAAGCTTTAATTCAGCAGGTAAGATTGAATTTCCGCATGGCACAGCCACGGAACAATAAAATTATGTAATTATGTGGTTACAGTTATCACATAATACTCTACATCTGTAAGAAATGGATATTTTAGTGCGGTGGCAGCTGCACTTTGGAACTCCCTGCCTATTTTGACATCAGGCAAGTGCCTTCACTGTATTCTTTGCAACATCTGCTAAAAACATGTTTTGCTTAGGCAAGCCTTTCCAGACCTGTAGAACATTGACATGTGTTTTAATCTGGTTTTCAGCTTATCATTGATTTTAATTATTTTGGGAAGGTACTAAATTGTTCTCTCTTTTTTGCTGATTATTTTGTTGCTTTATTCTTTTTGTATTTCACTTTGAGGTTTCTTTTACAATCAAGTGATATATACATTTTATGAAATAAATGAAATGGATGGATGGAGGAAAACTGACACACACTAAAAACACACCAGACAATATAAAATATATTTATTCTCCATTCCCCATTTAGCTCACAGTTGCATGTTCCACAGGAGATAAGTTGCCCGTGTTAAACTGCCTTCATGAATCAACCACCTCAGGTTATTCACATCAGCTAATAGCTAATAGTGGAATCCGTTCAGATATTTAGCCTTGAGTTCTCAGGTATGATTTCTTGGTAGCGACATACATACATGTGTGAATGGGGAACTCTAACACAGCAGATGGTGCCTAAATATCTGAATTGCTACAATGAGCATTCCTGCAGCCCAGACATTTTTTGACCCTTTCTCCTTGCCTTTAAGTGCCTCACTTCCACCGCGGCTCCAATGTATCGTAAGAAAATAATTGCCAGGTTGAAATGTTACCTTCTCTTCCATTATTTGGTAACATAATATTACTTACACATTGTACACAAGTGTATAATCAGATCTTTGAACCTCTAATTATACTCACTTGCCATTCCGCTTCATCCTGGACTAAACCTTAGGTACCACTTTTAAAATGAAAGGAAAAGCGATGGACTAAAAAAAGCAATGCCTTTTAAAAACTAGAGTACAAAAAAAATGGCAGGTTGTTAGTTTGGGTGTGTTCATAAGGAACTACAGGCACTCAACATTAGGTGCCGTGTGCAGGAACAGAAGATTTTAGGCACCACAGCCCAGGTCTGAAACCTCAGAAGAACCTGAGTCTACATGGGAAGGGGTGGCATGAAAGTTGCCAAGATTATCAATAGACCCGTGCCTCAGTGTCATGAAAATAATATAATGCCCATCATGTGACAGGAGTGCAAGTCATTAGACACACACACCCCTCTTGTGTTCTGGTGCTACCTCTGAATGGGCAACTTCAATGTTCGCTCCTTGCTTCTGATTCTTTAAGCCAGACAACCCTTCCAGTGCAGGGCAATCCTCTGACAGCCCTTTAAATAGAGGAGAGAATGTATTTATTTATTTATTTCAGGTATATCCCACCATCCCTCCAAGGAATTCAAAGAGGCATGCAAGCTGTTCCTCATTTTGTCCTGTGATGTTAGAAGTTTTAAAAGTGACAGGCCTAAATCCTGGGTCTCCAAGCGCTGATCCAGCACTCTAACTGTTATGTACTGAGTTGAATAGGATCCAAAATGCAGCAGTCTGATTGGTCCTAGAACAATAGGATCCAAAATGCAGCAGTCTGATTGGTCCTAGAACAATAGGATTTAGAATGCACCAGTATGATTGGTCTGCAGGAGCCACCCAATCCAGCTCCAGATGGAAGTGAATCCACAACCTGATTGGCCTACAGGAGAATCTCGGAATTAGCCAATCACATGCAGCCCATTGTGTAAATAATGTATATAAAGCAGATACTTTGGGGAAACTTTCATTCCTCCTCACCACTATGAGCTGAATAAAGAGCATGAAATCCACTCTCGACTCTGAGTATATTTCACTAACCATTATACCACAGTATAATGATTCCAGGGGTACCAGGCACACTTACTAGGGTCTGTATTCCTTTTGGACAAAGCGGCACAGCAGAGACTGTGGTGTCTTTATGATACATGGTTTGTATACACACACACACACACCTCTTTTCGTGTTCTTTGATCAAATGAACTGCTGGGGGCGGGGGTTCAACACACCTAAACAGGCTTTCCCAACTCTTTGCCATGTCCACCCCCATTGCCCACCCCCTCCACACACACCAGAAGTTGTGCTTGAGGTTGGGCTCTAATGGCGTGCAATCAGACACAGTCGTGCAGCGGAGGAAAAATTTGAAATATCTGTGAATATCTGTGTACTTTCCAGCATTGCATTTCAGAGCACATACCTCAACAGGCTTTAAGAGTCTAGCAGAATTTGAGATGCATATTGCTTGTTATATATAAAAATATATTACACACACATGATGACTTTATTAATATTTAATACATTTTAAACATAAGCATATGCCTTATAAAAGTATATGCAGTGCAGGAAATAATTCCATTTCCTCTTTTTGAGTAATTATGCCAAACTTTAACCTGTTTTATAAAGCTAGGCAATGTATATAGTGATGTGAGATTTTATATATATATATATAACTATATTAATATATATCTAGATACATATGTACTTTTATATCTATATCACACGCACACGTGCACACGCATATATATATATATATATGACACATTCTTAGTGAGTATCGTTGAAAACCATAACTAAAAAGTTATACTTGATATACCGGTACTGAAATGTGTTTATGCATAATCTGCTCTAGTGTATGTGTGTAAAAATATGAATATGTATGTGACACAAAGTTATAATTATGTGTTTTCTGATGGTGTAGAATTATGGCCCCTTGTTAGTGTCTTGCCCATGCTCAAAAGCAAGATCGGACATTCACAGGAGCCAGCATGCATAACAGGTTAACAAAAGATATAAAATTTGCCCAGAAAAAAACCAACCTGTTCTACAAAAGAGATCAGAACCTATAATCAGGGTGTCTAATATAATCTCATCTGAGCTGCCTGTTGATCTTACTAAAAGGTAGTGGGAAAGCTCAGCAACAAGAGCACACACTTTGCTTGTAGATAGTCTCAAACTCAATCCTTTGGCTAATGTGCTGCATTTGGTTTGATGCAGGCATGGCCAAACATGGCCCTCCAGCTGTTTGGGGACTACAGTTCCCATCATCCCTGACCACTGGTCCTGTTAGCTAGGAATGATGGGAGTTGTAGTCCCAAAACAGCTGGAGGGCCACGTTTGGCCATGCCTGGTTTGATGGATGGGATCTCAACTTGTTCAGGCACGGCCAGCATCACTGAGCACCTAGCAAGTGTCAGGTGGTAGGTCAAAGGTGCTGAGCCCCAATTCCCATACTGGCATTGTTACAGCTTACCTGGACAATGCTGGGGTGGGACGGTGGTGAGGTTGGGGCTGTGAGGATGCCCTAGCTAGAGTGCTGGATTTGCTCCACCAGCATTTCACACAGCCATGACCTTGCCACAGCCTGGTCCAGGTAAGCTGCAGCAACATAGTGTCCGGAGGGCAGCCTTGCCCAACTTGCCACTAATGCAAGCACCAGCTGAAGCTCTCATCCCCAGTGGCAATCCCTGGCCCATATGCGAGAGACACGTCTGGTTTTGCCGCTATTGGTGCACCATGGTGTTGCTTCTCTCTGCACTCCTCCCAGCAGTCATTCCTTCTCTGGTCAACAACTGGATGATGACAACAATAACAAGTCAAAAGGGGCCTATTGAGAATCTCTTTCCCAAGGCTTACAAAAACCTGTATGTGAACTACTGAGCAGCAACCTCACTTGATTAGCACATTTGTATTTATTGAGAATAAATACCATTTGGGTTTTCTTACAGCAGATCCCATAGATACTTGCTCAGAAGTAAGTCCCTCTGAGTTCAAAGGGGCTTACTCCCAAGTAAATGGGCCTAGGACTGCAGAGTTAACACCGAATGGGAGCATGCTTCACATGTGGAACAATGGTAAGCAAACCAAATCAGTGACTCTCCCTCCCTTCTTTCTCCAGGCCTCCTCCCCATCTAATGGCTCATGAAAGAGGCTGAATTTAAAATGGTTTTGCTGGGCTAAGAAATCATTTCACAAAGTAGCACTTGGCTGAAAATGTGGCCACGTTTCTCTAGCCTGTAATTGAGCAAAGGTTTCATTTCCTCCCTGCTGACTGAAGCCTGTGGCTCCATGACCGGTAGAGCTGCTCAGATGACAAGTGCCACACTGACAGAATCTTTTACACTTTGCCCTTTAGACTTGCTGTGAGCATAGGTAGATGATAAGGTGGTTAAAAACGCACCTGAGCCTCATCTAGATCTGCAGTTGCCAGTAGCAGAGCAGCTGTTATGGAAGATTGCCCTAAAATTGCCCGCCTAGAGGCAGCCAAGGAACAGAGACCTCTATTCTGCAAAGAACTGGAAACCCACAAACGTTTACACTTGCTATTATTAAAAAAAACCAAAAAACCAACCCATTGCCACCAAAATAGGGTTCAACTTGCTTAACCTGATTGCCAGTAGCCTGGCTAATTGCTATTCCTACATGGCCAGTTTTAAAAGAATAAGTTTGAGTGTTGTTGCATATGTTTATATGCATTAACATTTGCTCACATCTGCAAATTAACAAGGCCCCAGCATTTTTCTCTGGCGCAGGTGGAAACCCTCGAGCCTTGCTGAAATCAAGCAACACTCAAGTATCATCTTAGTTGCTTTTATGAAACTGGGGCTTGGGCTAAGGAAGTTGTGCTCCGTTTGTATGCAATGTGTCTTTGTGTCTTCTAGACTGCAATACCATGCACATTCGCCTGGGAGTAAGCCCCATTACTGGAACTAACTTCTGAGTAAACATGCCACAACTATGCTGTCAGAAATGGTTTTTACACTGGCTTTTAGCTTTGTGTGAAACTTTGCCTGTTTACTAGGCCTGTTTACTCTTTTTTTAAAAACCCACTAATAATAATAATAATAATAATAATAATAATAATAATCTGATTGGATCCAGTGGCCTGCCAAATGCCTCTGATAGTGAAGTCCTACACATGTCTGCTCAAAAGTCCCATTGGGTTCAGTCTTCACTGAGCCATCATGGCCTGCAGCTATTGATAGACCTATATTCCATGAATTTATCTAATTGTTGCTGGTTTTTAATCTTGATAAACCATCTATTCTGAACAAATCAACACTAGAGCAGGGCGCCGGTTCCTGGGGGCAGAGTGCTTTTGAGCCATTCTTGCCTCCCCTCCCCCATGTCCCCAAAGTGCAAAGGCAAAGTGCCAAGCAGGGCATGGCTCCAGAGGCTGACTCCTCCTCCTCTTCCTCCTGCTGCTGCTGCAGAGCGGAATGAGCGCCTCCTGCTGCTGGTAGTCCCAAGAGGAGGAGGAGGAGGAGGAGCCACTGCTGTGTTTGGCTCCATCCCTGGAATTTCTCAATAGAATGTTCCACACATGCTAGACTGCAGAGTTGTCTTAGAAGGATAGTTCACAAAGTTCTGTAAGATTTGGTGTTTTCTGGAAAGTAAACCTGAAGCTCCTTACTATTTAATATTTCTAAAGCTGGGCTTAATGGGAGGGATCATTGCCAGTTTGCTTTACAGAAAAGATAAAGGGACCCCTGACTATTAGGTCCAGTTGTGGCCGACTCTGGGGTTGCGGCGCTCTTCTCGCTTTATTGGCTGAGGGAGCCGGCGTACAGCTTCCGGGTCATGTGGCCAGCATGACTAAGCCGCTTCTGGCAAACCAGAGCAGCACACAGAAATGCTGTTTACCTTCCCGCAGGAGCGGTACCTATTTATCTACTTGCACTTTGACGTGCTTTCGAACTGCTAGGTTGGCAGGAGCCAGGGATCGAGCAACGGGAGCTCACCCAGTTACAGGGATTCGAACTGCCAACCTTCTGATTGGCAAGTCCTAGGCTCTGTGGTTTAACCCACAGCACCACCCGCATCCCATAGTTTGCTTTATAAATCCATCCAAATAGAAGGATAGCATTGTGATGGTAGCTTAGCATAATTCTTGGGATGGGGCAGGGGGCTTATATAAAAAAGTATCTGTCAGAAAGGAAACCCTCTCCCCCACCTTGATCCATCACCAAGACCATCTAGGTTAATGGCTATCATCGCATCTCATAGCAATGAATTCCAATAATTAATTATGCACTGCACAACCAAATTCTGTTGCATAAGCAAGTATGTGTCATATAATCAGCACTCATTGACAGAATGGTAAGACCACCTGGTTTGATTTTATTTTAGCTTGTCTTCTGTGATTAACAATAGCAACTAAACACAATACAGGTGTTTAAATGAATTGGAAAACTATATGAATTAGCAATTGACCAAGAATCTGATAAAAAATAAAACCAGTAAATACTGTTCCCTACAACATAGGAATAATAACATGCTAAATACTTGCTTCCTTTGGCAGAATGTTTTGCCTACCAAACCAATTGTGATGCCCTAGAAGGGATCTGCTCCAATTTTCACCTGAAAAGGCTCTGAAACACTGCTATAAAATAAAGCTGTGTTGAGGAAATGGATCCCTTGACTGAGTCCCCCAGAAACATGGCAGCCTAACAGACATAAGATATTGGGGGACGGTAAGAGATTCACTCCTAAATAAATGAATGTGCTCTTCTAATTATACTGTACAGTTCCAATTTGTATTTGAGGAGGACATTTCCATAATAACAAAGCTGGAGCGGTTGGGGGCTAATGACACAGATTGGTCCTGAGGTTTCATTTCTTTGTTACAAAAGTCCTTCCAGTGGCAGCACTTTGATGTTGGACAGCATGGCAACGCACTCTGTTTGTAATATGCATTTTCTCCAGCTCTCCACAGTGAGTATGAAATCAGCTCACTAGCTCCAGTTTAGACTGCTGCACTGTTTCTAAGGCCTAGATTCCTCCCTCTTTCTTCCTCTTCTTTCTTTTTATCTTTTTCTTCAGGACCACACATATCAACCAGTAAGTGTTTCTCTGCTGTAGAATAGGAGAGTCTGCAAACAACTGATAAGTTTGATGGCCTCAGCAGCTGCTTTTGAAAAAGAAAAGAAACCATTTCAAAATAATCTGACTTCAAATTCAGATCATGCTATAGGAAGAGCTGAACCATTGCCTAGAGTGGGACTGGATGAGGGTAAATAAACTGGTAAGACAGAGTTGGTGCCTGGTTTATTGGGAGTGGGGTAGCATTTCACCTTAAGGTGTGTAGGTTCAATCAGAGCTGTCCCTGTCTTTAAGAGCTCAAGTGGCCTTAGTGGCATTAAACCCCTTTCATCAGCTAAGACTGGTGCACTAGCTGTGACCTCGTCCAGGCAGAGATAACCTAGCCACAATTTTTCATGCTCCAGTGACACACCTTTTAGAATATTACAAAACACAGTCTATGGGGCTGCCCTTGAAGATAGTTCAGACAGTACAATTAGTACAAAATATAGCATCTAGGTTACGTACCTGGCATATGGCACTCATCTTCCCAGCCTTGAGTGAGTGCCCAGGGTCCCAGTCTATTTCCAGGTTCAATGACAACCCCTTCACCTCCCTGCCTGGTTATCGGTTTGTTTTGTTCTTGCTTTTATTGTGTATTTTGTGTTTCTATCTTATATTGTTATGCTGTGAACCACCCTAAGATAAATAAATAATAATGTCAAATGCTGGCTTTAACTTTAAAAGCCCTAAATGACTTTGGAGCAGGGTCCTTCAATAATTACTTTCTCCCTTGTGTGCAGGTCTCTTCATCAGAGGCCCTTCTATCACTCCCACAGATGTGAGGTGGATTGTGACGCAGGACAGAAACCCAGACACATCCCATAATAAGCCATTGCAATGTATTAAAAGGCACAACCTATAACCCTGGCAAACTTGAAATTGCCAATTCGTATTACACTGATGTTTGGTGAAATGTACAAAATTTCACGAGAGCCTAGAGAGGGCAGTGCAGAAAACAGATATATTATCTTCTATTGCCAAGCAAGAAAGACGCAGATACAATCAGATACAAATGCATTGCAATATAGTCCATTTATAAATTGTTTCCCATAGAATATCTCAATGCAATTTCACAGTAAAAATAATTCCATAGTTTAAAAACTATTTCAAATCCAATACAGTTATGCTGTTCATGCAAGGACTTCCACTCCCTCTCCTCTCCCCATGTACCATTCTGCCCCCCAAATCCATTCTGAAGGGTTGAAGGAGCCCCAGGGCAGGTTTGAGAATGTGAAGGGCAGGAGGGGAAGTTGCATTGTGCAAGCAGAAGTCATTGCCCTACAGGGATAGATCTAACACGCAGACAGCGATGAAAATATATATGCATCTGTGAACACATGCATTGTATGTGTGTGTGTAGATTACTAGATTGTGAAACAAGACTCTTGGCTGATAATCATAGCTAAACTAAAATTGTTCAAATAATCCACTTCCCTTCCCTTGAACAATTGAAGTGAGCAAAGGGACAGGAAATAAGGAAAGGTCAGATTTGCATGCTTTGTTTGTTTCCTTAGATTTTCCATAGTTGTGGAACTGAATGTCCAGCATTTGAAGATCAAGTTCACCCTTTAGGCTTGCAGTTGCAACACTCTTCAGAATAAGAACTCAAAAGGGGCCTTTGTAAAGAAATAGATATACACAAAACCCTGCTCTTGAGTGATGTCAAATGACCTCTCTACCCTCCAGCCTAAGCTGCTTTTCCAGACAGTGGATCAATCACTGTATTCCTAGGAGTGGTGTAAAATTCACCTTTTAGCAGACAGAGTTTGGCCCATCTCACTAGGGACCCGAGCCGTGGACACTCAGAGCATCATTACATCAACCTAAGAGGAGAGCCGATTCCCTCTGCAGTGTAAAGAGACACCAAACTATTCATTTCTCCTCTCTTTCTCTCTCTGTGTCAGTTTAAAATCCTTTAATTCATTATATAGTACTTTGCAAACCATAAACAACTTAAGAAGGAATACTCTTCCTAAAAACAACTTGGCCTCATCCAAACAAGTGTCATGGAAGACTGACTTAAGAGTAAGTAGGCTAGTCAAAGTGATTTGTCAATCTCGGCTTCAATGTGCAAAACATTTTCTAATCCTCCTGTCATTCAGCCTCCCAATAGTCTGTCATTCCCATTTTCTCTCATGGGATGCTGAACTCTGAGGGCCAAATGAGATGTGGCAACAGAATGTATGAATCTCTCTCAGCTCTCTCTAAACTTTTGGAAGTAGCAGCCACTGTGTGTGTATGTGGAGAGGGGGATTGAAGTCAGGATTGCAGCATAGAGGAAGGGTATTGAGAGTTTTTTGCCAGACATCCTGGAACCCACATAGGTAGGGCATATGTCACCCAGTTCACTGCTCTTAATTGAAGTGCTTGGAACATGATGAAATCTGTTTCACACTGAATACAATGGGGCTTTGAGGAGGGGGCTTCACCTTTCGCTGGGTTGGACCCATTATTTCTTTTAAAGGTGTGCATCCTGCCTTTCTTTCACTTGATCTCTTAGTTGGCTTGCATAATTATAAGCCTGTATAAGCAAAACAAGCTGAAAAACAAGAACAGACACACAATTATTGTGAGAATCACTGTACAAAATGGCAGATCAATCAAATGCATTCTGTAATTACTATCAATCCATGGGAGGGGTAATTTAAAAAAATAATAATCACCAGGCACTTAAGGGATGGAGAGGTGGGGGTGGGAAGGGGACTGAGACAGGTATGTTTGCTTAGGGAGTTTTCATTTATTTGTGCATTTATTAATGCATTTATTTATCAATTTTATATTCCGTCCTTTCTCCCAGAGGAGCCCACAGCAGCAAACAAGTGATAACAACATCATTAAAGTCACCCAGCACCCACCTTGTCGTCTTTCCTGTCCTGAATAAAAGCTGTGTGTTTTGTTTTGTAATTGCCTCCAGCTTTTTAATGCTTTTACATTTAAACCCTTCCTTACTTGGGTGTTTGTACCACCAGTGCTTTTTTTCTGGGAGGACACAGGGGTACGCATACCCCTAAACATTTTGTGAATAAGTTTGGCCCCATTGAGGGGCAGTATTTCAATAAGAGTAGGAAATGAAAGTACCCCTAAGCATTTTTTTTTAGAAAAAAAGCACTGTGTACCACTGAGCTCACTGGCACTTGCTACTTAGTATGCCTAGGGCCTCGATGCACAGCTGTGATCAAAATCTATAATCCTTTCCGGGTTTTGTATTCTGCATTATGCTTTTGTATCATTAGAGTGTTTTCTTTTTGTTTACTACACAAACATATTTTGTTTGAAGCTGTTTCCTTGATGGAGATAACAAGGTGCCCTGGGAATACCTATCAATCCAGCAGGGAAGGTGTGGTATAACAGTCACAGAAACACATAAAACAAATGAAGGCTCAAAGGGGCCACAACCGAAAAGTCCCTGTCACTGGTGGCCAGCCACCCAGCCTCTGAAGAGGGGTGGGAACTGGAGAAGGGCCTCAGCGGATGATCACAGTAAATGCACACGCTTGTGCCTCCACATTTCCTCAAGTAAGAGATCATCATGGCCAGTGTACTGTGCTCTGAATCATTTGCAAGCGGATTCTTTAATTGATGTATTCACCTATGCCCCGGAAGAGAGGCAACTGGACACTTGGGAAATCAAAGCTATTTATATTATGTTGCTACATTTTTTTTCCTATTCCTCTTGGTCAGGGTGACATGCATGGCTTTCCCCTCCCCCTTCCATCCTCCCAACTAGGGATTGGGCAGAAATTTGATTCAGTTCACATCTGAAGGGGATCTTACCAAATTTGCACTTTCTGAAAAAATGTATGAACGGAAACACAGCCATCCTTCAAAATCCACCCTCTCCCAGATTTTATAGTGCATTTTCCCCAGTCAAGCAGTGTGTACAGAAAGGGTAAAGTAAATACACATGCTAGTGAAAGCAGTGAAATGACTTTGTTGTTGTTGTTGTTTAGTCGTTTAGTCGTGTCCGACTCTTCGTGACCCCATGGACCAGAGAACGCCAGGCACCTCTGTCCTCCACTGCCTCCCGCAGTTTGGTCAAACTCATGCTGGTAACCTCGAAAACACTATCCAACCATCTCTTCCTCTGCCGTCCCCTTCTCCTTGTGCCCTCCATCTTTCCCAACATCAGGGTCTTCTCCAGGGAGTCTTCTCTTCTCATGAGGTGGCCAAAGTACTGGAGCCTCAGCTTCACAATCTGTCCTTCCAGTGAGCACTCAGGGTTGATTTCCTTCAGTATGGAGAGGTTTGATCTTCTTGCAGTCCATGGGACTCTCAAGAGTCTCCTCCAGCACCATAATTCAAAAGCATCAATTCTTCGGCGATCAGCCTTCTTTATGGTCCAGCTCTCACTTCCATACATCACTACTGGGAAAACCATAGCTTTAACTATACGAACCTTTGTTGGCAAGGTGATGTCTCTACTTTTCAAGATGCTGTCTAGGCCTGTCATTGCCCTTCTCCCAAGAAGCAGGCGTCTTTTAATTTCGTGGCTGCTGTCACCATCTGCAGTGATCATTGAGCCCAAGAAAGTAAAATCTCTCACTACCTCCATTTCTTCCCCTTCTATTTGCCAGGAGGTGATGGGACCAGTGGCCATGATCTTCGTTTTTTTGATGTTGAACTTCAGACCATATTTTGCGCTCTCCTCTTTCACCCTCATTAAAAGGTTCTTTAATTCCTCCTCACTTTCTGCCATCAAGGTTGTGTCATCTGCATATCTGAGGTTGTTGATATTTCTTCCGGCAATCTTAATTCCGGCTAGGGATTCATCCAGCCCAGCCTTTCGCATGATGAATTCTGCATATAAGTTAAATAAGCAGGGAGACAAAATACAGCCTTGTCTTACTCCTTTCCCAATTTTGAACCAATCAGTTGTTCCATATCCAGTTCTAACTGTAGCTTCTTGTCCCACATAGAGATTTCTCAGGAGACAGATGAGGTGATCTGGCACTCCCATTTCTTTAAGAACTTGCCATAGTTTGCCGTGGTCGACACAGTCAAAGGCTTTTGCATAGTCAATGAAGCAGAAGTAGATGTCTTTCTGGAACTCTCTAGCTTTCTTCATAATCCAGTGCATGTTTGCAATTTGGTCTCTGGTTCCTCTGCCTCTTCTAAATCCAGCTTGCACTTCTGGGAGTTCTCGGTCCACATACTGCTTGAGCCTTCCTTGTAGAATTTTAAGCATGATCCATGAAGGGGGAAATGACTTTAGATGGGGAAAATATTTATGGGGGAATTCCTTTTGGGGGGATTATCTGCCCCCCAGCCCTAACTTGAGCTTCCAGGAATTGAATCTGAGATTTTCTGCATGCAGGGCAGATGGGCCATCACTCTGCTATGGCCGTTCCCATAGAATATCTTTATATGGTGAACTTTGTTTAGAGTTTTTAATCTTCCGAACCTCTTTCCTTTTCATATTGTTTTTCTCAATATTGTTGTTCTGTTAGGACGTAGTTTCAATGAACATTTTAATTTCTGTAAGCTACTCTGAGCAACTGAGTTTATTAAATAAATTGGACAGGATTGAAAACTTTGAATACATAAATTAAAAAAATAAAGAATTACTTCTAAAGAACACCTGTACCTTATTTAGACCTGTTTTCATTCAGACATATAACAGCACCATTATACAGCAATATATGGCAAAATCTGCAAAGGCTGAGTTTATAAGGTTTTATTCATTTCACATTTTGATAGGAATTTAACTGCCTCCCTGAATGGACAGCATTTGCTTCTACATTCTTAAGGGTGGGGTGTGCTTGGTGTTCTTCACAGTATTTGAGGATGAGTCACAGAGAATGAACTACCTATCACTCTCTGAAAAGGAATTTCCTTCATACAAAGAACTGAGGTCAATCTGTGATGGAGGGAGAAGCCAATAGATTGTAGATGGGGCATAAAAGTAAACTTTAGTTTCCACAGCTGCCTTCTGGCAGCCTGGTTGTGTAAATGCATTTTATGGAGCAAATAGCAGCTGTTGACCCCACTGCAATTAAAGCTGTATCTTAAGCTAGGGCAGAGGTAGAGGCATTCAGCACTGTCTTTTAGGCTCTTGCAAACCCTGTCGGATAGCCTTCCCCAACCTGGTGCCCAGCAGAGGTTTTGGGCTGGGCAGGGTGGGAAATGCTAAATAGTGCTGCCTACTGTGTGCCAAGGTATTACAGCTACCTCCACTTTTTGTACTCTAACTTTCTTCAGAAATGTCCAGTTGACTTAGCTTTCATTGTTTAGTTTTTTTTAAAGAGTATGGGGCCCATGCTAGCATGGGGCCTGGTACATGTGTATCTCTTGCACCTCGCCGTTAGCAGCCCTGAACATGAGTAATTCAAAATTTCTCTCATTGATATAAGACAAGAACAGTGAGGTCACATCTGTGCCATATGTTTAAAGCATTCTTACACCACTTTAACAGTCCATGGAGAAGCTTGGGAATGTAAAGTGCTGGGAATTGTAGCTCTGTGAGATCAGTGCCAATGACAAGCAACAATTCTTGGAATTCTTTGGGAGAAGTCATGACTATTGAAAAGATATAAGAAATTTCTGTTTCAAATTTGTGAGGTTGATATGACCTGAATGTCAGGCACTGCACTACAGGGCGTGGGGGGGGGCACCACAGGGATCTGTAGGAAGCACCGAAGTCTTTAGTGCAGTGGCTGCTGTGCATCTGGGGTTGGGATTCTGGGTGGCAGGGGAGCTTGTGGGCTTGTTGGTTCCTTGGTTTTTCGGGTACTGCAGTGGGGCGGAGCCACTTCCGGTCCCTGAAATCAGCGGCTGCCCTAAAAAACTGAGGCGGACCTACCTCAGTTTGCCCTCAGCCAGCCCCCACCTGCCTACCCTGCTACTTACAATCAGTCCGGGGGTTTCACTGTTTGTCAGCTTCTTCCTACTTTGGTCTCAGTGTTACCTCCAGGGAAGGGGAGGGGGTAGAAGTAGAATTAATTGACTCTGCCTCCCATTGGCTCTGCTTCCACCTTCTGTTGGGGCTTGAAGCCAGACACCCAACTATTCCCCAGTGCACACCAGCCACCACTGAAGCAGGTGGAGGGATGTGTAGAAAGGCAAAACGGACAAACAGATGAAGGGGAGGAAAGCACACAACGAGAGAGAGAGAGCTCGAGGGAGAGAGCTCTAGACAAACTCCACCTACTGCTGACTATAGCTCCACACACTCCCAGCACCCAGCCCTTGGCAGATCCCTGCTGAGAGAATGTGGGCCTTCATAAAAAAATATATATTTTTTTTCATGTCCAAGGCAAAATCTAGTGTGCTACTTCATGGCTTCTTTACTGGCAGCTCAATATGCAACATTTATTGACTTGATTGGCCAACAGTAACTATGGCCAGGACAGTCTAGTGTGGCTGCAATTTACTCTTGTCAGTAGGATGTTAATTAACCAGCCATTGGCTCTGTCAGACACTGCACCTCAGGCTGTTATGGTATTCCTGCTCCTGTACCTAACTTGAATTTCCTCAATTTTCAGAACCTCACCACGTCCTCTTCACCTTCTGGGCCTTGGCACCTGCCCTTCAGCTTTGCTTGGAACTTAACCTAGTTCAGATCTACTGCCTTCCCCTGAAAAAGGGATATATTTGCTGTAATTACTTGCACAACCTTTTTTGATTCTATATATCTGAGGTTCCACTGAAGCTGCTTGGTTCCCGGTTCCTACTCTGCTGGCGATTATTGACCATATTGATGGATTAAGGCCAGGGATGACAGATTGCTTCCCTCACCCTGAAAACTCCAGGCTCAGTGACAAAAAGACAAACGGTGAAGACACTTTTTAATGTAATTCCTTCATATTTTGCCAGTGTTTTGTTCCTGTCCACATTTGGCCACAGCTGACTTTTCTCCTTTGCTTTTACTCTTCTCTGTTTGTAGAATGTAGCTTGTAAAACTTTTAGCTGGGCTCTCTAAAGCACCGTGTATATTGATAGTACTCCAAGTACCAGAGAGAAGAAACAACCAGGCTAACTGTCTCCCAAAACTATGACAAAAATTAAATAGCCTGATGATGACATCACTGCAAAACAAACAAGGCCACCATTTTAATACCACTCATGTTGAATGCAATGAAGATTAACAGTATGTTTATTGCTTTTTGAAACAACCAACCAACCAACCAACCAACCAACCCAGGTTGGTCTTTTCTAATGGAAAGTTGCAAACTTTACAAAACAGATTAAATTTGTGTGGGGAAATGTACAAAGATTTTCGAACAGAAGCAGATCCAGTACAGTGGTACGTCGGGATGCAAACGGGATCTGTTTCGGAGCCCCGTTCACATCCAGAAGCAAACGTAACTAGCGACGGCACGTCTGCGCACGCGTGCATCGCTTTTCGCCGCTTCTGCACATGCGCGTGACGTCATTTTGAGTGTCTGCGCATGCGTGAGTAGCGAAACCCAGAAGTAACGCACTCCATTACTTCCGGGTTGCCGTGGAGCACAACTCGAACGCACTCAACATAAAGCATATTCAACCTGAGGTATGACTGTACTCTATCTTCTCAACAACTAGTCACTGTTGCCTACCAGGAACGGTGGGGCAGTAGGGAGGTCAGAATGGTGCAAATGCACCACCAGAATCAATCTAGCACTCTTCTATGGCACCAACCTCCCTGCTGCCTCACCTCCCTCCCAGTAAGCAACAGCAACCCACCTGCAAGGAAGCTAGCTTAGTGGCTCTACCCCAGCTGATAAGTCGCTTCTGGATTTGAATGGCTGTAGCCCTCCAAGGAAAATAGATGCTTTAAAGATGGGCTGGTAAGAAAGCACTGTCGTTTTTATGAAAAGCTTGGAAATATTCTTTGTACCCAATATTCACTCGCTTCCCGGAATGGCCTCCTAGAGGAGGTTCATCAGGCCCCAACATTTCATTCTTTTAGGCTAGGGATGGGGTGCCCTCCAGAGGTTTTTGGTCTACATAACTCGCATCAATACTGACTGTTGGCCATGATATCTGGGGCTGGTGGGAGTTGAGTCCAACAACATCTGGAGATAGCAGGTTCCCCAACCTTGTTTTAGGTGCTTGACTAAACCATGGCTCTTCCAGAAGGCTTCCAGTTGATTGTTCCTTGGCTTTGTTATACTAGTTATACTATGGCTCATATCATTTTATTGGTGATACTTCATCATATATACATATCTGTGTATATATGATAAGTTTTGAGGTATTGTGTGGTTGTTTCTGTATCTTTTCCAGTGCTATGATATCATTCTTGAAGATGGAACAAGTACACGGTCTTCCAAATGTGGCCACACTGGACAGTTATGTAGAAGCCCAAGGGGACTGGCAACTTTATTTTCAGTGCCTTCACTCACAATATGCTAGCTACACATAACAATGATAGCAAGATAAAGTATGTCTGAACTGTTACCCTCTCACTTTCCTGTGTTCAAATGGCATTGTTTCCATCCTGCTCACTTTTCAAATTCCGTCTCACAGGATTGTCATGATTGCTGCAGTCAGATAATATTACAATTGCACATAGTGAATAATTTTTTTTTTTAACAAATAAGCCATTGAGTCTTTCATGATTTTAGTCAATTGTATGAATGAGAATTCAATCCATAAGCTCTTTGTTGATTTACACAGGTTGGTCCTGTAACACCAAGTTTCAAGATATTAAGGTTATGCAACAGTACAAGAGTCTGCACCTTTCCCTCACAATACACGTGCATGCATGAACACACATCCACACTTGCTACAACTTGCAGTTGAAGCTGAACTTAACAACAGAAGCACATGGTAGCATTTGAGAGTGTGGCACTTACAGTACCGGCTAGTTTCTGCATTTTAGAACACATCGTTCTGTACTATTAATCCATCAAAACTGTCTGGAGTTGTAACAAAGACACCACTTTATTTATTATAGCACTCCCCTAGCAACATGTTCTCTGTGGAAGCCAGGCCAAATCTACCAGGCCTGATCTATCCCCTACCTTAGTGTGTGAAAACTAAGTGCAACAATATTTACATCTGCAAAAAGCTAGGTCAAGTCTGTAGCTGCATTGAGACTTTGCAGTTCAGTTTACAATGTTTTACATTAATAGATTTACTGCTCCAGGCCACATTTGCATGGTTTTTGACCAAGGCCCAGTTCAGATGAAATGCTGTATGCACAATAGTTTATATTATAATATACTAGCAGAAAGTGCCTCCTCGTACAGCCCAGCACTGCTAAGGAGGGGGGCGGGGGCGGGGGCGGGGGCAGTGCAGTTTTGAAATCAGTGGTTAAAATCAAGGCAGTTTTGAAAGATTTAGTCCACCATCATGATTAAATACAGAATGCAATTGCACCCGACAATAGACAAAAATCTCCTCTTTGATCTCAGGAACCGTCATCAAAAATTTGGTTACCGTCCTTTTTCGAATGAAACCAAGTCCAGCAGTTCCCAGACCACTCACGGGGCAATCTGAAAAGAGAGATCTGGTCACAGTCCAAAGTCAAAGCACAAGAGACAAGGTCAAGGAACAGTCCAAGGTCAAAACAAAGGCCAGCCAAAGAGCTGGTACAAAGACATTCTGGCATTCTTTGCCAGGAACTGGGAACTTTTAACCAATAAACTTTAGAGTCCCACCCACAGCAAAGTTGCAGACCATCTGGGTTGCATGAAGAGTTTGGTCTACTTGTGACAAACAGCTTCCCCACAAATAGTCTTTTACTCCTGAGGAGTCCTTGTTCTCCAAATGGGTACTCTAGTATCTGGCATCTGAATGGGCCTGCATATTTAGGTACTGGTGGTCCCCAGATTGGGTGGTGGCTTAGCCTCTGATTCTGTTCAGGGACCCTCTGTGTCTTGTAGAGGAGGTTGGGGTACTGTGACTCCTGAGAGACCTGTATCCCCTACTGTTCATTTTCAGAGTCTACTCCTCTGTAATGTTTGCTCTGGGGAATGCCAAGTGTTCCTCTGAATAGGGTTCTTCCAGCAGCAGCCTAGCATTTAAATTATCTTCAGAAGTCTACAAATCAATGTAGTTTTGAAAGGATCAGTAGCCCATCTTGATTTAAAATGGTGTCCAATGGTATCCAAAAGCTGTTCCTCAGCATCAGGAACCTTTGTGATAAATTGGGTGGCAATATTTTCAGAGATGTACAAATCAGTGCAATTTTGAACATTTCTGTCTGCCATCTTGATTCAAAATGGCATGTGATGATATCCTAACTGATTCCTCTATCTTGTGAACTGATGCGCCAAGTTTGGCGACAAAATCTCAAGAGGGGTCCAAATAAGCGCAGTATGGAACGTTTCAGTTTGCCGACTTGATTCAAAATGGCATCCAATATTCAGACAAGCAGTTCCTCCACCAACGGAACCCTTGTGCCAAATTGGATGGCAAGAGGTGTCTGAAACACAGAGAACAGATGGACAGAGAGACATGTCAATTTCCAAAATATGTAATAGATTTGGGGGCTACACAATATTTTGTTATAGGAAGCAGAAAAATCAATGTCTGTTTATTCATGTTAACCCTTTTCCTACACAGATAAAATCATAAATGGTTACATAAAAAATAGTAGCAAACCTCTGGCTCATGTTATGCATCTGAATGGCAGCCATCTATTCTCTAGCAATTAAAAGCCGGTCATCTCTGTAATATGCATTTTAATATAACCATTGTATCGGGCACATTTGTTTAAAAAGAGATAACAAAAACAGTGAGCTTTTGATATATACTTCTGGAAATATATATCTAACATCAACACTGTAATACTTATTGTAGAAGATATAGTTCACTCACTGCTGAGGAAATAGTCCACATTAAAAGGTACATGAGGTGAAGACTAAGGTAATAGTGGTCATAGGTAATTGTAACCATGGTCCAATTTTAATCTGGCATCAGAATCCCTCAGTAGGTAATTCTAGTATTTGTTTTAGCACCTCTGATAGAAAGGGAACATTGGTGTCAGAAGTATCCCTTAAACCAGGGATCGGGAACCCATTTTAGCTGAGAACCACATTTCTACATGGGGAACTTTCCAGGGGCCACATGTCAGTGTTGGGTGAAGTCAGTGGCAAAAATGGTCAGAAGAATGGATGTGACTCTTACCTTTGTACAATGCGCTACATGCCAGCGACACAAAACCCAGAAGTTTCTACATATACTAACATTTGGAACATGTGCAGAGTGGGGCAAACAAGACCATACTGGGTCTAAAAATCAAGCCTTATGAGGAGCAGTTGAGGGAGTCGGGGATGTTTAGCCCGGGGAAGAGAAGACTGATATGATAGCCATTTTCAAATATCTGAAGGGCTGTCACATGGAACATGGAGTAAGCTTTCTGCTGCTCCAGAAGGTAGGACCCAAAACAATGGATTTAAATTACAAGTAAGGAGATTCCGACTACACATTAGGAAGAACTTTACAACAGAGCTGTTTGACAGTGGAAGAGATTACTTCAGAAGGTGGTGGACTCTCCTTCATTGAAGGTTTTGAACCACAGTTTGTTCATCTGTCAGATGTGATTCCTGCATTGCAGGGGGTTGGACTAGATGACCCCTAGGGTATCTCCTAAATCTACAATTCTGTGATCCTATTATCACAGTTGAATGTCACCTTTTAAAAATTGATTTGTCTGTTTAAAAGCATTTATACTGTGTACCACTTAGCATTTCGAAAATCTCTAAGCAGTGTATAGCTTGAAAAACAAATATAGAATGAAAACATTAAAGCAAAAACACAGCCTAAAAACCAGCTAAGACAGCAACATAAATACACATAAAAAGCACACAAAAATGAATTGAAACTCCTAAGATTCCATGATGTGAAATGGGGCATTTTGATCATTTGTTTTAGTAATATTTTGCCAATAAAGCAAATCAAAACCAGAGGACAAACTAGGAACCAGACCCAGGAAACAAGAACATGCCACTCCTCAGGAAAACCTTGTTTTTCAGGTGAGGCATCGCTGGAACAGGAAGCTTGTTATAGTAGTCCTTTCTGCCCAGGAAGATCCCATGGCCAGCTTGGATGGGCAGTCAGTCCAGGGTCTGAAGGTACTCTACTTAAAGAAAATGCTGCCTGCAGTTTAGTGATTAACCACATGGGGCAGCTGCGTCCAGCAGCTCCTGACAGTGCAGCATAAGAAATGATGCTCACATCATATGTGTGTTAAATTACTGAATTTCTGTCTTTCATGTGGTAGTTCTGTGGTAGTCCTTCTGATTATTGTTTATTTCACAATCAAGACTAAGTTGTTGCACAGTTGTTCAGAGGAACTGTGAGTCTTTTCCACAGCAAGTTCATCTTTTGTGGGGAAAATAAATTTCCTTGGTCTTCAAACTACAAGATCTTATCAGTTGGGAAAGGTAAGAGAGAGAGAGAATTCAGATGTGGGGATGATTGTGTTAGTTTTTCTGCTTATGATGCCAGTGTTTCTGTCCCAGATTTTAATATTCCTTTTTAAACCGCATAACTGTGGACTTTAAAAAAATTGATATACCATTGTCATGTTGTGCTACATTTCATTCACACCAATAGGAAAATTCAGTGTACAACACCCTCCTATGCCCATCCCAGTTTTTTAAAAGCATTTTATATTTATGTTTCAATTTTTTAGAGCTCAAGTGTTCCATGTACAACTCAAATAAGCCTTTCAACATTTAGGAATAAGAGATGTTTGTCCTTATTTTATAGCCATCTGCTGCCATTTTGTAAGCCTTTTCCATTTTTTCTCTCCTGTTTAAGTTGTGGGCTATGTCAACCACTGTTTACACTGTTCCAGTTTTTTTTCAGAATTTTGAAAAAGAAAAAGCAATACACCATAATACCGGCTTATCTAGGTATAAGTTTCTTAACAATTATGTGACATACACTTGAGATGACAAAAGGAAAGGTATGTGTTGTTCATTAGAAAATGAAAAATAATACGTTATAATTATTTCCACTTTTTCTAGACACCCTTTGGCTTAACCTTTATTCCCAGTCGTAACACAGCTTTATGTACATCATGTAACTTCGTTTCCTCAAGTTTCCCCCTCCCAACCTTTGTACTGCACTTCCCTCTCCCAGTGTTTGACAGAGAATCAGACTGTAAGCTCCTTGGGGTCAGGGAACCTTTTTTGCCTATATAACACTGTGCAGGGATAATATGTGTTTTATTCCAATAGGGGTTTTATGTTTTCTAAAAAAATAAAATAAAAATGTGGTAGAACCTCTGCTCAATCCTTTGAGTAAAACAGGGGAAAGAAAGAAAGAAAGAAAGAAAGAAAGAAAGAAAGAAAGAAAGAAAGAAAGAAAGAAAGAAAGAAAGAAATGAACTCCCATTTTTAATAGACAAGGAAAGAGACGAGCACTAGGACCTGCCCGGAGTCTTTGAATCAAGAGGTCCCTTGATTCATTCAATCTCTCCTAGACATACACACACACTCTCTCTCATACACTCACACAAACTGCAACAAGAGGAGGAAAGTCGGCCAAAAGGGCTTTAAAAATTTCAAAGTTTCCATTTGCAGAAGCAATGGGGAAACGTGGCAGGCCGAGGAAGGAATTCAAATGTGAAGAGGATGCTGTGGAGCCTGGCGTAGGGCAGCCGCGGCAGCAGCAACTGCCAGTGGCAGATAATATGTCCAGGTGCCCGTTCAGTGACATTTTCAACACCAGCAGCGAGGACTCCATGGAGAAGATCAACACTTTCCTACAGAACGTGCAGATTTTGCTGGAAGCAGCCAGTTACCTGGAGCAAATCGAGAAGGAAAACAAAAGTAAGTGGAGTTTTGGTTATGTTTGGTTCCTTCTGCTGCTGCTCCTTAAAAATAAAAAAATAAAAAATAAAGAGAGCCAGGCATGTGCGATGACAACAGAAAATGAAGAAAATCTTCATGAAGATGCAACAAGACAGAGAGAGAGCCGGGGCTACCAGATCAGGCTAAACTCTCGGTTAGTTTCACCCTTACAACCACATCCCAGCAAATATATACGGTATTTCTTTTTTAATGCACCAAGAGATTTCGAATTTTTTTTATTAAAAACACCCGATCGAATTAGAAAAACATTGTTTTAGTATAGTTCTCTCTTTTTTTAGAAACAGAAACAAAACAAAGCCACAAGCCGTGCTATCCGTAAAGTGACCCAGAACAATGTCATCATGTTATATTTGCATCTTTGTGGCATGTTTTTCTGAGATCTCCCGTTCCAATAAAAGACTGGTAATGTGTCAAAAGGGGGGGGGGGGTGAGAGAACAAAACTGGCCCAACTAAGGGCTGGTGTGGAAGGAGGAGGGGAAGACAATGCAAAACAAACTTTATGCTCGGTTAGTAGACAAACGGAATACTTCGAAGATTTAAGCAGAAAGGAAAAGGGAGGAGGGAGCTTGTTTATATTTTTAAACTCTTGCACTCCTCCCCCTCCCTCCTTCGTCCAGAAAACCGAGCCGGATAATAAGTGAAAGGGAACAAAAGCGGGGTAGCCAAATAGAGAGATGTGTATTTTTCTCCCCCTTCCCCCTCTGGTAGAAAAGGATTTGCCCCAGCACCCCTCCCCCCTCGCTAGCGTCGCCGTCAGCAAAAATAACAATCCGTCGGGAAACGCTCGTTTGCAACGTCTTCGCGCGGGGCTCCTAGAACAATAACAAGCCGGGGATCGTTTTAACCAAACCTCGCTGGCGTGTGATCTACTGTAACAGGAAGGTCAGGGGGGGAATAAATAAAGCAATGCATCGCGTCAGCCCCTGCAGTGGGGAAGAAGAGGGAGGTGTTGAAATAACTCGCTCCCCTTGGGTTTAAGTTTATTATTTGCATCTTGCAGTCTCTGGGTTGTGCGTTTGTTGTTTCGGCCCCACGGACAAAGTGGGCCTGACGGATCTAGCGCTCCCCCCCCCTCCTGTCGCCCCCGCGCAATCCCCCCGTGTAAATTTCCATTGCAGCTCAACTCGCTTAGCCTTTGTTGATCGCTTTCTCTCTCTCTCTCTCTCTCTCTCTCTCTCTCTCTCTCTCTCTCTCTCTTTTTAATGAATAAGTGGATATGGGTATTGTTTCCGGGAGGAGGATGGAGGGCGAAGACTCGACAAAGCCTCCCCTCCTCCTGGTCGTCGAGCTTTGCAATGGCAAAGGCCTTGCTGTCATCAATGGAAATATTTTTAGAAGGCAGCTCGTTTCCTTGTAAATCCTGTTCCTCCTAAGTCGCCCAACCAGACTTTTGAGGACTCAGGTGGAGGGACCTTCGCTTGACGCGGCCGGATCACACAAGGCAGATGAGCTAAATTAATGGAGCAGGATCCCACCCCCCACCCCCGCTCATTCCCTCCCTTTCCAATGGAAAGTCACGTAGGCAAAGAGCAAAGTAGCCAGGTAGCCCACGAGGGTGGGGTGGCGCCCGCGGTTCTCTTTCTCGGCAACTTGGCCCGTGTGGGACCAGTCCATGTCTCCTGGTCACCTCCTTTCATTAGTGCAGGTGAAGGTGGTGTACATAACTGGGTCAGGCTCGCCTCTCTCTTTCTGAGCTTACAAAAACAAACCTGCACCAAAGTACAGTATCAGTTTCCCTCCAGAGAATTTAAAAAACCTCTTCCAAGCTTTCTAAAAAGACCTCATCCAATGCCAAAGAAAGGGAGAAAACAACAAGGGATTACATCAACGCAGCAACCTACGCATTGTCTTGCTAGTTCTGTAGAAGTAGCCCCGCCAGTTATCTTACATGGGTTGTCGGTGCTGACAGTAGTTGAACTCAAAACAGTAATTTTGCTTACAGCGGAAGATCTGCGTGTTGTTAAATGGTGCTGTCAGTTTAATGGTTTATTTTTATATTCTCTTTGAATCAGCAAGGCATATGCGGTAGGAACACTCCTCGCCTCCATTATGTCCTCCTCCCACAGCCTTATTTATTTTGAATTCGCCAGGTGTCTCCAGCAGGAAGGCCTAGATAAATATGAAACTTGATGTAAACAGCAGCACTCTCATTAATGCGAACTTTTCGATTATCCCGTATTTTTTGGGACGCTCTCCAAGCTATTTGGATAAATGGAGGGGCGGCAGCAGCAGAAATGCACTGGCTTCAGAAAGCAATACGAGTATTCATAACGCCTCCGGGGAATAACACTGCAGTCCCCCTGGACCCGATTTGAAAGTCTGTGGGGCTGTCGGTTTGGTGAGTTGTAATCTCATCCAGGGAAATCACGTGCGCGTCCCCCACCCCTTCGGGGAACAAGCATCTTTCTCGGTTTACTCTGGATTTCTCACACCTTGGTGCACGGTTAGAAAATGCTGAGGAGCAGATGCTGGCTTCTCTTTTCTCCACCGCCTGCATTTGCAAACAACAGTGCTGCAGCCCCCCCCCCCCCCGCCGCATGTAGCTCTGCTTCACTAAAACTTTTTAAAATGCGCTTATCCAATGCCATTTTGTACAACTTCTTAAAAAATACACACAAACAAGGCGTGAGGACTTGGGCAGCGTCCACGCGCAGCCCCCGCCTCTCTCCACACACCCCCCCCCCCGCCCTGAAGTTTCATCAGCGAGGCTGCAACGCAAACGCCGGGGCTGCCTCGGCTGCACTCTGATCCGCCTGGCTGGGTTACAGTATAATCAGCCCCGGCTCCTCCTCCTGCTCAGAACCACATGGTTTCCACATGGAGACAAACTCCTCACCTCTGATTGGCCCCGCTCTAACTCGGAAGGCGTGGCTATCCCGAGCCTCTCCGCCAATGGGGGCGCCCCTTCATCCCTATGACGTCACGCGTTGCTGAGCCTGGAGATCAAGGGGAGGCGCCTGCAGCCGAGAGGGTGTCCTTGTTGGGAGTTGTGGTCGGGTGATGTCATAGTCTCCGCTTAAAGGGGCAGGGGCCCTCCTGGCCAGTGTGAAGAAGCGCAGCAGCGGCAAGGGCAGGAAGGGGTGCAGCGAGATACAGCCTTTTTCCCCTGCGAGGCAGAGAATGGCAGAGCCCCTCGTAAATTCCTGCAGGATTGCAAAGCAAGTGATGAAATCCTTTATCTGCGGGGCGCCCTGCTTCTGCCGAAGGAGAGCACGCTCAGGCTGCCCGGAAAATGTTCCGTGTCCTCCTTCCTTGGGGCACGGATGGGGCGGGTGCTTTGCCAGGCAGTAAAAGTTATTTATGTTTGAAAGGCTTTCCTCTCTGTTTATTTTTCCACCAGCTGGATTTATGCCCGTCAAGGTACCAGAAACTCATAGGCCTCGATAAAAGATTGGAAGTTTTTTTCCCAGGATGTTTCCAGTCTTCTGTCGCACTTCGCTTTGCTTTTGAATTTTTGGCACATCAAAGGCTTTGTGAAGCCAGTGCTCTACCGTAAACCTTCGTGCGGAGGGCAGGCGCAGATTCGCGCTCACCTCTTGTTTACTAGCTGCAGATTGGTGGTGCCATCCCCGCTCCCCGCCCCCATACGGACCAGTAAATAGGACTTTCGGGAAAGCCACAGTTTCTTTTAGGATATATATATACAATGTAAATTAAATCACCTTGCAAAGCATGGCTTCTTTGTGATATACTTATGTAGGGAGACGACCGTTCCAGTCCACTAAAACAACGTGTGCAATTACTTTGCAAAATAAATAAAGGCATAATTAAAGGCAGCGAAGAAAGAAAAAGTAACTCTGACTTAACATCAATATTATTTCAATTTTTTATGGCAGGTTGCACTTGGCTTGTGCACTGTCTTCCCCCTCCCTTATATAAAATATTTATCATTTTCACTTTTCTAGTGCCTGTTTATAACTCACATTGGAACAGGAGAGCTCAGTTCCATTTCATCTTCTGATTCTCATACACCATATGTCATTGTCTCCGCACGCAGGCTACTGCTTAAAGGGCAATATTTTCATTAATTTTATAAAGCCCAACACTAGCATAATTCACAATAATGGTAATCATCATACTAGTTTAATTCATTTTGCAAGAAGCATAATACTTGGGCATGTGTTTTAAACAAACATCTCAGGCCTAAACATTTTTAAAGAAAGGAATCCCCAGTTGCCCCACAAGATCATTGTAACTTCAACATGTGTGTTTGCATTGTAGATCAAAATGGAAACAATACAAAGCACCCATAATGGAGAGAGAAGAATATCTGTATTTTAAAAAATGCATGATTGAGAGAGGCATTGGCATTACTGGCTGCAAACATCTAAGGATATATCCGTATGTTCATTATGAGATGATTGCTCAAACCTGAAATTGTTTGTTTTTTTAGGTTAGCAATACAATAATAATTATACCCTACATGCTTTGCTAGCCAGCCCATCAGCATATCAGTAATGTCTTTTCACCCTCTTGGGAGATTGTCTCAAGATGATTTTTACATGACCTTAATGATTTCCAGAAGGGAAGCCACGTTAGCCTGTTATAAAACAACAAAGAGTCTTGTGGCATCTTAAAAGACTAATAAATGTTTTTTATTCTGTGGCCCACATAGTCTGTAGCCCATTACAGCTATTTCTGTAATAAATCTGTCAGCCTTCAAGGTGTCACAAGACTCAGTGATCTTTCTAAAAATGTGGCATCGTCAGAGGCGCTACTATGGTGCCAGTGGTACACCAGTGCTAGTCTCTGAGCTTTGTGGGTTGATAAAAAGTTGGACCACATCAGATCACCATGGCTCCTGCTTCTCTTTTTAATCCCCCAATGTCTAGAAATGTGCTTTACATAATGATTTCTGCAGCAGGAGAATTTTGCTTAAAATAAATGGTATTGACACCCCTCCGACATAATGAAAAATGTTTGGAGGGCCCCCCAAGCTGGAATCCTTGATGTGGAGCATTTTCTGCAACTGCTAAATGCCAGCCGTATAGCCTTTTGGCCGACAAGTGACACCAAAGTTTCTTTCTCGTGCATCCTTAAGACCAGTGCTATAATTCTGTAGGACAAATGAACCATGGAACCTTCTGAGCATGTGTACATAAAGCATAGAAGTAAGACAATTCACATAAAAGACTACAGATAAAGCAAAATAATAACACCACAGTGATTCTTAGCAATTCTACCATTCAACAATAACTCACCATTTCCCAAAGATTAATCCCAATATTAAAATCCACTTCACACATTGTAATCTAGTGGCAGTCTATGTGGGAGCTATACTGTCTGAAAGCTGCTATCCACATGGCTTGGCTTCAGCATGGTGATTCTTGTAGACTGTATGATGGTCCTGGCATAGATACAATTAGGTTCAATCATGGGTGAAGTTAAGTATTTTTCAGATGTTACCAGCACCATGGTCCAGTACAAATGCAACTAGCATCTAATTGCAAGGTTTTTGGAGGGAAGGATCTGGGTTTTTAAAACAAATGTGGTGTGATTCTCCACCCCGACCATCTTTACAGATTTGTAGCAGAGGTTGTGGACCTTATTCTTGTGCAAGACATTTCCTTAAATTTACCACTTGGCAAATTTTTCATCAGTAGTCATAATCCATAGCTGACGACAGTGAGCAGAAAAGGTTTTTGCTTTGAGCTACAAGCTCTGGTAGCTAGAGTGGTTCCTCAAGAAGTACCTTGCCTTTCCAGCTTTTTCAACATTATGTTATGCTCTGTTTTGATTTCTGTTCTAAGTGCTTTTATGTATTTTGAAAGATTTAAATCTCTGCAGTTTTCTGAAGTATTTGCTTAAAAAGATATTTCTAACAGGACTTTTGGTGTGTTTGATGAGGTTTTTAATAACGAGGGCTGGGTGAAGTGTGTGTGCCCATGATCAATCTTAATTGCAAAGTAATAATACTACAAAGCCAACCAGCCATGGTCCTCTATATTGGTGTACCTAAGCATACATTTAATAAATTAGCAAATTTACACTGTGGTCAGTTGGATGTCTGTATGCACTCCATGTGGAGATCTGCCTTATCGATAAGATTTTAGCACCAACACCCCTTTGAGACCATAACAGATGAAGTAGCCCTGAGGAAGGAGCTCCTAAGACCCTTCTATGAAGAGTACTCAACCACTGGCATTGCCCCATGGCTATTTTTCATGTTTGTGAAAATACATTGTGTGTTCCCCAAATTAACTATTTAAAGACTCATTTTGCTATGACAGAGGTAGAATGATAAAATAAGGACACACATAGGAAATAAGGTTGAGTGTCTGTGGCATTCAGCATGCATTTAACAAAACGCTTTTGATCTGTAAGCCGTTTTCGTGCTGTTCAGAGAATATATAAAGAAAAGCATTGTTTATGTTCTTTTATCAGAAGCTTATCAGAAGCATACACTTATTCTGTATGCATCAGTCAAAGTATTAATTTCTAGTTGGTGGTAAGTTGCAAGTGCTGCTATTAGAATGAGGTAGCATAGTTCAAGTTCACTGTAGCTTGAGTTCATTCTCTTTATTGTTTTTCCTTGTATGTATGAAAGTGCTTCAACTTCATCTCATCCATTATTCCCTTTTCCTTTTTTCTTCTTCACCATGTATCTGCAGTAAAAAAAAAAAATGTCTGACCTCAGTGTAGCCTAAAGGCTCAGAAACCAGATGGCAAATAAAAAGCAATCTAAAATGTATTATTTTAGATCACATAATATATAAGCCTCTCTTGCAATTTGGATGAGGATGAGAGTTGACTTGCTTTTCTGAGCATCAGGAGTTGGCAAACCTGATTAAGAAGGCAGATAAATGAAGGGTTTAAAGGAAAGACAACAGGAATGTGTCTGCTGCAGCAGAAGGGCAGGCAGGACAGCGAGGGGCAAATTTGTTTTGTTACCTGAATCCAGATGTCATGCTTAGCTTTCACAGTTGACCAACATAGACTGAACTTGATACCTGCAGAGGTGCTACACGCTCTTCTCCAAATCACTTTGCTTTCCAACGGGCCGCCAGGAAATCATATGAATCTCATCCATGCTACTTTCTGCCCTTGGGAATCACTAGTCGCAAATACACTGGAAGGTTTTAAAATTATGCTTTCATCGTTTTCCTGCTTGTCTAAGAATAAGGCAGGTTAGCAATTGTAGTGGCTTCTCGTCCTTTTTCCTCTGGTCCCCCTGATAACACTGAACAATATCTGTGTGGCTGGAGCATCCCTATGGAACGCCGCTGCAATATTAGTCTCAGGTTAAATGGGTATCTGAACAGTATTATGCATTTATGTGGACTTTGAGGCCTCCTGCTGCTATAGCCATAGAGGCTTATCTTGGACGTAGAAGCATATGTATCATAGACCCAAAGCAGCAAAGGTAGGCGGTAAAATAGTGGTGGAGTGTTTACACATATATTCATGGTAGTGGAATTTTGTTATATCCTCTGGTATCAAGGGTAAAAGATTACACACAGGGTGCCCTAATTACACAAAGTATTAAATATTTAGACATATTTATCAATGCACATGTTAGTGACAAGCATTGCTTCAGAAAGAGTGACTGACATCCAACTAAGTACAGTAATACTTAAGAGAATTGTTTATTTCAGTGGGTCTGCTCTAAGTATGATAAACACAGGATATTGCCCAGTGTCTCTGAAACCAAGTGCGGTTATTCCCATATATAAAGTCTGGGAAAGTGTTTTCATAAGAAAACACTTTTCTTTCATAATCTTAAGATAAACCAGAGCCTGCTTCTTCAGTTTGGTGTGTTGGCAATTTGAGTTTGTGCTTATGAACAGGAATTTGCTATGGAGGTACTTCCTTGGATTCAGGATCTTGTTAAGAGATGGGTGCTGAAGTGGCCATTAATAAGATGTAAACAGCCCCTTTCTTAAAAGGTCAAGTGGGAGGTGACAAAGCTGCCAATTGGCATGCAGTGAAATCCAAAGAATGAACTGACAAGGACATCATTACCCATAAAAGGTGCTCTCTTCTTCTCCCTGACTGTGACCTGATCTGTACTTCTTGAGGGTACTCCGACTTTCCATTTGATGGTTACTTTGCTGTGGTGTGTGTCTTGTGATACGAGAGGTTTTTAACAAGCTAACCGTCACAAGACTTTCCAAGGAAATGAAATGATGAGAACTTCATTTAAAGAGGGGGGGCTGCATTATTTGCCGTGGTTGATGTTTACAGAAGAAAGCTCAACCGAAAAGTTGATGTGAGAAGTAAAATTCCAAAATACCTCCAAACAACGCTCCTCCTCCAGCGTGTGGGGAGAAATATAGCACTTTTGCTAAGCAAATTTTACAGTCCTTATTTCCTTCAATCTCAGAAAACTCCTAAAATGGCCCCACTTTCCAGATGAGGAGCTGAGCTTGAAAGGCAATTGTTTACATACAGTTCCTGGGTGGTTTTATGGGTTAGTCAGCATCATGGGACACCCTGATGTACAGTAGCTTTGAACCTTTTACTGATGGCACAAACATTTTGGCAGATAATTCCAACTCACTGGATTGTTGTTGTGAATCTTGCAACCACACCAGAGTGTAATTTGCCTACAGAAGAGGGATGGGCCCTCCAGATGTTGTTGGACTCCAGTCCCATCAGTTCCAGACATAGTTACCCTTGTTTTGGAAGGACACTTTCACCCAGTCCGCACCTCTCAGGTCTGCGTCATGAGATGTTGAACCGTGTGCCCTCTTACAGAAAGCTAGGGTGTTGGCGATCCAATCCCTATGATATGAGAACTGAAGGGAAAGGCAATAGTGGACACTTTGACAGAAGAATGTTTTGCTCATTTAGTAGGAGAGTGACTTTCTGCAGTTAAGACCAGTCCTAGAAGACAGTCATGAAACTGGATGTCAATCACCTACAGCCTGTTTTACAGGGTACTAAATGCCATCTAATATGTAACCCGCTCTTCTGCCAAAGTGATCAGACAACCACCCCACCCTTGATAACATTTTTTCTATGCATTGTGATAGGTATTGTGATAGTTTGCCGTGCCTCATTGGTGAGATCAACTTCTATGTGTTGGGGTGCATAGAACCCAATGCACTTTGGCTCCTGCAACATGATCTGTGCACGGGAAATAGGGCACAGGTTCATGCCAGTCTATGTGCTCATTAGTGCATGCCAAGGGGCAGGGCCAGATGGCACAATTACATTTGGCCCCAGCACACAAATAAAATGCTATCTGCACAAGGTGACAGCGGTGGGGATTCCCACATGGTCTCCCTTCTAAGCACTGCTCAGGACCAAACCCTCTTAGCTTCATCACTAGAACTCTTCACAGGCCTTCATATTTTCTGGGCTAAGGAATGCAGACCAACATTTGAAAATCCTAATCAAAGATATAGGCTGTGTACACACCAGACATTTAAAGCATCCCCTGACAAGAATATTGGGAGCTGTAGTTCCCTCCCTGAAGTGCTACAACTCCCAGTACCCTTAAACTACAGTTCCCAGGATTATTTGGGGGGGGGGAGCTTTACATTTTTAGCCATAGTTGTCTCCTCCCTTGATGCCCCCAACACTTGCTGAAATTATAGACTTTTAGAAGGGGAAAGGACCTTGTTTGTCTGGAGCGGGCAGTAAGGCATGCACCAACAGTGATGTGCTTTCGGCTCTTGTTGAAAACTCACTTGTTCTCCTAGGCCTTTGAGGCTCGTTAGTATGAGCTTGCTGTATTTTAGTTTGGTTCTTTGGGTGGTGTCATATTTATTTTTGAATTGTAATGATCTGAATGGCTTTGCATTTTATATTGTTGTGGGTTGCCTCAAATGTTTTGAATAGAAGGTGGCATATAAATGCATTGAATAAATAAATATTTCTCAGCTCAAGGGCTACATGCCTTCATGGACAACGCTCCAGGAGTTGCATGCCAGTGCTGGGCAGGGCCAGCAAAAGCAACAGAGCAATGGACTCTTACCTTTGTTCAGCTGGGTACTTTCCTGCAATGCAGATTTATGACATTTATACCCCGCCTTTCTTCTGTCATGAACCCCAAGGCAGCTTACGTGTGGTTTCCAGGGAGTCACCCATCCACGTGTCTACACACAATACACTGTGTACACACTGTGCACCTTTAAAGCACATTCAAAGCACATTCTTATCTTCAGAAAATTCTGGGCACTGTTTACCCCTTGCAGAGTTAGAATTCCCAGCAACCCTCAAACTCCAGTGCCCAGAATTCTTTGAGGGAAAGAATGTCCCCTGAATGTGCTTCAAAGGTATTAGTCTTTTATCCAGGCACACGAGATGGACACATTCCGGCCAGGCAAAAGCGCAGGACTCGAGTGTAGGCTTGGAGAGCCTTATATAGCTCCTGGGCCTAAGGCTTCCCACCCTTGTAGGGGATCTTGTCCAAGCTCCTGCTCCATGCAGGGCACAGTCCTGGGTTGTTTTGAGTTTGCCCAAGCCACACTCCTGCAGGTATGTTAGGAGCTTTTTATGAAATACTAAATAAATAACTAATTCACTTGCCCAGGATCCTAGAATTGCACAATCCACTTGTGATTCTTCCTTTACTGTGTGCCCACTATACTTTTAAAGAACATTCAAAACACATTTCCCTACTTAAAAAATAAAATAAAATCTCCAGCTTTGCTAACGCAAGGATTACTGCATACTATATTCCTTTGCTTCTTCCTTCTGTCTTGCAATTAGAGCTAGAGGCATGCCTGAAGAACTGCTAGCGTTTATATTTTTGCAGAGACAACAGCTGTGCTTCTCTGTCCCTACAGTTTTTGGGACAACCTGAGATCCTTTGCATGAAGCCGGGTCTAACTTAATTAAGGCTGCAATCCTATGCACACTCACCTGGGGAGTAAGACGCATTAAACATAGGAAGTCTTACTTCTGAATAAGGCAACATGCATAGGATTGTCCTGTACTTCTGCACAGCATGTCCTCCCCATCATTCTGTCTTCAACTATTACCAGTGCTTTTTTTCTGGGGGGACGCAGGGGTACACATACCCCTAAACATTTTGTGAATCTAAGTTTGGCTTCACTGAGGGGCAGTATTTCAATATGAGTAGGAAAATGAGAGTACCCCTAAACATTTTTTTTAGAAAAAAAGCACTGACTATTACAAATTGCAGACATTGTCTTTCCATCATGTGCTCAGCAGTTCTGTGTGCCCCCTTCTCTCTCTCTCTCTCTCTCTCTCTCTCTCTCTCTCTCTCTCTGTGTGTGTGTGTGTGCGTGTGTGTGTGTATGTGTGTATGTTTACTATCCAGTTTGCTGAAGAGTTTAGATCACCTGAAAAGCTGGCTAATTTTTTTATGGCTTTTCATTTGTTCCTAATAAAAGTATGATGTTACTCTTGCTTTTGTGTGACAGTTTATGTTGCATTTTTTGTTAGCCAGTGGCTCAGTTTATAACTTCTAATGTTTTTCTTTTCTTTGTTTTTATTTGCTGATGTTTGATTAGCTGAATTTTAATCAACCTGCAGAACAGGTTAGTTCAATCTGGCCTATTATTGCATTTATAGAGTGGCAACAATGGCAGCACCAATAAAAAGGATGGGGGGGCATAGAAGCAGAAAAGTGGACTTCTGAAATTTATTTCTATAATTTAGATACTTAATGATCCAAACCTGTAAGCAGCTTACCTAAAACATCTACATTAAAATTACCAATAAAATCAGGTGTTAAAAAAGGTTAAGCTGAAAAAATTAAAAACAGAAATAAAACCAGCACTTAAAAATATGAATTGCAAACTAAAGTTACATATTAAAATATATGCCTGGGTAGCTTGTTAAACAAACATACAAACAAACAAACAAACAAACAAACAAACAAACAGTACAGCAAAAGCTCTTGCCTAATATCAATGAGCAGGGAATTCCGAAGTGTACATGCTGCCACACTGAAGAATAAAACGTGAGAGTGAGTTTTCTCCTTACATTACTGTGGTACCTCGGGTTACATACGCTTCAGGTTACAGACTCCACTAACCCAGAAATAGTACCTCAGGTTAAGAACTTTGCTTCAGAATGAGAACAGAAATTGTGCTGTGGCGGCATGGCAGCAGCAGGAGGCCCCATTAGCTAAAGTGGTGCTTCAGGTTAAGAACAGTTTCAGGTTAAGAACGGACCTCCGGAACGAATTAAGTACTTAACCCGAGGTACCACTGTATATTGAAGAGAAATGACAGTATTTTTCACATTGACACTCTCGTCCTAAACCTATTTTCGCTTAAGTAAGGCTGCAATTCTAATCCTGTTTACCTGGAAGTAAATTCCATTGAATTCAATAGGGCTTATGTGTAAGTAGCCATTGGTTAGGCTTGTGCTGTTAGTCCAATTGATTTTGATGGAATTAGCTTTCAAGTAGTAAGCCTGCTTAGGTATTCAGCCTTCTTTTAATTTTCAGTTGATTATTTGGGAATAATCTGAATATGAAAAGTGCATCTCCTTGAAATAATTACAGGGGTCTGGCAAAGTGGTAGGGGGTGGGTGAAGGAAAGGACCACTTGTGAGAAGGGTGCATGCTTGCTTTCCATCAACCGTTCCTCTGCTCCCACGATGAAATAACCAGGGATCTTTGATCACCAGTCAAAAATGAAAATACTTGAAAGCGCTTCAGATGACGCTGGCCAGCAGCAACAAACCACCTATCAGACTGGCATGGAGACAAATCAGCCCTCCTAAGTGGGAGCCTTTCATGCAAACAGAGTGGGCAGTTCTAGGCTGAGATATTCCTGTCCTGATAAGACTCCAGAAGCTGAGATTTGGCAGTGCTGATTCTGAATACGTTTGACCTTGTGCTTTTTACACCACCTCGGGTGGATTAACAGCAGGGTCCCCATTCAGACTAACACTCCTACTACCGCGTTTTTACCGGACAGCTCTGCCACATAGGGGACATGAGGTGAAGGATTTTCGTCCAATCAAAAATGTGTTTACTTCGAAATAAGTCCCACTGATCTCAGCGAAACTGACTTCCGGCGTCTGCTCGAAGAGTTGCAAGAGCAGAATTTTGTAGTTTTGACGGCAGGC